>NC_056054.1:71227234-71530264 GCF_016772045.2 Ovis aries | reverse complement strand
AGAAATCCTCACCACCAGACCACAAGAGGCTATAGGCCAGAAGGAAAGTGTCCTTGGCTCTTTCTCCTGCTTGAAAGCAAAGCTGTTTCAAGGAGGCAAAAACTGTAAAGACAGGTTCAAAGTTTATCATTAGAGACACAGTATGACACGTGGGAGAGCCCATAGAAAAACAGTTTAAGTCAGAAGCAAGGCAGAAATACACAGCCAGACAGGAGTGTGGGCGCCCTGAATAAGGAGCGCAGTAAAAAGGAAATTTAAATCACTTATATAGGACAGTTCATCTGAGATTTTGCTTACCTTTGGCAAATTATCTTGTTTCTTTTTTCACACCTGGTCCTAGGACCACCTCTCCCCACAAATATGTGTGCACAAGTCTTTGCTAAGTTGGATCCCACTGCAGAGGCCTATGGGTGCATGTCCACACTTATTACGGGTGTGGCACCCTCTTCCCTTTTTGACCTCCAAGAAGCCTTCCTGGGCAGGTGCAGACAGGGAAGTTTACCTTGACATCAGAAGTGGGCACCTTATCTCTTTACTTTAGCAGAGCTTAGCTTTTGCCACTAGCTTTGTCCTTGGAGTGTCTGGTTGAGAACAAAGCTTCAATTTTACTGCACTTGACAAATACCAGCTGTCCAGTCCAAGGGCCCATCTATCTCCTACCTCAAAAAGCTTTAAAATAGTCCCAAATATATTCTGACTGAGCAATTCATTTCAGAGAATTGATTCCATAGATTCACTCTCACGTAGATAGGATATATCTTTCTATAAAAGCAAGGAATGGGAATATTCTTTAATTCTATAATGTAATATATTCCTGTAATGTCATTCTTATTAATAATGTAATGGAATATTATACATGCACTAAAAGAAAGAAGCAATTCTGTATGTACTATGATGGAATGATATTAAAATATGATGTTAACAAGGGGAAAAAAGCTAGGAGTAGAATAATTTGTAAAATGTTACCATTCATAAAAGTGTTTATAGATAAATATAATACCTTTAAAAGGATACTCATAAAGTTGATCATATTGGTCAGTTGCAGGAAGGGTAGAATGGAATTGAGAAGTAGGAAGAAAGATTTGCACTGAATAAATTTGTACCTTTTATGTTTTAACCATGTGAATATATCATCTAATACATTTCAGAAAAAAATTCAATGAGATGAAATTCATAAAAGATAATATTACCTATTTTTAAATCAACAATTCAGTGGCATTTAGTATGTTTACAATGTTATACAACTACAACCTCTGTCTAGATCATCATCATTTTCATTACTGGAAAAGAAAACCTTGTACCCATTAAGCAGTTTCCTCTTCACTGTTCCCCTCCCTCAGCTCCTAGCAACCACCAATCTTCTGTCTCTGTGGATTTATCTATCCTGGATATTTCCTATAAGCAAAATCATACAATATGTGACATTTTGTGTCTGGCTTCTTCTGCAGAGCATACTATTTTCCAGGTTAATCCACTTTGTAGCATTCCTTTTTATGACTGAATAATGTTACGTTGTATAGATAGACCACATTTTATTTATCAGCTAATGGAAGTTTGGATTGTTTCTACCTTTGGGCTACCGTAAATAGTGCTATTATGAACACGCATGCGCAAGTGTTGGCTAGAGTACCTGTTTTCAGTTCCTTGGATGTATACCTCAGAGTAGAATTGCTCAGTTCAGTTCAGTTCAGTCTCTCAGTTGTGTCCGACTCTTTGCGACCCCATGAATCACATGTATGGTAATTCTGTTGACATTTTTTGAGGAATCACCGAACTGATTTTCACGGCAACTGAACCATTTTGTGTTTCCACCAGCAGTAAATGAAAGTTCCAATTTCTCAACATTTTCACCAACACCTGTTATTTTTTGGCTTTTTAATTATAGCCACCCTAGTGAGTGCAAATACTCATGGTGGTAATAACTTGCCTGTTCCTAGGAACTAATGTGGTGAGTATCTTTTCATGTGTTTGTTGGCCATTTGTGTATCTTCTTTGAAGAAATGTCTGTTCAAGTCCTCTGTCCTTTCAAAAATTGTCTTTTTATTGAGTTGTAAGAGTTCTTTACATATTATGGATATGGATACTCAATCTTTATCAGGTATTTTTTTTGCAAATAGTTTCTCTCATTGTTAAAGTTGTCTTTTCACTTTCTTGATAATGTCCCTTAAGAAACATTCGTTTTTAATTTTAATCAAGTCCAGTTTATCTATTTTTTCTTTTGTTGCTTGTGATTTTGGTGACATATCTAAGAATCCATTGCCAAGATCATGAAGATTTATCTGTTTTATCTTACAGAGTAAGTTTTAGCTTTGACATTTAGACCTTTGATTAATCTTTTGTTAATTTTTGCACATTAGTATGAAACTGTCTAATTTTGTTCTTTATTGTTTTGCATGTGAACATTCAGTTGTCCTAGAACTATTTTTGAACCTGTTATATTTTTGAAATGAAATTTAAGTATGAAACAAATGATAGACTTAGTCTTTTCAGGCTTTCCTCCTTTGGGGAGTGTCAATGGTTTGCGGTCTCTTACATGACTTAGGAGTTTTAGGGGCACCCTCCTGTATCAGTCCTCTGTACTAGCTGTGATTGAAGCATCATCTCAGCCTGCACAACTCCTTCCATGCTAGGAATTCTTGGATGAGGCTGGGATCTTCTGACCTAGTATTTAACTGACCTGATAGACTATGCAGCTAAGAACCCCCTTCCTCCTCCAGTCTTGGGCATGATCTTTTTATTCTTCTTCAAACTCCAATCTCAGTGTAAGCTTGGACAATCAAAAGTCATGAAGCCATCCTACCAAGCCCAAATGAAGCAATGAATGGGGAGGGGAAAGGGGAAATCATAGGGAGAAACATAAACTGATGCCGCAAGAAATTATCCTGCTACACATGTACTGGGAACCTACTTACAAGAAATTCTAAAGTAAGTAAGATAGCCCCTACCCTCTTGAAATGAACAATGTAAGGACAAATACAGGCTAGGGAATTATAAGGAGCCAAGTTTCTGATAACACTTACTTCTACACTCAAATTTTGCGTTTACACTCACTTCCGTTCTCCGTCTGGCACTCTGTGCCCCACACTCGTATGCTCAGTTCCGATCATTTTAAGCAAACCGTGATTCAAATAGCAGTTAGTCTTTTTTAAAAATTTATTTATTTTTGGTTGCACTGGGTCTTTGTTGCTGCATGAGGGCTTTCTCTAGCTGTGAGGAGGAGGGACTACTCTTTGTTGTGGTGCAGCGGCTTCTGATCGCAGCGGCTTCTCTTGTGGAGCACAGGCTCTAGGCACTGGAGTTTCAGTAGTTGTGGAGCACAGACTTAGTTGCCCTGCAGCATGTGAAATAGTCCTGAACCAGGGATCGAACTCATGTCCCTGCATTGGCCGGTGGTTTCTTCCCCACTGTACCACCCGGGAAGTCCATAGTTAAAGTTTTGATGCCCTATCTAACTGGCGAAATTCTCAGTCATCCATCTGTATCGGGGAGCCAGTCAAAGAGACACAGTTCTGGCCTCCGTAATGCTGTTTGACTCATTGCTTATCTAGAAACCAGTTTACCCCTCTTTCAGGACTGACGTGCTGCCCTGACCCCAACTCGGATTAGACACTGTGCTGAGTGTTCTCAGGCGTCCTGTGTAGAAACAGAACTTTGCACAGTTACTTGCCCAGCCTAGGGTCCTGCTCCACAGCCTCTTTGTTTGATGATCAACGATTGCCTGATTCCCGGATTCTCTAGCACTGTGTGCTACCCACCAGAATGGAAACTTAAGAAGTTACTAAAATTTGGTGTGTAATAATAAAGCCAGAAAGTTTTGAAATTAAAAAACTATAAAAAGGCCAATGAACTCTTTATTATTTTCATTTATATAAATTTTTAACAACTGAAAATGTACAGTTTTACCAATATAATTGACCCTTGAACAACATGAGATTGAACTGAATGGGTCCATTTTCATGCAAATTTTTAAAGTAAATATAGTACCTATATCTTCATTTTATAGGTCTTTAAATTAGCAAGTATGGGGGAAATTCATGTTTGATAAGGGATCACAATATGTGTAATCAATATAACTAAAATGTGAGTCCTGATTCTATCCAAACTGACTGATTTACTTTGTTTACTTTAATGCTTAGTATTTATTTTATATTTATTTGGGTCCTACTTCGTGAAACAATTACAAGAAGATGATTATTTAAATCATAGCGATAGCTATGAGGGGGAAAGCTGTAAAAAGGTAAGCACGAACAGATTCTAAAGCTGATACAGATGCTTTTTTCTAATTGAAGTATAGTTGACATACAATGTTATGTTAGTTTCAAGTCATGGCAAGACATATATGTTTATGTCTATTCTTTTTTAGATTATTTTCCCTTATAGACTATTACAGAATATTGGGTAGAGTTCCCTGTGCTATACAGTAGGTCTTTGTTGATTATTTATTTTCTACATGCTGCAGCTACTGCTAAGTCACTTCAGTCGTGTCCGACTCTGTGCGACCCCATAGACAGCAGCCCGCCAGGCTCCCCTGTCCCTGGGATTCTCCAGGCAAGAACACTGGAGTGGGTTGCCATTTCCTTCTCCAATGCATGAAAGTGAAAAGTGAAAGTGAAGTCGCTCAGTCGTGTCCGACCCTCAGCTACCCCATGGACTGCAGCTTTCCAGGCTCCTCCATCCATGGGATTTTCCAGGCAAGAGTACTGGAGTGGGGTGCCATTGCCTTCTCCATATTTTCTACATAGAAGTATGTATATGTTAAGCCCACACTTCTAAGTTATCCTTCCTTCTCTTTCCCCTTTAGTAACCTTAAGTTTGTGTTCTATGTCTATTGACCTATTTGTTTTGTATATAAGTTCATTTGTATCATTTTTTTTTATTCCACATGTAAGTGATATTATATGATGTTTGGCTTTCTCTGTCTGGTTTATTTCATCTAGTATGATCATCTCTAGGTCCAGCTGTATTGCTGCAAATGATATAATTTTATTCTTTTTCATGGCAGAATAATATTCTGTTGGATCTGTATAATTCCCCAGTGGCTCAGCAGTAAAGAATCTGCCTGCAATGCAGAAACTGCAGGAAACTCATGTTTGATCCCTGCATGGGGAAGATCCCCTGGAGAAGGGCATGACAACCTACTCCAGTATTCTTGCCTGGAGAATCCCATGGACAGAGGAGGCAGGGAGGCTACAGTCCATGGGGTCACAAAGAGTCAGACACAAATGAAGCAACTTAACACATGCACACACATATATGTGTGTCTATACATTTATATGTGTATATACACATCTTCTTTAACCATTCATCTGTCAATAAACATTTAATTTTTTAAAAATATGTATGTATTTCATTAAGCTCTGAGGGTCTTAGTTGTGGCATACAGCATCTTCAATCTTCATTGCAGCCTGTGGGCTCTTTAGCTGCAGCATGCAGAATCTAGTTCCCTGACCAAAGAGTGAACTTGGGTTCCCATGCATGGGGAGTATGGAGCCTTCACCATTAAGCTACCAGGCAAGTCCCAACATTAAGTTTTTTAAACAATGAAAATAGAACTACGTATGATCTTGCAATCCCACTCCTGGGCATATATCTGGAGAACACCATAATTCAAAAGTATCCCAATGTTCAGTGCATTGCTATTTACAACAGCAAGACATTGAAGCAACCTAAACGTCCAGCAACAGATGAATGGACCTTTATATTTAGACCCATGGCCTGTTTACAGATGAAGGAACTAAATTAAGGAGAAGTGAAGTACCTTGGCCAATATTCTGTGATTAATTAGTGACAGAATCAGTATAATCTTCCCTGTTCCATTTTTTAAATTTCTATACCTTTCTCACTTCTTTCCTCTTTAATACAGTTATATTAAGAAGACAGACCCTTTCAAAGTAGTGTATTAATGTTACTACACACTTGAATTCAGATATTTCTATTTAAAGTTGTTAAGTTGAGATTTTAATAATCAAAGCAGTATTATTAGAAAATAAATAATGAGATTCATTAAACAAATTAAGAAATTGCTAATTAAATAGTTATAGTTAATTAAACAGTTATAGCTAATTAACTATTAACTGTAACTCTTTAATGATGCTGAAGCTCCAAAACTTTGGCCATGTGGTACGAAGAGCTGACTCACTGGAAAAGATTCTGATGCTGGGAAAGATTGAGCGCAAGAGGAGAAGGAGGCAATTGATGAGACGGTTGGATGGCATCACTGACTCAATGGAGATGAATTTGAATAAACTCCAGGAGACAGTGGAGGACAGAGGAGCATGGTATGCTGCAGTCCATGGGTTCGCAGAGTTGGACACAACTTAGCAAACAAACAACAAATAGTTGATTAAATCATTTTAAAGAATACTATACATAGGAAAAAGTTGACTTGACTACCAATCTCTGATCATTAAGAAGGTTTTGATTGTTTTGTTTAAAATTGTTATTTATTTTCTGCTTGGAAGGCTAGGTTCATCTTTTGGTCTGTTCATTCTCTTGGTCTTAATTGTTCCTAATATACCTGATAGCAGCTTTGTTCATAGTTTCATTTGTGCTACAATAATGGATGGATAGTTTTTCTTTTTAACAAATATTTATTTATCTGACTGTACCAGTTGATAGTATACAGCCTTGATGTACTCCTTTTCTAATCTGGAATCAGTCTGTTGTTTCACATCCAGTTCTAACTGTTGCTTCTTGACCTGCATACAGATTTTGCAAGAGGCAGTTGAGGTGGTCTGGTTTTCCCATCTCTTTAAGAATTTTTCAGTTTGTTTTGATCCACACAGTCAAAGGCTTTAGCGTAGTGAATGAAGGAGAAGTCGATTTTTTTTTAATTCTCTTGCTTTTTCTATGATCCAACAGATGTTGGCAATTTGATCTCTGGTTCCTCTGTCTTATCTAAATCCAACTTGTACATCTGGGAGTTTTCAGTTCACATACTGTTGAAGCCTAGATTGGAGGATTTTGAGCATGACCTTGCTGCCATATGAAATGAGCGCAATTGTAGGGCAGTTTTTGAACCTTCTTTGGCATTTCCCTTTTTTGGGATTGGAATGAAAACTGACCTTTTCTAGTCCTGTGGCCATTGCTGTTTTCCAAATTTGCCTGCATATTGAGTGCAGCACTTTCACAGCGTCATCTTTTAGGATTTGAAATAGCTCAGCTGTAATTCCATCACCTCTGCTAGCTTTGTTCGTAGTAAGGCTTCCTAAAGCCTACTTGACTTCACACTCCAGGATGTGAAGCTCTAGGTGAGTGATCACACCATCTTGATTATCTGGGTCATTGAGATTTTAAAAAATAGTTCTTCTGTATTCTTGCCACCTCTTCTTAATATCTTCTGCTTCTGTTAGTTCCTTGCCGTATCTATCATCCATTGTGCCCATCTTTGCATGAAATGTCCCCTTGGTATCTCCAATTTTCTTGAATAGGTCTCTAGTCTTTCCCATTCTATTGGAAAGGCAAAGGAGAAAAGGAAAGATATACCCAAATGAATGCAGTTTCAGAGAACAGCCAAGAGAGAAAAGAAAGCCTTTTTAAGTGAGCAATGCCAAGCAATAGAGAAAAACAATGGAATGAAACACAGCTATGTCCACTCATCTGTGACTTGTCTATGGCTGCTTTTGCACTGCATCAACAGGGTTGAGTCATTGCATTAGAGACCTTTAGATCCTCCTGTCGAAGATATTAACTCTCCAGTTCTTTGCATAAAATGTTTGCCCCCCTCTGACCTAAAGCAGCAATGACAAAATTATCTCAAACCATAAAAAAGTTATAATAGCAAGATATAACTTTGTCATGCAAAAATCAATAACATTCATATATACAAATAGCAACCAGTTTAGAAACTATAATAGATGAGAAAATTCCATTAACAACAGCAATAAAAAAGAAAAACTATTTCAGAATAAACTTATTAATAAAATATTCAAAACCCATATGAAGAAAATTATAAAGCATCACCAAAAGATATAAACATAGCTTTGAACAAATAGAAAGACATCCTGTTTCTTGGTTAGGGTGTTTCAGCATCATCAGTATGTCAGTTCTCCCTTAGTAAATGGTACAATTTCAAGAAAAAGCCCAGTGAGCTTTGTATGAAAGTGGATAAGTTAATTCTAAAGTTCATATGGGAAAATAAACACACAAGAGTAACTGAGAAGAAAAGATTTAACCTTTTCAAATATTAAAACATACTATAATGCATCTATAATTAAAAGTGATGCCATTGACACATGAATAGATAGACCAATGGAATAGATAGAAAATCCAGAAATGGAGCTAACTGTGTATAACAATCTAGCATTTGATACAAGTAGTATCTCTCATCACTGGGCAAATATTATATACTTTTTAAAAATAAAGTATATTCAGACAACTGGATAATGATTTGAAAAAACATCATCTTAAGTCCATTTCCCACATCATACACCAGAATATATTCCAAATGTAAAAAATAAATTACACAAGTGCTGCAAGAAAACATAGACTAATTTCTCTTTAACCCAGGTATCAGAAAAGTTTTTCTAACTGTGACTAAAAATCCAAATGCAATGAAAGGAAAACAATTGATAAATATAAGTAATAAAAAGTTTAAAACTTCAATATGTCCAAAAGACAGCATAAGCAAAGTCAAAAGGCAATCATAAACTATTGATAGAAAAAAAAATATTTGCAACCTACATCCCAGTTAATAATATTCCTAATTTATAAATAATGTATGCTAAAACTTGAGGGAAAAATGAACAAATGACAAAACCCAGACAGTTCACAAAAAGAGATAAAAAATGGTCTTTGAACATGTTGAAAAATGTTTAATAAGAGAAATTGGACTATAAAGAAAGCTGAGCACCAAAGAATGGATGCTCTTGAACTTTGGTTCTGGAGAAGACTCTTGAGAGTTCCTTGGACTGCAAGGAGATCCAACCAGTCCATCCTAAAGGAAATCAGTCTTGAATATTTACTGGAAGGACTGATGTTGAAGCTGAAACTCCAGTACTTTGGCCACCTGGTGTGAAGAGCTAACTAGTTTGAAAAGACCCTGATGCTGGGAAAGATTGAAGGCAGGAGGAGAAGGGAAGACAGAGGATGAGATGGTTGGATGGCATCATCGACTCAATGGGCATGAGTTTGAGTAAACTCAGGGAGTTGGTGATGGACAGGAAGGCCTGGCGTGCTGCAGTCCATGGGGTCACAAAGAATCAGACACGACTGAGTGACTGAACTGAACTGAAAAGAAATTAGCTGGGGTACATTTCTTACCCAGAACATTGGCAAGAATTCAAAAGCTCAGCAATGTTATGCTGAGGCAAGAATTCAAAAGCTTAACAAGGTTACCCTGTGGCAATACTATGAGGAAAATGTTCTCACATGTTTGTCCCTCATACATCACCAAGGGAATGAAAAAAAATAAGAGAAGTTTGGCATAATTATACACACATATAATTATACATGCATTTGCCTCTTGCCCTACTTCTAGGGATCAAGATATCAGAGGAAATAGATCCACTTCCAGAAATACAAAACTGTATACGCACAAAATTCTTTCTTATAGCATTATTTGAAACTGCAAAATAATGGAAACTAAGAAGACTTCTTGAGAGTCCCTTGGACTGCAAGGAGATCCAACCAGTCCATTCTAAGGGAGATCAGTCCTGGGTGTTCTTTGGAAGGAACGATGCTAAAGCTGAAACTCCAGTACTTTGGCCACCTCGTGCAAAGAGTTGACTCATTGGAAAAGACTCTGATGCTGGGCGGGATTGGGGGCAGGAGGAGAAGGAGACAACAGAGGATGAGATGGCTGGATGGCATCACTGACTCAATGGATGTGAGTCTGAGTGAACTCTGGGAGTTGGTGATGGACAGGGAGGCCTGGTGTGCTGTGATTCATGGGGTCGCAAAGAGTCGGACATGACTGAGCGACTGAACTGAACTGAACCCAAGATTCAAATGTCAGATGTTGATTGAAGAATCTCTGGGATGGGCACACAATGCATTCTATGCAGCTGTAAAAAATAATAATAGGAAAGATCTCTGTGAATTGAAATAGCATAATTTTAGGTGATATGACAGTTTTAAAATGTGGAGCGGCTTATATAAGATATTACCTTTTATGTGCCAAAGAGGAAAAGTAAGGATACATACCTATATTTGCTTATCTTTACAAAAAGAAATACTGAAGGAGAAACCAGATAATAATGAAAGTGATAGCACACAAGAATGGGAGGAAATAGGGTGGAAGGCATGTGAAGAAGCATCCCTTCTCTGTGGTTACCTCCATGAATAGAGGAGCCTGGTGGGCTACAGTCCATGGGGTTGCAAAGAATCAGACATGACTGAGTGACTGAGCACACACACAAAATATGTATATGGGGTGTGTGCATACATAAGTGTGTGTGTTTAAGTATGTAAGTTTATGTTTTTAATTCTGTCCACTGCACGGACCAAGAAGCAAAGATACTGGGAGCAATGATTATACCTAATATCCAAATCTTGGTCTTTAATATCATTCTTTGCTAAGCTGAACCAGGGCTCCTCAAAGAAATGATTAACACCAGGGATGGAGCAAAGTAGGTATTAGATGAACCTGACACATCTAGTTATGCCAGAAATAAGGAAGTGATACGACAGAAATCATGGAGGAAAGAATGTCACAAGAAAATGACAGCCATCTTAAAGAGATTCCTCTTGGCCAAATCTGGAATGACTTGTGTGCCAAAGTAAGTAATGAATTGTAAGCCATTGAGGAAATAGAAATTAATGAGTTTGTACCTATAATAAATAAATAACTAAATAAAATTGCAGAGGAAAGAGCTCTTGATTATAGTTGAATATTGAGAACCAACTGGTAAGTGTGGAGGAGTTAGCAAGTTGGAAAATGATCATTTTGCCGTAATTACAGTAAAGATTGTATCAGGTAAGAATCACCAATGATACTAAATCTAGAAGGAGACTTTCATAAGGAACAGGATATTTTCTTGATTCTAAATTATCTTCCCATAGACCACCTATTAGTTAGAGAAAAACAGTAATTTTATAGTAAATAAATTAGAAACATCTTGACTGGGAAATCCAAATTAACATCACCAGTGCTGGACAGATGGACACTTCATGCTTCTAGCTGTGCTACTCTGAGAAGGATATAGCATCTCCTACGCAGTATTCTGGTCTGCATAACATGAATCTAATTGTGAGGAAATATTAGGAGAACCTGAAATGAGGAAGACGTTTTTAAAAAGAGAAGAGGTACCAATTTGTCAAATGTATAAAGACTTCAGAAAAATCTTTTAGGAAAAAAAGTCTTTAGAAATATTCCAGATTAAAGAAGCCTCATGAGAGGTGACAATGAAAAGCAATTGCTGACCCTAAATGGGATTATTTTTAATTGGGGAAGTAGGGGACTTTGTTAAGGGCATTCAGTTCAGTTCAGTTTAGTCATTCAGTCGTGTCTGACTCTTTGTAACCCCATGAACTGCAGCACGCCAGGCTTCGCTGTCCATCACCAACCCCCAGAGCCTGCTCCAACTCATGTCCATTGAATTGGTGATGATATCCAACCATCTCATCCTCAGCCACCCCCTTCTCCTCCTTCCTTCAGTCTTGCCCAGCATCAGGGTCTTATCCAATGAGTCAGTTCTTCGCATCAGATGGCCAAATTATTGGAGTTTCAGCTTCAGCATCAGTCCTTCCAATGAACACCCAGGACTGATTTCCTTTAGGATGGACTGGTTGGATCTCCTTGTAGTCCAAGGGACTCTCAAGAGTCTTCTCCAACACCATAATTCAAAAGCATCAGTTCTTTGGCACTCAGCTTTCTCCATGGTCCAACTCAGTTAAGGATATTACTGAGTCAATAACTGACAAAATTGGAATACAATTGATAGATTAGAGTATTACATTGATGTTAAGTTCACTGAAATTGGTAACTATACTATGACCATATTAGAGAATATCCACATTCTTAAACTTTTTAGGAGTAAAAGTAATTTTCAAGCAAAAGACCTTCAAATTGTTCAGGAAACACACACACACAAATGTAAAAGCAACGTTTATATAGTTACAATGGACAAATCTGGATAAAGACTATTTGAGTGTTTTGTTTTCTGAGTATTTGAGTACCAAGTTTAATTTTTGCCACTATTGATAAGTTTGAAATTGTTTGTTAAAAGAAGTTTTTAAAAAGAGAAAATTCAAAGAATAATTTGAGAATATCCATAGAAACCTTATTCATAGCATCCTAAAACTGGACTCCCCCGGTGCCCATTGACAAGAGAATGAGTAAATAGATTGCAATATAGCCAAATCATGAACCTCAGCAGGGAAAAGGAAGAACTACTGATAATCACAGCGATACGAATATCCAAAATGCTGGATGAAAGAAGATACACGCTCATACACATCCACACACACATGTGCTACTTGAGTCAGTGAATGTGAAGTGCAATAACAAGCAAAATAACAAAAGCAATAACAAAAACAGATGTATGAAAGAAGTCAGAACATGGTTGTGTTTGGAAGTGGAGTAAAATCGACAATAAGGAGCATGAAGAAGCTTTCTGGGGTGATAACATATTCTTCGTTTTGTTTGGAGAGGTGGTTTCATGGGTGTTTACAAATGTCAAAACTCATCAAATTGAACACTTAAGATCTGTGCCTTTTGTGGTCTGTAAATTGTAATTCCAACTAAGTGAATAAATATGAATAAGTAAGCAAACAAATTAATTATTGTTTTTTTAAGGAAGATAAGGTAAATTTCAGGTTGAAAGAAAAAGTTAAATATCCCTGGAATTTGTTCCAATATTAAGAGCATTATGTACTGAAAAAGACCTGGTTTTTCTAAAAATAGGAAAGGGAGATAATTATCTTAAGAAGACCTAGGGTATCTGAAAATATTGAAGGGAAATAATTTGTCTTAACCTTCCCTCAAACAACCTTTAGAATATTTAAGAATATTTAAGAATTCTCTGTGGGATCTATGGTTAATTTCAAAACATAACTAACCAGTTTGTTAACCTCAAACAATGTGTATATTGCTAAACTTGGGAGAATGTCCTGATTTTGCCACTTGGGTTTTTTTTTCATACATATAAAGAGTGGCATGTCTTCATAGGGGCCTGTCAGGGCGTATTCTCTTGGTTTGCCCACGGTTGGCACCAACCAAGGCTGCAACTACACATTAGCTGAGTTCCACCCAATCCAGGCATCTGTCTTTAAGCTGTACAAGAAGGAGTTCATTTTATTCAAATAACTAAAGGGATTAGTTCACAAAAACTAAACTGCAAAATGGACATAATGTTAAATATCTACACCATTTTTCAAGCACTCACAGCTATAATCATATGTAAAGATTTTTTACAACCCTCCATGACATAACAGAAAATAAGAATCACCCTCTGATAGCACACGACTGCCCCTTTATCTACAGCTACAGAAGCTGAGGTCAAAACGCTCTACTTAACACCTCATCGTTGTTTTACTTGTTGTCCGTTTCATACTCACCCATATTTGGGTTGCAGGTTGATCTGAGCACATGCCTTTGAACAAAACACCAGGAAGTAAGAAGAAAAATAATCTGGGAGTTTTGAGTCTGAGTTCCACCTCAAGTTATGTCATAACAAAACTTGTGTGGCCTTAATCTCTGATTCTCAGCTTTCTCGTATGTGAAATAAAGGTTAATTCTGAGGATGGGGCTTGGAACCATAACCTACTGGGCCAAATAAGGACCCACCAATGGAGATAAAGGAACTACAGATGTAAACAGGATCTTACATGTTCATAAATGCAAACAACTAGGGGAGAATTGTTTTTCACATTACAACTTTCTCTTCCATTAAACAAAAATGTGTGTGTTTTATAAATTATAAAAATACAAAAATATATATAAAATAGAGAAGTTTTGGACCAGAATTTGTCCCAAATCAAATCAAAGAATTTGATTTCTAAATTCTCTATTGTATAAAATGTTCATCATTTTACCAGAAGGTGTTACGGCAGAGGGAAAGAATGTATGAAAATACATTATACAACTGCATGGGGATAGGAGAAGAGCTGGCCTAAGTGATTTGAGAAAAGAGTGTTTTTACCGAAAACTGTAAGACTAAAGACAAAAAGAACTGATGAAAACACTGATGTGTTTTACTTGGTAACTGTGTGGCACACAAGAGTACAGTTTAGCAATTCTGATACTGGCTCTGATACAATTCTGATTCAAGTATACTAGGGGTAAACAAAACCAAGTAAATTACAGATAACTGGAAATCATTGCCAGAGAAAGCAAGTTACAAATAAGCAAAGAAAGAAAGGCTAGAATGAACCCTGTGGAATTTGGGGAGTCAAAGATATCAGCATAAACTTATTTACATATAGATAGGTAGATAGAAATGATACAGAAATAAAAAGAACTTCACTGACCAAACTTGGAGGAATTTGAGCAATGAAATTAATAGGAATATTGTTGGGCTATAACTTAGAGAATAGAGTAAATATCTGTTCCATATTGATATAAATAATTGATAAAAATGGAGAAGAGAAAACTCTTCCTTAGAGAAAATTTCATGTAGAAGGAATGAGGGCAAAAGAAAAATCACTATTTGAACACCACAGTAATAATTACTGTGGGCAAGATTCAAGGATGTATGCTTAAAAACTGGTAAATGAAGATTTAAGGAGAAACAGAATAGTTGCAAAGCCTCAATGTATCTTCCCCCTAGAATTTATTAAATGCTTTAATGGTTTTAAAATATGTCCACAAATTCTTTAATATGCCTCCCTCCAGAAGATGTCATTTATTTCCCCAGATCTTGAATGTTAACTGGACTTCGACTTCTGATGAATATAACATGGAGACAGGAAAAATGACAGTGCAGAAACCCGGCAGATACCACGTAACCAAGTGATCACCAGTAATAAGTTGATTAGTACATGTTGATATCATGAATCTTTGATATGATACAATGAGAAGGGTGCTTTATTGTGTGGTATTCTTAACCCACAACATCAGTCTAATCATGAGGAAACATTAGACAAACTCAAATTGAGGAACCTTCTACAAAACATCTGGTCAGTGCTCTTCAAAAGTGTCAAGTTCATGAAACACGAGGAAAGACTCATCGCAGGTTGGAGGAGGCTAAGAAGATATGGTGACTAAATGCAATGTGGAATCCCACTGAACACAGGAGCAGAAAAAGCATAAGTGAGGAAAGACTCAAACACAGTCTGTGATTTTGTTAATAATGCTGAGCAAAAGTTGATTTCTCAGGCTTTGATAAATACAACACAAATGTAATAACAGGAGGGGAAGATAGATAAAACATGCAAGAATTCTCTGTACTGTCTTTGTAACTTATCTCTGCACTGTGTACCTTATCTTTGTACTATCTTTGTAACATCTCTAAATCTAAATTGTTTCAAAATTAAAAGTTAAAAAAAAATGCCATGACAAAATGCATTCAGTGTTGATATAAAAATATGCACATCTAATCAGGTACTGTATCTATTGTTGAACCCAGAACTCAAAAAAGAAATTAGCATTTTTAAAAATCCTAGAAAAAAAAATTAAATGTAAAGAAATAAAGGCCACTATAGCTTTTTTTCCCCTTGGAATACCAGCCAACTACATCTCGGACTCATCAACAAAACCTGTGCACATACCTTACACATCATGGAATTCATTATTTTGTCATTGCTGGCTTTTCATATCGCTAAAAGAACCTCAGGAGTCCATCAAGTCCCAGGCTGGGGAATCATTTCATTCCTATCCAGACCAATAGACCCATAGAAAAACATAAGCATTAGTACAAAGTGATTTAATGCCATTTTCAGTTGCTGTTGTTTTTTCAGAGATAGAAATGTGTAACGTTATACTCATGTGCATTTAAAATTAAGAAGGGTTTACATGAATCTGTTCTACTATAAAGGTAGAAGAAGGTAGAAAAAAAGACAAACTTCTGTTCACACTAGGAAGTATATAGAATGAAAAGGAAAGGAGAGAGGAGGAGGGAGGAGGAGGAGCTGCCTGCTACCCCAAGGCAGGCACTGACTTCATGGCTGAACTTCTTGTGGTGCCCTAGAGAGTGAGGTTGCATGAGGAGGCAACCCTTGAGAATAACTGCAGTCAATGCCCTGGTAAAGGAAGACTGTTAAAGTCCACCATCAAGATTCTGTTGTCAGGTCTGAGAGTTAAAAAAGGGAGTGAAGTCAAAGTCGCTCAGTCGTGTCTGACTCTTTGCAACCGCATGAAGTATACAGTCCATGGAATTCTCTAGGCCAGAATACTGAAGTGGGAAGCATTTCCCTTCTCCAGGCGATCTTCCCAAGTCAGGAATCGAATCCAGGTCTCCCACATTGTACATGGATTCTTTAGCAACTGAGCCACAAGGGAAGTCCAAGAATACTGGGGTCGATAGCCTATCCCTTTTCCAGCAGATCTTCCCTACCCAGGAATCGAACCACTCCTGCATTGCAGGCGGATTCTTTACCAAATGAGCTATCAGAGAAAGACTGAATAATTATTGGAGCTTTCACTTATAGGCACATAGCTCATTTTATTTACTTTTAAGGAAACTAAAGCCTAGGGACATTAAGAATATTTGCCAAATATCACATGGTAACTGGGGAAGCCAAATTGGAACTTAGTTTATGTGACCTCAGAGTTTGAGCTCTTAACCACAATATGAAAAGAGTAGCAACTGAAAAGACACAGGAACCAAGAACAAAGAAAGGCTAGGCAGGAATAATGTGAGAGAGGTTAGTATTTGCCTCAAATACCTGAGATTCACTTCTAAAGGCTGCTGAGTTTCCCAGGTATAGGCCCTATCATTGGCACAAATAAGGAAATGGCAATGGACATAGAGACATTAAAGTACTTACTTCTGCTCTCCCCCACCTCCTTACACACACACACACACAAGCACACACACACACACACACTCACAAGCACGCACACACAGAGAAATCTCAGACTCAGAGAGGAAATGGAATTGGAATCACCACATGTAACCTCATACACCTTCTGAAGCAGCTTGTCTCCCTTCCCAGGGCCAGCTTTCCATCTGGTTCCATCCTGAAAGGGCCATGAACTTGGCAGAGTGGAGGCTGGTTGGATAGTGCCTGGGAACTCTCACCACAACAGAGTGCTATCTGCAAGTGGTCTGGGGCTCTCATACCTGCTGGTGAGATAGTTTCTAAACTGGCGAAAAACAACTGAAAAGCTAAAGAAGACCAAAATGATGTTCAAAGCCTCATCTTCCTCACGGTCCTCTTCCCCAGCCTCTTTGTTTCAGGTGACATCTTGTATGTCTTCTCCAGAAAGCATCTTGTGCTCAAACTCTGCCTGATAGCATCTTGCTCTCTCCGTCTCCGTGAAAACTTGACACCTCCAAATCAGACCCTCTAAGAATCCAAATCCAACCCCCCCAATTCTGTTTCTAAGTTAACTGGAGAAAATAAACAACTAGAAGGAAAGATTAAAATTGCAATGGCCCTTGATTCTTCATAGTAGACAAATATACTCTGGAACTTCTGGGAGAGAACTTGCTTTCTGGTTCTGGCAGTCTGTTGAAGCCTTTTGGTAAGTTACCCATTCTGTTTCAAAGGGGGAAACTTTGTTTTAAAAAGTCCACTTAAGAGGCGCACTTAGAAGAGACAATGAAATCCATTTTGTAATTTTTATGCACAAGTTTCCGACTGACAAACTGTGTCCAAAATAGCTCTAAAAGGATCCTTACAGCATACAAAAACAAACAAAAACTTTGATCACCTGGGCAAGTAAACTTAGTCCATCTACCAAAAACACAACTTGTATCCAACTATTCTTTTGAGTTTGTATCTGAGACATGACTAAAATTTAAAACAAATCTATGAGGCTCCTGTTTGCATCTGTCTGTATGCTTATGTTTGTCTGTATACATACACGTGTATGGGCTTCCCAGTTGGCTCAGTGGGTAAAGAATCCAACTGCAATGCAAGAGTCACAGGCAGATGCAGGTTCGATCCCCAGATCAGGAAGATCCCCTGGAGAAGGACCTGGCCACCCACTCCAGTATTCTTGCCTGGAGAATGCAGTGGACAGAGGAACCTGGCAGGGGTCATGTCAGTCTTCCAACTTTGTTGTTCTCCTTCCATACTGTGTTGGCTGTTCTGAGCCTTTCTCTTCTTCATATAAACTTGAGAAGTAGTTGTCAGTATCCGTAAAATAAGTTTCAGGGATTTTGACTGGGATTGTGTTGAATTTATGAATTAAACTTATGAATCTGTGACTCAAGTTGAATGTAATAATCAAGTGACATCTTAGATACCGAGTCTCCCTGTCCCTGAGCATGGACGTGCAGCTCCATTTACTTATTCCTTCTTTACTGTCTTTCACCTGTTTTGTTGTTTTCCTTCAAGTCTTATACGTATCTTAGGTCCATGCATTTAGTGCTAATGTAAATGGTAGCATCTTTTAATTTCAAATTGCAGTTATTCACTGCTGCTGATATAGGAAGACAATAGACTTTTGTGCATTAACTTTGTATTCTGCAACTTTGCTGTATCTTTCATTAGTTCCAGTTGTTTGCTTGGTTTTGTAAATTCTAGTGGACTTTCTATTAATACGTAATCATATTGTCTACAAATTAACACAAATTTACTTCTTCCTTTTCAATCTGCATATATATTTGTTCTTTCCTGTTTGTATTAGCTAAGACTTCCAGTATAATGCTGAGAAGCAGAGGTGAGCTGGGAAAGACATTTTGCCTTGTTTGGGATCTTAATGGGAAAACTTCAAACTTTTCCTGTTAGGTGTGATATTAGCTATAGATATAGGGGCTTCCCTTGTAGCTCAGTTGGTAAAGAATCTGCCTGCAGTGCAGGAGACCCGGGTTCTATCCCTGGGTTGGAAAGATGCCCTGGAGAAAGAAATGGCAACCCACTCCAGTATCCTTGCCTGGAAAATCTCATGGACAGAGGAGCCTGGAAGGCTGCAGTCCATGGGGTCACAAAGAGTCGGGCACGACTGAGAACTAACACTTATTAGTTAGGTTTTAGTAGGTTAGTTGTAGGTTTTGGTAGATATTTTTAAAAAACCAAGTTGAGGAAATTCACTTCTATTCTTCGTTTACTGAGTTTTTAGTCATGAATGGTGTTGGATTTTGTCAAATGCTTTTCCTGCTGTATCCATTGATAAGGTTATGTGATTCTGATACAGTTCATACACTCGCAGATTTGGACTCGACTGAAACAACTGAACATGTGTTCATATACACCTAGCTATTGTTGATATGTGCTATTCTTTATCTCTGGATGGTATTTCTAAAATTTATTTGTAAAGAGCTCTATTTAGTTGACTTAAAAACAAGCAAGCACTTATATGAAGTAAAGAAATGTTACAGAAACTAACCCCAAATGCTTTTCAAGTTCACATAATGTAGGGTGGTGGTTGTTGTTGTTGTTTAGTTGCTAAGTTGTATCTGACTCTTTTTTGACCCCATGGACTGTAGCCCATCAGGCTCCTCTGTCCATGGGATTCAAGAATACTGGAGTGGGTTGCCATTTTCTTCTCCAGGGGATGTTAACTTTTGTTTGTATAGGTACATATTAATATATGTGTTCCAAAGTTGTGTGAAATCTCTAAAATTCTAAGTTGTCCTGACACACTTTTACTGGCCATATTTTAAAATGTATGTCACAGAAATAAGCAGATCCCCTTGTCAATCTCATTATAATGAAATCTCAACAGATCTTTAATAATGGTCATCTTCAAGTCTTTTTGTCATTTATGGAAAGTTACTACTTCACTCTGGTGTTTTTGAAAAATGCATTTCATCTTCAAAAGACTTTGTGGAAAGGATTCTGATAGGTACTCCGTAATACAGGGTTTTTTGAATAAGTTTAAGATTATAGCACTGAATTGGATAAGAATTTCTAAAACTCCAGTGGAAAACTAATTGCCATAGTGTTTTATGTTTCAGATGTAAAGGATCACCTTTTGTCCTCTCCTCTAAGCTACCTATAACTTACAGCAATTTAATAAATGATGTCTTCACAACGAAGGTTGAAACAGTTATTTTTTTCTCCCTACTTGATCTCTCAAAGTGTTCTGAAGTGCTTATTAAATATTCTTTTTTCTCATGACAATGAAGTATTTGTGTAGGTTCGATGGCAGGCTGTTCTCCTTGTAATGGAATGCCCAATGCACCTAGTTACTGCATCTTTTGATCCACAGCTGATAAATGGAGACAGACGTCTACACTGTTAAGGCCTAAATTGCTTCTACTAAAAACAGCCTTGTTCTGGTAGAGCACTCTTTTTCATTATGCGCCTAGAAGACAAAAACTCCAGATATCACATGCTACAACCTGGAGATTTAGTGTACTGGAAAAGGCACCTCCAACAGGACTCCCTCCAGCCTGAAGGGCAACTATCAGGTCCCATTGACTAACCCCTGTGCCACCAAAGGCCAGGGAGTAGACTCCTAGCATTTGCACATGCTGTACCTAAGGAGGCACCAAACCCCAAACTGGACCTGCGTATTGTACGGCAACCTGAAGATAAAGCTCACTAGGATCTGATGCAGAAGACATCTGAGGCTGGGAGCTTTCCCAAGATGTCTGTGCCAGGCCTGTATACTTTTCTTTCAGTACTGTCTCTTACCTTATTTTCTCATCCCTCCATGGAAGGACAATGCCTTGGTCCATATCCCCCAATTCCTTGCAAAAGAAGGAAAGCTCTCTAATTGCTGGATGTGCCATTGAAAACCTTGGTCCATCCAAGATGGCAATGAGCCTTTGGCTGAGTCTGTCCAAGACTGCAATGACCTTTTGGTTCTTCCTAGAAGTAATTTCACTGGGGTTCCAGAGGCTGTTGTCTGCCTAGATTCTTCTGTGGGTCCATTTTATAGAGTCAGTGACTGCCTAAATTTATTCCTTGCTTCAACTGGACCCAGTCCTAGAATGGGTAAACAAGATCTTTTGAATATTTATATGGAAGTTTCTCCAGAGTTAGAAATGCAAGTTGGATTATTTATAAATTTGTTGAATATCGATACACATAGGTAACCTCTCAGCGTGTAACAATATAATGTCTAAGGCTTTGTTAAGTATAATGCTAATGTCTCTACACCAACAAATAGATCCATAGATACTATCCCTTATGTGGGCACCTTAAGTATACCAGCTGGTTTTATTTTTGTATATGGAAGTTTGAGAAATGGCCTCTATGCTTGAGCAATCCATTGCCTTGGTAGCTAGAGAATACAAGGTCCGGGTGTCTTTGTTGTGTTCACTGTCCTATTCTCCCTACATAACTGAAGAGAAGCCTCTCATTGATCTGTCCAATCAAGCTTCTGTAACTGCCTTAAGCGAGAACTTCTGGGAGGTGTATGTAGTTCTGGTTTTGCCTCCCTAGGAAGAGCTTTGGCGTGCAAATAAACAAATGGTCAGGAGCCTCTCCCTACATTAGAAAGTTAGTTGATTCTGTAGACAGAGTTTTAGCTCAACAATAGTCACTTAAATCCCTGGCCAAAGTGGTTTTAGATAATCACATCGTCCTTGATTACCTATCTGCTGAGCAAGGAGGGATCTGTGCAATAGCAAACACCTCTTGCTTCACTTGGATAAAAGCCTCTGAAATAGGAGAGACTAAATTACATAAAATTGAGTCTCTCTTGTGACCAGCAAACACACTGGTCACATCAACTTTTACCAGACAACCCACTGTCTTTTAGTTTATTCACCTGGCTACCTTCGGGTCTGGGTTCCTGGTATAGACCCACCTTACACACTGGGTTTATTATGTGGTTTTAAATTCTGCTCTGTATACTTGTTAAGTTCTGTATTTATTGCTTGTCAGGCCTTTATAAAAACGACTTGCCCAGTGTAAGAAGGTGCTAGCTCATCGCTTTGAGATTATTTCTACCACTTACAACCTTGACTTTAAATGGACTTTTAACCAAAAAATGCATGAGAGTTTTCCCTACTACTTTCCAGCTCCATGCGGTTTCTGATTTGTGTACTTTCTCTTTCATACGGGACATGACAATCAGGCAAAGTCCCTTCTGGCACCGAGGGACAAATCAGTACATGTGGAGGTCCTGACTTGATCTGCAATCCTTAGGGGAAAGATCTCGACCAAAAGGAGGGAACGTAGAATTAATTAAAGAAATTTCAGTTAAAATTAGAGTTGGGGCAGGCCTGCAGGTTTAACTGTCATGCTCAGCCATCATAAATTACTCCAATCAGGAAGAGATGTACATTTACATCTCTGACAGGAAAATGTTGCCTACTTTATTACCCGGCAGGAAGCAGAAAACGTCTCTCTGCCCAACAACAGCCCGTCAGTCATAGACTATAGCAGGCCAATGAATCAGAAGCATCTAACTTTTTACTCTCAGTTTCCCCTAGTGGACCCTGCTTATACAGTCCTTCCCAGCTTCTCCCTTTTCCCTGTAAAATCAAGTTTCCCTTCCTTGTTCTCTGGATTTGCTATGATCTGCCATAGTCTTCATATCCCATATTGCAATTCCTCTTTCAGTTCCCAAATAAACTTCCTTGTACTGATAAAATAACTGGATATTATATAATTAAAGTTGACAGAGTAGAGCAGAACAAAGGACCAGAAAAACAAGTAGACAAAGGTTATAATCCTAACCCTACAGTTAACCTGTTTGTGATTTTGTTCAGTTCATTTAATCTCTCTGATCTTGTTTACTTGTGTGACAGGTGAAGATATTGATCAAGATGATCTTTTCATTCCCTCTGAGCTCCAAAATTCTTTAGATCATGTGAGGTACAAGAGTTCTAAATTTCTGTGCTATGGGACGTGAGGTGCCTCACAAAATGTTCCTCTGATTCTTTTTTTACAAGTTTTAAACTTTTTATTTTCTTTTGGGGTATGGCCGATTGACAATGTTGTAGTGGTTTTAGGTGAACAGCAAAGGGACTCAGTCATACACACACATGCATCCACTCTCCCACAAACATCCCTCCCATCCAGGCTGGCATACAACGTTGAGCAGAGTTTCACGTGCTATCCGATAGGTCCGTGTTAGTTATTAGGCTATAAATGTTCTAAACCTTTACCATAACCTATCTTTGTCCAAGGCGCTGTCTTGGCTCCCCTCTTTGTTCCAAATTCAGTAACTTAAAGCTTACTTCACCCCATTCCTACTCCAAGTGAGAAATGGAATTACCTGGGTAAGTCCTACCTCAGTGTCACACAGTGGGGAAGTGATTCCCTTCTAGTGGGGAAAGGCTTAGAATAGTATCGCAATACTGAATTTTTTTCTGTGGAGGGCATTAAATGTTCCTGAAACAGTAAGTCCAAAAAGCTTTTCTTAAACTGCTTGCAATACAACTAAATATTGAGAAGAATGTTTTCAGGCAAATTCAGCAAATTCCTCGGGCCTGAATGCTTTCAGTTAAAATACAAATGGTGTATACAAATTCTTCTTTAAGCTAGATTTTTTTTAACGACTTCAAGCAAATTACCATATATACAGATTTCTAAATTTACTAAATTTTATTCATGGCTGCTCACCTGTTTACATAGATATCCATAATCACATTGCCTTCCCCACATGGTTGGGAGTTACTATAGATTAGAGGGCGTATTAAGAGGGATGGCTTCGAAAAGTGCTCTGTCGGACACAAAGAAACTTTGAATATAATTTCAGTGGAAAGCACTGGAGGTACACTTCCAAGAATCTGTCTTTAACCATAATGTAGAAAATGCAGTCAAACTCTTCTGCTTACCCAGGGTCTTACCCTGACTCTGTGTCCTGACTTCCGGCTATGCCACGTCTGAATATAGTGTGCCCAGCATCAACCGCACCGCAAGGTATATTTTTAGTCCTACCAGTTTAGTTTCCTCTCTTTCATGCAGTATTTAATAAGCTTGATTATATATATTGACTTTGTTATGTTCAGATTTTATATTATTTTTTTAATGGAGTCTTGTCTTAAATTTATTTTATTGCTTATTTTGGCTGTGCAGGGTCTCAGTTGCCATGTGTGGGCTTTCTGTAGTTGTGGCAATCAGGGGCTACTCTCTAGTTGAGGTGTGCTGGCTTCTCTTGCTGCAGAGCTCTGGCTCTGGGAAACATGAGCTCAGCAGTTGTGGCACATGGGCCTAGTTGCCCCTGTGGCAGGTGGAATCTTCCTGGACCAGGGATTGAACCCATGTCTCCTGCGTTGGCAGGACGATTCTTAACCACTGGACCATCAAGGAAGTCCTATATTCTTTTTTTTTTTCAACTTCCCACATTGCACAAATCTTACCAGGATTATAAGATGTCCATGCCCCAGTGTACTGTGGAGCAGAATCAACTTCTCACAGATCTATAGTAAATGGGATAGACTGCTTTTTTCCTTGGTGGCAACTGGTGCCAACCCTCTCTTCACTAGTTCTTGAACTTAGTAGATGAAATTAACATTCCCTTGTCTGGAGACACTTGAAAAAGAAATCACAACTGAGGCAGATTCCTCTCAAGGTTATACTTTTTTTCCTCAAGACCTGACCTATTTCCCTCATTGCCTTCAGACTGGTAACTATGGTAAGTGCTCAGCATAGTCCCAGAGCAGAAACACAGTTCCTATTCTGGGAGGAAGTAGCCTACATGCCAAAGAAATTTCAGGACCTGGTGAATATGAATATTTCAGGAGGACACATGTATGAGGATCTTGAGGATACTGGATCAGGGATGGTGGTGGTTGGTGGGGATATAAAGCTCGGTGGAGTATAGTTTATTGGCATGGGAGCACTCCATGCTTGGAGCTCGGTGTTCTGGCAGGGACGCCAGGAGCCCATCTCGCATGGTGCTGCTAAGATGACGCTATGAAGCTTGTGCACTAAGAGCTTACTATTAGCATAAACGAGACGCGGATGCTGGAACTGCCTTGACATAGTATTGAGGGAAAATGCCGGTGATTCAAGGAGGTGAAAATATTAGAATAAATTTATTGTGTGTGATCAAGAAAAGCTGCTGCTGCTGCTGTTGCTAAGTCGCTTTAGTCGTGTCCAACTCACTGTGACCCCATAGACGGCAGCCCAGGGCAGCCCAGGCTCCCCCGTCCCTGGGATTCTCCAAGCAAGAATACTGGAGTGGGTTGCCATTTCCTTCTTCAATGCATGAAAGTGAAAAGTGAAAGTGAAATCGCTCAGTCGTGTCCCACTCTCAGCGACCCCATGGACTGCAGCCCACCAGGCTTCTCCGTCTGTGGGATTTTCCAGGCAAGAGTACTGGAGTGGGGTGCCATTGCCCAGCACTGGACAAGCTTCCCTGGGAAAACAGAGAGGACAGTTCTTTTGCTAAAGCAATGAGGAATACTTGCTAAGGGGCATCAACTCATTTAAGAACCTCAGTGATAACTATCCCATTTAGGAAGGTATTGCAAAGGAATTGAGACCACTAATACCAAGGTGCTGATAGGATTCTGGAATGACAGAGACCAATGGCAGCACTTAGAATAAAGAGGACATAAGCCATAATAAGGCAGTGGCACCCCACTCCAGTCCTCTTGCCTGGAAAATGCCATGAACAGAGGAGCCTGGTAGGCTGCAGTCCATCGGGTCGTGAAGTGTCAGACACAACTGAGTGACTTCACTTTGATCTTTCACTTTCATGCACTGGAGAAGGAAATGGCAACCCACTCCGGTGTTCTTGCCTGGAGAATCCCAGGGAGCCTGGTGGGCTGCCGTCTATGGGGTCGCACAGAGTCGGACATGACTGAAGCGACTTAGCAGCAGCAGCAGGCTATCTGTTATAGGATTCAATCTGCCTTAACAACCACCCTCCCCACCCCCGCAGGAATCTGTAGCAATAACTTATTAATCATGGTATTCTCTGAGGGCAGGTCAGGTAGAGAACCACTCAGAACATTATTTAACTTGTAAAAAAGAATGAAATAAAAAACTGGTGAACAGAAAACCTTCACCAGCTTTCACTTCAGTGGAAAAGAGTCCATCACCCAGTTTCCAAATATGTCATTTCATAGACCCAAAGCTCACTCACTGAAGGAGAGGTGGATCCCCTTGAGGAAAGATAATGCAATGCTGCTGTAAGTATGCATGATAAATATTCTCATGATCCTAGCCAAAGGGGATCTAAGATTGTTTATCAGGGTTAACACACACCGACAAAAAGGGAATCCTCAGACTTTCAAAGAACTGCTGAACATTGGGACTATGGTTCTGTGTTCATCCTAACTCAAGGGTGCTGCAGCCCCTCCATTATCCTCTCGTTGAAAGGTGTTATAAGGAGGGCCAGGTTAGAAATGGAGTTCCGCCTGTCTCAGATGGGTTCAGCGGATCTGGTGGAGCTACCCTGTGGTCTTTTCTCTAGTTTCTGAGTATACAGCTAGGGTGGATACAGTTAGTATTAATAGCTGGGAGAAGCCGTACATTGGTTTCTCAACCTGTGAAGAGCCGTCATGGTAAGAAACTTGAAACTGTCTCTTCCCTCAGTCAAGTTAGTATGCCAAAATAATAATACACACTGGCAGGACTGCACACAAGCTACCCAGCATGGTTGCTAAGTCAATAATCTATCACAGAATTTGGAGGTAATTTTTTTCCTTCCATGTTTTACTCTTTCAGACCCTCAATCTTGCTCTTTGGGATTACTTTTTAAATAAACTACTTGCATACGAGACTGCTTCGGGGAAGACTTGGGATAAGATGATTCTTCAGTGGCCTTGTCTGTGTTATTCCACTTATTCTGGGGAACCATACCTCTATCTTCTGTGGCTATATTATCTGAATGGAAGCTGCCATATTCTTAGAGGACTTCTTTTCCTGGCAGTAGTAATTTGTCAAGGGATGGATATGGGACACAAAATGGGCCAAGAGGAGTGCTTCTCCAAATATCCTCTATATGGAGCTTTTGGGGGAAATAGCCTCAAGTGTGAGCAGAACAGAGAGTCTGCCCAGACCTGCAAAAGTTCATATTCGCTAAAGCCACCATATCTGCTTATACCTCATCTGGAAGAATGCATTCTATCTGCCCTCCCTTCCCCAAATAGTTTGGGAGTATCTTATTGAGGCATTTAAATTACATTCAGAATTATAGTTCCTGAGCTTCCAGTCCCTTGAATACAAGCGAAAGCAGAGAAGAAGGTGGAAACAACTGCTGATTGCTAATAAACAGTATCAAATAGGGGAGATGTTGTATACTTCACAGGACTGGGGATGGCTAAATGAGATTATGTGCAATGGCTGGTTCAGATTAGGAATTAAATATATCAGAGGAAATTCAGCTAAAAAAAACAGGTAAAGCAGTATTGCCAGCTGAAAGATTTTATCTGTTACAATCTATTTCTCTTTAACACTTCTAAAGGGATAAAACAATCAGCCACTTCTAGAAACATATGACATAAAAATATACCAACTTTTGTACCATTATATTATTCTATAGGTATTATTTAATCTCTGAGCTAGGTATTATTATCTTCATTTTACAGATGGAAAAATGGGCTTTGAAGAACTATGTATTTTCCTCTAGTTTATGTCATTAGTAAGTGACAGAAATAGGTCTTGAACCTAGTGTTTTTTAGCTTCAAAGTTTATCATCTTTTCTCTTACCATGTTGACTTCTAATAGAAGTACAAATGGCCTTTGGAGTACAAATGAATTAATCCCAGCTGGGGGAATCTGAGAACCATTTTGAAGGAAGTAAGACTTATGGCTGGCCTTTTGAATAACTCAACGGGTGACTATGGGGAAGGAAAGCACATTCCAGGTAAGGACAAACCTAGAGAGAGAAAAAGAGAGCCTATCTGGAGAGTGATGAGTGGCTCGGGGTTCAGAATTCAGTGGGGGCCAGAAAGCATTTCCCAGATGAAGCTCAGCAAGGCCAGCGACTGGGTCTGCACCACTGCGTCCTCGAGAGCCCAACACAGCACCTGGCACAATACTGTAACAAGTTCAGTAAAGATTTTTAAAAAGGTCGATGTCAAGAAAAAGAAAAGAGAATGATCATAGCCTGGTGCTATGTAGGGTAAGGGGGGAGCTCGAAGAACTTGTAGGGTCAGAAACTGCTGCCTTCGTGTCTTTTGTTGTTGCTGTAGTTCCCGCAGTGAAGCCGCCACCCTGCTGCCAGTCTCCACCCAACCAGTACTAAGTGAGTGATGTGGACAATATCACACCACTCAAGGCCTCTTGTTAAAGAGAGGCTGGGAGCAGTGCAGTAACCACCCAAGAAGACAGAGGGACCTGGGCAGTGTCAAGCCCAGGCTGTCTTACCCCAGGAGTTGACAGAAACCCTGGGGAAGGCATCAGCTTTTCCTTAAATTATGAAATGGAGGTTCAAGCATGTCTTAGTAGGATAAGTTTCACATAGGTAAAGAACCAAAGGCAAATAGTATATCTGAGCATATTTACTGAAAAGAAAGTGTTAGCAAATCAAAGAACTAGTTAAAATTCTTATAGCAGCTCAAAATGATCACCATAAACTCTGAGACACTGAACTCTGAAAATTAAATCAGATAAAAGAAATGTTGCTCAGAGAAACCCTTAATTGTGCCAATAAATTTTTTCAGTGCATTTCTTTAACGTAATGACAAATATTTGACTGCTTAGAAAATCCAAATATTTACATTTGTAATCCTCCTAATGACTGAAGGATTCAGAAAGTATAAAAAGCTATTGTGAGCATTCTACAGCATTATAGATCTGCTAAATTATAAATTTGCTAAATCTATTGTATTCTGACATGTGATATTGTTATGTACTTGCATTTTCTCTTCCACTAGATTGCAGTTCAATTTTGCAGTCCTTCAAATGCCTTGTACATAGTAAGTGATGAATAGGTGCTGAATTCAATTGACAGATTTACCAGTGTTAATCATATGTATTAGAAGAGAATGAAACATTAGTTACCTTAGTAATTTAACATTTGCTTGAAAAGGGTAAGAATATGTTTATGAAACTCTTACAATTTTATTATTTCTAATATGAAATTAAAATATAATTTAGAATCGCCTGAATTTTTTTGGTTTTATTTATTTTTTATTTTTTGGCTGTGCCTCTTGGCATGTGGGATCTTAGTTCTTTTACCAGGGATTGAACATGTGCCCCCTGCAGTGAAAGCACAGAATCTTAACCACTGGACCACCAGGAAGTCCCAGAATCACCTGAATTGTTATCACACTTTTTCTCTAAAGAGCTCATTGCTCACCATGGACTTTAAGGCCAAAATTTCAGTAACAGATGGCCATTGCTGATCCCACAAAGACATCTACCAACCTCTGGCTCAGAGAGAGAGATGTTTTGCTTAGAATGGAGAAGTGGTTCCTGCAGTGAAGGTAGGGGAATACAAATGTGTATCAAAAATGAAGATGAAAATGAATATAATCTTGTAAACAATTTGGTGAATATCTTTCCTTTCTTTTTTCCTGAACTTTTTTTCATATTTACAGTTATGTACTATATGGTCTATTGCTATCTGTGTTTATGTGTGTGTGTCTGTGTATTTCCTCACTGTTGATAAAAATTTCAGACAAGTCTTTAGTGACATAGATAAAGATCTCCTGAAGTAGGATTAGGGTGACATTTCTCAAGTTATGGGTAATGATTGACAGAAAATTCATAACTCAGACATCAGTTCAGTTCAGTCACTCAGTCATGTCCGACTCTTTGCGACCCCATGAATCGCAGCGCGCCAGGCCTCCCTGTCCATCACCAACTCCCCGAGTTCACTCAGACTCATGTCCATCGAGTCAGTGATGCCATCCAGCCATCTCATCCTCTGTCATCCCCTTCTCCTCCTGCCCCAATCCCTCCCAGCATCAGAGTCTTTTCCAATGAGTCAACTCTTTGCATGAGGTGGCCAAAGTATTGGAGTTTCAGCTTCAGCATCAGTCCTTCCAAAGAACACCCAGGACTCATCTCCTTTAGGGTGGACTGGTTGGATCTCCTTGCAGTCCAAGGGACTCTCAAGAGTCTTCTCCAACACCACAGTTCAAAAGCAGCTATTCTTCGGGGCTCAGCCGTCTTCACCGTCCAACCCTCACATCCATACATGACCACTGGAAAAACCATAGCCTTGACTAGACGGACCTTTGTTGGCAAAGTAATATCTCTCCTTTCAATACGCCATCTAGGTTGGTCATAACTTTCCTTCCAAGGAGTAAGCATCTTTTAATTTCATGGCTGCAATCACCATCTGCAGTGATTTTGGAGCCCCCAAAAATAAAGTCTGACACTGTTCCCACTGTTTCCCCATCTATTTCCCATGAAGTGATGGGACCAGATGCCATGATCTTCGTTTTCTGAATGTTGAGCTTTAAGCCAACTTTTTCACTCTCCACTTTCACTTTCATCAAGGGGCTTTTTAGTTCCTCTTCACTTTCTGCCATAAGGGTGGTGTCATCTGCATATCTGAGGTTATTGATATTTCTCCCGGCAACCTTGATTTTAGCTTGTGCTTCTTCCAGCGTTTCTCATGATGTACTCTGCATAGCAGTTAAATAAACAGGGTGACAATATACAGCCTTGACATACTCCTTTTCCTATTTGGAACCAGTCTGTTGTTCCATGTCCAGTTCTAACTGTTGCTTCCTGACCTGCATATAGGTTTCTCAAGAGGCAGGTCAGGTGGTCTGTATTCCCATCTCTTTCAGAATTTTCCACAGTTTATTGTGATCCACACAGTCAAAGGCTTTGGCATAGTCAGCAAAGCAGAAATAGATGTTTTTCTGGAATTCTTTTTGCTTTTTCGATGATCCAGCGGATGTTGGCAATTTGATCTCTGGTTCCTCTGCCTTTCCTAAAACCAGCTTGAACATCTGGAATTTCATGGTTCACGTACTGCTGAAGCCTCTGAAGTGTGACGTTACTTGGAAGATTAGTTACAAATATATTCATGGGCAGGAAAATAGAGTTTGCCCCTGTTTAAGGCAGTGACTGATACGTACAGAGTACCTTTCTACCATCAGTTGCATGGCAGTCAAAGGAACGTTGATAGTGGCTGCCCATAAGGTGATAAGTGCTTTGTGTAAGAACATGTTTCTAGTTCCTGGGCCCTCTTTTTCGTAACTGCTCCACTTCAAGTATAGTCTCTTGATGTGTTTGCCCCCTTCCTTCCTTCTCAGCTTGCTCTCTCTCTGCTTTGTATTCTGAAGTCACTTCAGGTATTGTGAAATCTAGAATTCACATTCCAGTACAGGATTACATTCTAGACTTCCTGGAATACCGAGTCCAAGTGGATCTCCTTTGTTTGCCAACATTCACCTTAATGTATGGCCACTTGCCCTTCCCCTGGGCTAAGAGAATGTCTCAGTGCCTCACTCTGGAATAAACTCCCTAAAATATTTCAGTGAGGATAAGATCCAGTCTGCCTAGATCTGGTTCTTCGTACAGGTAAAACCTCAGTTTTCAGGACTTCATCTTTGTGGCTCCTGCTCTGCTTCCTTTCTTGGATGCCTTCAAAATCATCCACAGTGGCCACCATTTTTTTTAAAGCAAGTTTAGCCTCTGAGTGTACCTGGTCTTTACATGTTCACTGCCCTTCAATGCTGAATGAGTCAATAACTCCACTGCTCCTGTCTCTCAATCTACTTTGTACTTTGGAGAGAGACCCAGGCTTTTGACTCTAACTGTGCTCACCACTGCTTTCTCTAAGGGCTCTGAGCAACCATTCACATCTAAAATTTTTGTCTGGGTTAAGAGGGAGCTACTGCTGAGTTGAGAAGAGCTACTGCTCTTTTCTCACTCTGCTGAGCTTTTAGAATCTTCCTCATACATCTGAGGCCACTGGGAAGCAGAGTAAGTCCCACAATCCTCCTGAGAGGTTATAGTTTTAAGACATTGTCCTTCATTGCAGAAATGGCCACAAAAGTCCAGGGATTGGCATTTGCTTTAATTGAAAGATCAGTTTCAGAAATTGACTCTCAGAGTGATAAGTTAAGGTAGCAGTAGTGCTTAGGATAAGAAATGTTTGTATTAACTGCTAATTATTGAGTTCCCAGGTTGGGCCATGTTCTCAACATATGTTATTTCATTTTTATCAACACAGAACATATGGTAAAGTAGATATTATTTGCCCCATCACAATTAGCCAAAGCTGAGAAGACTGATTTACTTTCCAAAGGCACAGAGTTAACAAATGGCAAAATCGAAACTCAAATCTAGGCCGGATGGACTCCAGATTCTAGCTCTTAGTCACCAGGCTAATAGCCTCGCACAGAGAAAACACTGAGATCCACTCCATCCGCGTGAGAGCATGGGTCACGTTATTCTAACCCAGTTATTTGGAATCTGCTCCAGTCAGTCAATGATTGACAGAGTCCAGCTATATGCAAGGTGCATGGGCAGGTACACTGAAGGACAAGCCGAAGTATGACATGGTCCGCGCCCTGAAGTTAGAGGGAAGGCATCACACTGAGTGAAGCATTTAAAGGCAAAAAGTCAGAGAACAACATTAGGCAATAATGCAAGAGATACCACAAATAAAGCAGAAACTTCAGTATGGATCAGACCCTGTTCCTTTAAAACCATTTTTATTGCGGTATAATATACATAACAAAACTCACCATTTTCACCATTTTAAGCATACAGTTCAGTGGCATTACATGCATTCATATTGTTGTGCAGCTATTGCCACTTTCCATCTCTAGAACTTTTTTTATCACCGCATATCAAAGTTCTGTATCCAGCAAACAACGACTCGCTTCTCTTTCCTTCCTTCAGCCTCTGATAACTTCTGTTCTGCTTTCTGTCTCTATGTATTTTTCTGTTCTAGGAATCTCATACAATATTTGTCCTTTTGTGTTAGGCTTATTTTACTGAGTGTAATTGTTCCAGGTTGATCCACATTGACGTTTTCATTAGAACTGCACTTTTTTCAAGGCTGAGTAAGAAATACTCCATTATATGTTTCTACGTCATTTTTCAGTCCATTTGTCTGTTAATGAACATTTGGGTTGTTCCAAGTACCTTTATAGGAATTAACTTAAGACTTCCCTGGTGGTACAGTGGATAAGAATCCACCTGATAAGTCAGAGGACATGGGTTTGATCCCTGATCCGGGAAGATTTCACGTGCCGCAGGGCAGGTAAGCCCGTGTGTCACGGCTACTGAGCTAGCACGCTAGAGCCTGTGCTGCACCACAAGAGAAGTCACCATAATGAGAAGCCCATGCTCCGAAACGAAGAGGAACCCTTGCACACTGCAACTAAAGAAAGCCCTTGTGCATCAACAAAGACCCAGACAAGCCAAAAATAAAGAAAGAAAAAGAGTTAACTTTGAGGTAATTATTACTATCCCCATTTTCAGATGAAGAAACTGAGATAAACGAAGAAGCTTGGCCAGTAAGTAGTGGATCTGAATCCAGAAGCCTGCGTAAAGAGCCTGAAATCTTAGTCATTATGCTCACCTCTCCCCGTGTTTTTAAGTGGAAGATACAGTTAACAAAATTCAGTGTATGGAAGGATGAGGAAATCGCCACAGGTTGAATTGAAAGAGGAGCTCTTCATGGCAGCTGTCGTTCTGGTTCTGAACCTTACAGGAAATGAAAGACTGAAACGAACCATGAGCTACAAAGCCAGCGTCTGAAGGGGTGGAGGCACGGCTTGCTTTGAGGGAAGGGTCATTTAAGGACCTGCAGGATCAGCCATTTTCCACAAGGGATACCGTGTACCAAGGAAAGCATCGTGAACAAGGTGAGATGACTTAAGCAGCTCCATGGCCTACTCGGCAGACATAGCCTTGTCGGAACTGTACTGCCTTAAACACAGCCACTGAGTCCAGAGATTAAAGGGCTTTGAAAACTGAATATACATTTCCTCCCAAACCTGTAGTACACTTCACTTTTTAAATTAACTGACATTTTAAGTGCCCTGGAAAGACTAGTCTTAAATACGTCATTCTTTTTTAATGTAGCGTGAACTACAGGCCATTTCCTTACATTGTATTTCACAGAATCATTCAACACCATCTAAAGGCAATCCACCTTTTCACTGTTTTACCTCCTCTTGCAATGCTTTCCAGGTAGTGCTAGTGGTAGAGAACCTGCCTGCAAATACAGGAGACAGAAGAGATGTGGGTTCTATCCCTGAGGTGGGAAGATCCCCTGGAGGAGGTCAGGGGCAACCCACCCCAGTAGTCTTGCCTGGAAAATCCCATGGACAGAGGAGCCTAGCAGGCTACAGTCCACAGGGTCACAAAGAGTTGGACACGACAGAAGCGACTTAGCAGGCACACCTGTGATGCTTTCAGCTGAGGTATCGGTAGGTGAAGACACCCGGAGCAGTTAAAACTTGCCTGGAGCCACTAATGTTTAAACAGTAGCACTTTGAGGCTTTAGGACTGCAAATACTTTGAAAGCAAAATCCCTGGCTTTGTCTTCCCTGGAGCCTAGCATCAAGTCATCATCTAAAACTTTGGAAATATGGCCTGCTGGATGAAATGAAACCAAAAGGCAGGGATGCTTGGATTGAGGAGGAAACAAGGTCCTAGCCAGGACTCAACCACTCTAGCATTGTAACCACAGGCAACTTACTTAAATGTCCTAGGCATCAGTATTCTTAGTTGAAAAAACAACCTTGTGCTTGTTGTTGAGAATAAAGATGTTCCTTTATCTTTTCTTTATCAGCTCATGACTCCTCAGCTTGGATGTCTACCCACTCACTGAGAAATCAGTGCCCCTGTCCAACACAGCTGGTGGTGTTTACCTAAACTCACAGCTTCCAGTTCCTACAGTGAGAACACTCAGGCAATCACAGACAAAACGAAGGTTAATGACAGACTAAAGCTACCCAAGTCAGAATATGATAAACTCAGCTAAGGCAGGCAAATGCTATGGGATAGCAAAAATGGAAAGTTATTGTTTAATAGGTACTGAATTTCAGTCTGGATTAATGAAAAAGCTCTAAAGGTGGTTAGGACTCAGGGTGGGCTATCCCAAAACATGTTACAGGGGCATCTTGATTATTTTGAACTGAAGTTGCTTGAAGCTGAAGTTGAACAGTTCTATGAAGACCAGAAGACCTTCTAGAATTAACACCCCAAAAGATGTCCTTTTCATTATAGGGGACTGGAATGCAAAAGTAGGAAGTCAAGAGATACCTGGAAAAACAGGCAAATTTGGCCTTGGAGTACAAAAATGAAACAGGGCAAAGGCTAACAGAGTTTTGCCAAGAGAACCCACTGGTCATAGCAAACACCCTCTCCCAGCAACACAAGAGATGACTGTACACATGGACATTACCAGATGGTCAATACTGAAATCAGATTGATTATATTCTTTGCAGCCAAAGATGGAGAAGCTCTATACAATCAGCAAAAACAAGACCGGGAGCTGCCTGTGGCTCAGATCATGAACTCCTTATTGCCAAATTCAGACTTAAATTGAAGAAAGTAGGGAAAACCACTAGACCAATCAGGTATGGCCTAAATCAAATCCCTTACAATTATACAGTGGAAGTGACAAATTGATTCAAGGGATTAGATCTGATAGACAGAGTCCCTGAAGAACTATGAATGGAGGTTCATGACATTTTACAGGAGGCAGTGATCAAGACCATCCCCAAGGAAAAGAAATGCAAAAAGGCCAAATGGTTGTTTGAGGAGGCCTTACAAACAGCCGAGAAAAGAAGAGAAGCTAAAGGAAAGGAGAAAAGGAAAGATATGCACATTTGAATGCAGAGTTCCAAAGAATAAAAGGAAAGATAAGAAAGTCTTCCTCCGTGATCGATACAAAGAAACAGAGGAAAACAATAGAATGGGAAAGACTAGCGATCACTTCAAGAAAATTAGTGATACCAAGGGAACATTTCATGCAAGATGGTCACAATAAAGGACAGAAATGGTATGGACCTAACTGAAGCAGAAGGTATTAAGAAAAGGCGGAAGAATACACAGAAAAACTATACAAAAACTATGTCTCCTGGTCATCTTCACGACCCAGATAACCACAATGGTGTGATCACTGGAATGCGAAGTCAAGTGGGCCTTAGGAAGCATCTCTATGAACAAAGCTAGTGGAGATGATGGAATTCCAATTGAGCTATTTCAAATCCTAAAAGATGATGTTGTGAAAGTGTTCCACTCAATATGCCAGCAAATTTGGAAAACTCAGCAGTGGCCACAGAACCGGAAAAGGTCCGTTTTCTTTCCAATACCAAAGAAAGGCAATGCCAAAGAATGCTCAAACTACTGCACAGTTGCACTCATCTCACATGCTAGCAAAGTAATGCTCAAAATTCTCCAAGCCAGGAGTCAAGAGTACATGAACCATGAACTTCCAGATGTTGCAACTGAGCAACTGAACTGACTGAAGTTTTTTGAAAAGCAGGCGATTCAAGAAGGAAACTCTGACCCTTCTCTGTCTCCCTAAAAAAAGCAGGAAATAAATCTTACATGAAGGTTGCACCCTCTGCATCTGAAAGGAGGACATCTTCATCACCAAAGATAGGGATTCAGAGCAGAGAAGCCCTTATTAATAAAATTTGTTACTTATTCTCATTTATCACCTCAAGCCAAGCTCAATTTAGATTCTTCACCCAAAACCTTTGACTTGTTAATTCCTCACAGATATATTTCTAATTTTTCTACAAAGTATATAAGCTGCCTGAACTGCTTATATATTCTTTGGCAATGCCAAGAATGCTCAAACTACTGCACAATTGCACTCATCTCACATGCTAGTAAGGTAATGTTCAAAATTCTCCAAGCCAGGCTTCAACAAAACGTGAACTGTGAAATTCCAGATGTTCAAACTAGATTTAGAAAAGGCAGAGGAACCAGAGATCAAATTGCCAACATCACTGGATAATCGAAAAAGCAAGAGAGTTCCAGAAAAACATCTACTTCTGCTTTATTGACTACACCAAAGCCTTTGACTGTGTGGATCACAACGAACTGGAAAATTCTTTAAGAGATGGGAATACCAGTCCACCTGACCTGCCTCTTGAGAAATCTGTATGTAGGTCAGGAAGCAACAGTTAGAACTGGATATGGAACAACAGACTGGTTCCAAATAGGGAATGGAGACTGAACTGAACTGACCAGATATAAGCTGCCTATTTTGGCCACTTAAGTTCTATTTCCATGGGACTTCCATGTACAGAAATTAAAATTTAATTCTTTTTCTCCTGCTAATCTGCCTTGTGTCAATTTTATTATTAGTCCTGTTAGGTAGTTAGAATAGGGAAAAGGAGTCCAGAATGGCGGTGGCTAAAAGACAAGGAAGAGAAAAGCCCACGAAAATAGAACAAAGAAAGGTCGGAGGACCGGAGTGAGGACCTCAGGTAAAACAAACAACACTCCTGGCTGGTGCAATTTACATAGGACAGGCGCAGGGAGAGGAAAACATGTAAAAAGAGGAGCCAAAGGGCTGGGCTCTCTCTCTCTCCCGCTCTCTCTCTCTCTCTTTCTCTCTCCCCACCCCTGACACCCACGCGCTGGGGCGCTCTTCTCTTCTCATCTTTGGGTCGACATGCCCTCACGCCTCAAGATGGATTTTCCTGTTATTATCTAAATAAAATAGAGCTGTAACACTGATTTGTCTAAGAGCTATATCACAGTCCGCTCCAGACCTGAGAGCTATAACTCGGTCTGTCTAAGACCCGAGAGCTGTGACACGCTGAGGCGGGGCTTTAACGTCCGTCACTCCCAGTCTGTGTTGTGACGAGACAGAACCGAGGAGCGTACACTCGCCTGACAGTCCAGCCACAAGAACTCAAGAGAGGTAAAGGGGGAAATGTCCCTCTCCTTGACACTGGGTAGGTTGTTGCACAGCAATTCCAATGTACTTAATGCCACTAAATCATACACTTCAGTTCAGTTCAGTTCAGTTGCTCAGTCGTGTCCAACTCTGTGACCCCATGGACTGCACCACACCAGGCTTACCTGTCCATCACCAGCTCCCAGAGCTTGCTAAAACTCATGCCTATCAAGTTGATGATGCCATCCAACCATCTCATCCTCTGTCATCCCCTTCTCCTCCCGCCTTCAATCTTTCCCAGCTTCAGGGGCTTTTCCAGTGAGTCAGTTCTCCGCATCAGAATTGGAGCTTCAGCTTCAGCATCAGTCCTTTCAAAGAATATTCAGGACTGATTTCCTTTAGGATGGACTGGTTTGAGCTCCTTTAAGTCCAAAGACTCTCAAGAGTCTTCTCCAACACCACAATTCAAAACCATCAATTCTTTGGCAGTCAGCTTTCTTTATAGTCAGACTCTCACATCCATACACGACTACTGGAAAAACCATAGTTTTCACTAGATAGACCTTTGTTGGCAAAGTAATGTCTCTGCTTTTTAATATGCTGACTAGGTTGGTCACAGCTTTTCTTCCAGGGAGCAAACATCTTTTAATTTCATGGCTGAAGTCACCATCTGCAGTGATTTTGGAGCCCAAGAAAATAAAGTCTGTCACTTTTTCCATTGTTTCCTCGTCTATTTCCCATGAAGTGATGGGACCAGATGCCATGATCTTCGTTTTTTGAATGTTGAGCTTTAAGCCAGCTTTTCCACTCTCCTCTTTCACTTTCATCAAGAGGCTCTTTAATTCCTCGCTTTCTGCAATAAAAGTGGTGTCATCTGCATATCTGTGTATAAGGGAGAAGAATCTGCCGCCCCAAAATATCTTTGGCATGCAGATTTTTCCCAAGACAACCAGAAAATATAGAAGACTTAAGAAGTCTTTTTGTCTCCCCCTTAGCTGCTCAAAGAACTTAAATAAAGGGCTTGTTTTCAAAATATGACCAGAGATATCTGCAAAGCCTATCAGCCAAGTGTGGTGGTGGGAACTAGCGAGGATGTAGAGATCAGAGTCCACTCTGCGTCCCATAGTCTCCACACGACCCATCAAAATTTAGTTACCAGACATTTGCTTTTCTATCTCTATATAAATTGTCTTCTTTCCCTGAGAATCCCTAAACCCCTACCCCCAACATCTTTTTTTTTAACTGAAAATGGTATTTAAAGTGAGAGTTTAGGCTATTTGGGCAAATTACTCAGTTTGGGATTATTAAACTTTTGTATGATTTCTTCCATTAACTTTTATCATGTCAATTTAATTCTTAGACCAGCCAGAAGAACCTAGATGGGAAGAAAAAAATTTCTTTCTCCCCAGCACATGAAAAGGGAAAAAAGCTACCTCTCTGAAAGACGGTCATATCTTTAGGATTATACCTTTTTCAGTGTAAGTGATAATATATGGAAGTAGGGGGAGTCATCTTGGGAAAGTTATATATAACATATGACAGTGATGCTTCTTTTACTAGTTTTTGTTTCTTTGTTCAAATTATAAGAGTTAATGAGTTTGCATCTAGAAACTCATTTTTTAGAGTCCTTACTAAGAAACTTGAAGCTGACTCCATTTCAAGATAACAAAATAGCACTGATGACCCTATTTTCAGGGCGGGAATAGAGACACAGGCATAGCGAACAGACTTGTGGACACAGTGGGGGAAGGGGAGGGTGGGATGAATTAAGAAAGGGGTACTGACATATATACACTACCTTGTGTAAAAAACCTAGTGGGCAGCTGCTGCATGGGCACAGGGAGCTCAACCTGGAGCTCTGTGACAGCCTCGAGACGCAGGATGGGGTCAGGGAGGTGGGGGAGGCTCAGGAGGGAGGGGATATATGTGGCTGATTCACTTCGGTGTTTGGCAGAAACCAACACCACATTGTAAAGCGATTATCCTCCAATTTAAAAAAAGTTTAATGACATGGCAGAACTTGGACACTTCTAGTAGAGGAGATTCATTCCAGAGATTTCAATCAGAAAATAGCAATAGACAGGCATCTGGGAAGTGACGATTTATCCAGTGAAGTAAGCACCTGCCTTTGCCCTTTGTACTTTCAATGCTTGTCCCCCCCAGGTGCCTGGGGTAGTCATATCAGCTATCACTCCATAGAACAAAGTTCCCTTCCTTATTTTAACTAAGTCTCTATTCACAGTCCGTGTATTAAAACCAACACATGCACAATCTAGCTGACTGAGCAACTAGACAGAAAACTAGGAAAGACACAGAAGAACTCAGCAAGACATCAGTCAACAAAACTGAGCAGACATTTACACAAGATTCCATTCAAGAACAGTAGAACACATCTTCTTTCCAAATACACTTGGAGCATATACCAAGATACATGGTACCTAGAGTGGTAAAGACACCACTCCACACCTACTACAATGGCCCAAATCCAAAAATTTGACAAGACCAAATGCTGCTGAGCGTGTGGAGTAACAGGTGTTTCTCAGGTTCCTCAGGACACCTGGGCCCTGGAGGCAGGTAGCCTGGATTGAAACCTGGATTGAAGCCACTTAAAGTATGACTTCGACCCAAGTCATCAGCCTCTCAGAAGCTCAGACTTTCCATCTGTTAATGGAAATAGTAATAACTATTTTCTCTTAGAGCTGTTGCAGTTTTTAAGCTACACTGAATTTTCACAAACTTAACTCATCCGTGTACCTAGAACCTTGATCATGAAACAGAACAGTTCCCTGACTCCAGACGTGGTTCTTGTGCTCTCTTCTTGTCATTATGTCCCAAAGTACGACCTTTTTTTACAGATTAACTTTGCCGGCTTTGTACCTCATCTCAGTGGAGTCATATAACATGTACTTTTTTGTATTGGGCATCTTTCCTTAGCACTATGTTCAGAGATTTATCCATTGTATGTAATTACAAATTCTTCATTCACATTACTGTATAGTATTCCACTGTGTGTTTAAAATTCAGTTCTTTATGGGCATTTAAGATCATAGAGTTGTTTGGGGGATTGAGTGATATGTACTGAACTCTCACAAACTGAAAACAGACCACATCTGTTTTTGTTTGGTATTGCATTCCTAATACATAAATGCAGCAGGATCTTAAAAATACTTATTCAGTAAAGAAGCATTTTTGATTCTCTACATAAAACATATTGCCTTTAAAAACTGAAATATTTCTGACATAAATATTGGTGTCAGGTGTACTACATATTGATTTGATATTTGCATACATTATGAAATGAACACTGAGATAAGTCACCACCTGTCTCCACACAGAGTTGTTACAATATTACTGACTATATTTCTTGTGCTATAAATTTCATCCCCATAGCTTAGTTCATAACTGGAGGTTTGTACCTCTGTGTCCCCTGCACCAATTTCACCCCTCCACCATGGGCTTCCCCTCTAGCAACCACCAGTCAGTTCTCTGTACCTGTAAGTCAGCTTTCATTTCGTTTGGTCTATTTTTTAAGATTCTACAAGTAAGTGAAAGCATATGGTGTTTGTCTTTGTCTGATTCATTTCACTTGGCACAGTACTATCCAGAATTCACTCATGTTGTCACAAGTGGCAAGACTTCTTTGACTGGGTGATATTCCACTGTCCATATACCACGTCTTCATCCATTCATCTCTTGATGGACTCAGGCTGCTTGCGTGTCTTGGTTATTGTAAATAATGCTGCTATGATCGTTAAGGTGTGAATATCTTCTCAAATTGATGTGTTTTTTTTTTTCCCTTTGAGTAAATACCCAGAAGTAAAATTGTTGGATGGCATGGTAGTTCTATATTTAACTTTTTGAGGAGCTTCTATACTGCTTTCTATAGTGGTTGCTGTGGAATTTACGATGTCGTCAACAGTACATGAAGGTTCCCTTTTCTCCATTTCCTCCCTAACACTTGTTATTTGTTGTCTTTTTGAAGGTAGTCATTCTGACAGGTGTGTGGTGTCATCTTACTGGGATTTAATTTTCATTTCCCTGATGATTAGTGCTGCTGACATTTTTTTCATGTCTGTTGCCTGTCTGTATATATTCTTCGGAAAAATGTCTCTTTAGGTCTCTGTTCATATCTTACTCAGGTTTGTTTTTGAGGTTCAATTATCTGAGTTTTTGGTTTGTGTTGGAAATTACTCCCTTATTGGATATATCGTTTGTAAATATATTCAGTAAGCTACTTTTTCATTTTGCTGATAGTTTCCTTTGCTGTGCAAAAGGTTTTTAGTTCAATGTAGTCTCATTTGTTTATTTTTGCTTTTGCTTCCCTTGCCTGAGGAGATAGATCCAAAAAAAATGTTGCTAAGATCAATGCCAAAGAGCACGCTGCCTGTGTTTTCTTCTAAAAGTTTTATGGTTTCAGTTCTTACATTAAAGTCTTAATCCACTTTGAGTTTATTTTTGAATATGGTGTGAGAAAGTAGTGCAGGTTGATTCTTTTGCTTGTAGCTGTCCAGTTTTCCCAGCACAGTTTATTGAAGAGGCTGCCTTTTTCCCATTGTATAATCTTGCCTCCCTTGTCACAGATCAATTGGCCATAAAAGTATGGGTTTAAACTGGGCCCTCTGTTCTGTTTCATTGATCTATGTGTCTGTTTTTGGGCCAGTACTATACTGTTTGGATTACTGGAGTTTACAATGCCTCTGGCTTTGTTCTTTCTCAAGATTGCTTTGTCTATTGGAGGTCTTTTGTGTTTCTATACAATTTTAGAATTATTTGTTCTAGTTCTGTGAAAAATGCAACTGGTATTTGGATAGGGATTGCACTGAATCTGTAGATCGCCTTTGGTAGTGTGGACGTTTCAGTGTTACTGACTCTTCCAGCTCCTGAGCAGGGCTTGCCTTTCCGTTTGTTTGTGTCGCTTTCATTTTCATCAGTGCGTTATAGGTTTCCGAGTATAAGCATCTTACCTCACTGGTTAGATTTATTCCTAGGTATTTTATTCTTTTGGATGCAATTGAAAATAGGGTTCTTTTCTAAATTTCTCTCTGTGATAGTTTGCTATTAGTGGATAGAAAAGTATCAGATTTACATATATTAACTTTGTATCCCACAACTTCACCAACCAAACTCATTTATTAGTTCTAACAGTTTTTTAGTGGACATCTTTAGGATTTTCTATATATAGTATTATGTCATTTGAAATGCCAGACAGTGACAGTTTCACTTCTTCCCTTCCAGTTTGGTTTCCCTTGTTTCTTTTCTTTGTCTGATTGTTGTGACTTCCAATACAAAACTGAATAAAAGTGGTGAGAGTGGGCATCCTTGTCATGTTCCTGGTTTTAGAGGAAATGCTCTCATCTTTTTGTGGATGATGGTGATGTCAGCTGTGGCTTTGTCATATATAGCCATATATGTTGCATTTAAAATCAACGAAAAAAGACTACCACACTACGGTAGTAGTATGGTATGCTAAAAGTCATATTATTATAAGAATAACTAAATAAATGCTTGTTATCTAAAATGAAGATTTGCAGTTTATTCCCAAAGATAAACACATTACTCTGACCATTTCCTTGCACTGAACTCTTCTGTTAATAAACCAGGGGGACTCTCAGATAGCAAAGCACATTAACAAAATACATAAGCCTTTCATAATTTTAGTTCCTTTATTTTTTCCCATATCTATTATTTCTCTCTCTCTACATTTTGTCTAGAGAAAAGAATGCTTGATTTTTTTTGCATATAAAATAGATATTTCTTCCATAGCGCATACAAAGAAAAATCCCAATCTTCTCTGGGCATTGTCTTCTTCAGCTATCCATGTGAAAATGAAACCTCTCAAGACTCTGATCTTTTTCTTCAAAGCCAGTGTGAGTTACAAAAGAGGCTTTACAGTGTTTTCAGCTCTAAATTCAGATCAGTTCAAAGCATCTGCTTCATTTTAGATTCTCTTAAAAGGAAACTTGAGATGTTTATTATACAAAAGATTTTAGGGAAAAAAAAAAAAAAAAACAAGTCCTCCCTGTTTAGATCTAAGGAGATCTTGTAGAATTTTAGAATTTCTCAAATGTGAAGTCTCCCCATCTCCATTTCATTCAAGATAACACATTTTCTATTCAGATAAATCTTGAAATGAGTTAACATTTCCATTGTAGACACTTATAGGTAACTTCAAACATGTTTAGCGCTAAAGGAGTACTGCCCCAGGATTAAGCAATAGTACTCCTGATTTAATCAAACAGAGCCACCCACTGATCACTTCTGACCTCCAGGTTTACAATACCTTTCACCTTTCTCTCAGTTTCTTTGGTGACTTTTTAGAAATTCTAGAAATTTATCTGACAGATTATTGATAATAGTGTTAGGCGGCAATGATGCTGACAGGGAAGAGGCGCTGCAGAAGTGTCCTCATGCAAAGGCTAGGCTTTCCCCTAGTCATTGGCTGGGAGAACGTCAGCAGAAGCTGAGAACTTTCAACAGGAAGAGGCAATGAGACTTCCCTGGGCAAAGGGCAGGGGACGGAAGGATAAATGGATTGATCCTCTCTGTTAATCATGTCCCTCCCACTATCAGAATATAATGTGGGGGTAACTGTGCTGTTTGTCAGATGATTAAAATTAGGAGACGAGTATATGAGGCTTTGATAGAGGCAGGATTTTCTTACACTATATAAGCTTTTGTCCAAAAAACATTTTAAATATATTCAAATACATTTTATTTCTCCAAGAGATCTTCCCAACCTAGGGACTGAACCCAGGTCTCCCACATTGCAGGTGGATTCTTTACCAGCTGAGCCACCAGGGAAGCCTTAAGTATATACACACACACACACACACACACACACACACACACACACACACACACACATGATCTGGCTGGCAGCAACTGTTGTTGTTGTTGTAGTAGTTGTTGTTTAGTTGCTGTCATGTCCAGCTCTTTGCGACACCATGGACTGTAGTGTGTCAGGCTCCTCGGTCCATGGGATTTCCCAGGCAAGAATACTCTTTCCTGAAAAGTGATATTTGGTCCAGACAACAGATGTTCTTTGAAGAAGTTGATCGTGTGTGTACAGTTGCTTCAGTCGTGTCTGACCCTTTGTGACCCTATGGACTGTAGCCCACCAGGCTCCTCTGTCTATGAGATTTTCCCGGTAAAAATACTGGAGGGGGTTGTCATGCTCTCCTCCAGGGGATCTTCCCGACCCAGGGACTGAACCCGTGACTCCTGTGTCTCCTGTACTGGAGGAAGGTTCTTTACTGCTGAGCCACCAGGGAAGCCCCTCAAGCAGATTTGAATATTTAGACCATGTTTTTCACTGTGTTGTGCCTTTGTTGCAGCACATGGGCTCTTCACTGCAGCGTGCAGGCTTTCTCCAGTTGTAAGGGCGTCTCTCGTTGTGGAGCATGGACTCTCTAGTTTCTGCTCACAGGCTTGTTGCCCCAGGGTATGTGGGATCTCAGTTCCCCGGCCAGGGAATGAACCTGCATCGGAAAGTGGATTCTGGACCACTGGACCACCAGTAAGCACTTAGGAAATGTCTGATCCTGCATAACAGGTAGCCCAGAGTTGAGAGCTGGCTTCACAGCTCATTGACCAAAATTGATCTGTTGGCAAACGGAGTGAATGGGTTACTTTCAGACCAATTCATTTCACTTCTGAAGCTGGGGGTGGAAAATAAGTGAAGGTCTAAATGGTGTTTGAATTCCATCAGAAATCATCTTGCAGGGGGAATGGTGATGGTAGAGAATGAATGCTGCCAACTAGCAGCGCCATCTACAACTCAGGTAGACAGTGAGCAAAGACAGGCCAGAGGGGTGAAATAGGATGGCCCAGCAGAGTGTAAGAAGTAGTGCCTGGAGAGATCAACTAAAGTTACTTTGCTTTCTAAGAGAGGGCTGTTTAAAGAGCACAGGCAAACCTACAAGTGGAGAGAAAGTGGTAAAGGACACTGAACATCACCCTAATCCCTCATCAGTTCTTCTTTCCTGTGTGGAGAGGAACAGGATTTTCTAAGTTCACTTGATGGAGGGGTTTAACCCATTAAGAGTATCATTATAAGATGGACTGATGTTAAACCTTTAAGGTCTCACATTTTACCCTTCTTGCAAGCTAATGGAAGTGATTTCATGGATGTTGGAGGAAGACTTGAGACTCCTGGGTCAAAGACAAAGTACTTTATTACTCAAAGCAATGACAGTTGCCAAGGTGTGAGCATTTGCGCTGGTTCCCATGCCCCAATTCCTATAGTATGGTGCAAAACAGGGCCAGGTGACACTTGCATATGGAACAGGTACCATCACAGGGGAGGGACGCTGAACTTTTATATTATATAAGAGTCTACAGCTATATTAAATGTAATACATATAAGTGTATGTTACATAATATATACAGGCTTTATATTATATATATGTGTATATATACATATAGGCTTCCCAGGTGGTGCTAGTGGTAAGAACCCACCTGCCAATGCAGGAGACGTAAAAGATGCAGTTCTATTACTGGGTCGGGAAGATTTCTTGGAGGAGGGAAGATTTCTTGGAGGAGGGCACGGCAACCCACTCCAGTACTCTTGCCTGGAGAATCCCATGGACAGAGGAGCCTGGTGGGCTATTGTCCATAGGGTTACAAATAGTCAAATATGACTGAAGTGACTTCACACACATGAATACACACACACACGTGTGTGTGTTAGTCACCCGGTCATGTCCTACTCTTTGTGACCCCACGGACTGTAGCCCACCAGGCTCCTCTGCCCGTGAAGTTCTCCAGGCAAGAATACTGGAGTGGGTTGCCATGCCCTTCTCCAGGGGACCTTCCTGATCCAGGAATCAAACTCTGGTCTCCCACGCTGGGGGCAGATTCTTTACCCTTTGGAGCCACCTGAGAAGCCATATACATGTGCATATACATGTACATGAAAAATACCATTCTGAATGAATTACAAGCTGTAATCAAGATAGGCAGGAGAAACATCAACAACCTCAGATATGCAGGTGATACCACTTTAATGGCAGAAAGTGAAGAGGAACTAAAGAGTCTCTTGAGGGTGAAGGAAGAGAGTGAATGAGCCAGCTTAAGACTAAATATTAAAAAAACTAAGATCATAGCATCCTGCCCCATTACTTCAAGGCAAATAGAAGGGGGAAAAGAGGAAGTAGTGACAGATTTCCTCTTCTTGGGCTCCAAAACCCCTGCCGATGGTGACTGCAGACATGAAATCAGAAGACTATTGCTTCTTGGCAGGAAAGCAATGAGAAACCTAGAAAGCGTGTTGAAAAGCAGAGACATCACTCTGCCAACAAAGGTCCATAGACTGGCTATAGTCTTCCCAGTTGTTGTGAGAGCTGGACTGTAAAGAAGGCAGAACACCAAAGAATTGACGCCTTCAAACTGTGGTGCTGGAGGAGACTCTTGAAAGTCCTTTGGACAGCAAGGAGATCAAACCAGTCAATCTAAGGGAGATTAACCCTGAATATTCACTGGAAGGACTGATGCTAAAGCTGAAGCTCCAGTATTTTGGCCATTTGATGTGAACAGACGGCTCATTGGAAAAGTTCCTGATGCTGGGAAAGACTGAGGGCAGAAGAAGAGGGTGTCAGAGGATGAGATGGCTCAACAGTATCACCAATGCAATGAATATGAACTTGGCCATACTCCAGGAGATGGTGACAGATAGGGAGGCCTGGCGTGCTGCAGTCCAGGGAGTTGCAAAGAACAGATACAACTAGGCAACTGAACAACAACAGCATACATATACAGAATATGTTTATATCCTAATAAAAGTAGAGTTGCCTACTCCTTGCTGCCAAAGGAAACATTATCTTTATCATACTGGACAATGAGCATGACTGTCTATGCTCTCTTGGATATCTGGAAAAATATCCCATAAGTCTAATACTCCACTGGCCACTCAGATTAGTCTGGACCAATAAAGCCAAATCTGCCCAACTTTTCTCACACCACATTCAATTAACATATTATCAATAGGAGTCAAACTCTCAGGATAAGGCCAACCTGAAGTATTGACCTCAAACTTGCCTCCCAAGAGTCCAGACCCAGGCAGCTGAACAAATTCCATATATCATCAGGTTCTACCTTAGAAAGTCAGGTGATTTTGCTCTGTAAATTTCTATATTGATTTTTCCACTTGGCCTGAGATATTAATCCAGGTGGAAAAGAATGTATTGGTGATTGTACAGGCTCTATCTTGAGCCTCAAAGAAGTCTAGGGCAATCCTCTCATTTGTAACAACACTGACCAGTGAGTTGAGGCCAAACTGAATGCCTTCCAGGAATAAGGTAGTACCATTGATCACTTCAACCAAAGTCAGGAGCTAATTTTCTAATTGGACGACTTCTGCCATAAGGATAACTACACATAGAGTGTGCATAAATGTTAGTTATCCCTCTGGGAATCTCTCCAAGGTAGCTTCTTTTTGGAGAGATTTCTGCAGTCCTAAGGGCTATATAGTCTACAGGTTCTTCCTTAAACCCTGGAAGATTTCTTATGACCACTGCTAAATTGTAAGTCACTGTGTTTTTAGAAGGCAGGGAGGTTAATGCCTGGATTCCACAAAAGAAGTACAGTACAAAGGATGTACATCATCCCCATGGAAAGAAAGCATTATTATAATTGTTGGAGTTTGCTACATAAGACCTGTATCATTTAGGGGAAGGTGTTGACAGTGCCTCTAACATAAGCTCTCAGCAAACTGGTAAACCTTACATTCCCAGTTCAGTTTAAGCAATTAAGTTTAATCATTGTTTTCAGAAGGACTGCCTAAGGGCAGTCAGTCCAACCTGTCCTGCTTGTCCACACTACCAGCTGGGTGACATTTGTCTTCATAGGAAGTGACATAATTATGAAACTGGGGGGTAGGGAAAATATCTAGAGGTGTTAACAGGATTTTTTTGTGAAAGATTCAGGAGCTGAGGACATCCTCTGTTGTTTCTGATTGACTTCTCAGTGAAGTTAGAGGAAATGGGCCAAATTGTGGGTCAGAGGCATCAGGCAGAGGGTGACAGATCCAACAGCCAATAAAACAGAAGGCACACGCAATGGTTTGGGAGAAGCTCACCAGGCGGTTGCCCATCAGGAAGAAGGCTCCAAGGGTGATTCTGAAAAACAGAGGTCATGCAGATCCATCTCTCTTCTGTGTCTCTTGGGGTCTAAAGTGTTTCCAATCCCAGGTACTATTCTTGTCTGTCCTCCATTGCTTCAAAATTGGTGTGTTCAATTCCACTATTGATAATTTCATGTTTTTTGTAGTTATCTCCTAATCACACCCAGACCTTTTACTGAGAAAAAAAGGTGCAAGACTTGGACATTTTAATAAAAGTTATACAAACACTTTATGTACCCCACATCAGCCTGTCTGGACCACTGCATGGGGGTTTGGTGATAGTGTCAAATGGTATTATCTTTATGATCTAGGACAAAGTCCATCTAACTGGAGAATCCAGACAGTAAAATCAGAATTAAGTTGGAACCTCTTGGGCACCATTTTGGCTGAACTGCCACCTAGAGAGTACACCAGCCGGGCTGGCCTGGAATTGCTATTAGGGGAGAGAAAGGCATGTGCAAGAATGGTTAGGAAGAAATCTCAATTTTTCAAAACAGGTCCATGTCATCTCCTACCCCTTTTGTCCTGACCATTACCTAAGAAAGCAGCCAAGGGGAAGTGAACCCTTTCTGAGGACAGCAGCATTCAGTGACCAAACTGCCTTACTAAAGTGCATGGACCAGGAGAAGGTGAAGGAAGTAGAATTAGAAATTTTTTAGTCAGTTTTTAGGGAGGCTATTCCAGTGCTAGATGTCTATGGCTGGTAGGGAGCATGGAAGTTCCTTCAAATATCTGTAATATCAGCAGCCAAGGTAAGAGTTGAGGGGGTGGAGGGAAGGAGGGGTACAAAGGGAAAAGAGCCTTCTATGCCAGTAAGGCTTTACATTTATTTATAGTTTCAAACTGGGTGTGGCTGCTCATGGCTCCAACAAATCAACTTGCAATGCTTTGGGCTGATTCAAAAATTTAAGGTAGGTAAATTTCCTCATGGCTGGTATTGCCTACTTTGGCTTTGGCAATCACGGCCTCATTCTTTTCTGGCTGGCGTCACGCTTGGCTCATAGAGTGGCAAGTTTTTTAAGGAGTCAACTCATCATGAGAAAGATTGAAGGAAAAAGGAGAGGGAGGAAGCAGTGGATGAGATGGTTAGATAGCATCATTGACTAAATGATACAAATCATTGACATGAATTTGAGCAAACTCCAGGAGATACAGAAGGACAGAGAAGCCTGGTGTGCTGCAGTCCACGGGGCCGAAAAGTGTCAGAAATAACTTAGTGACTGAAAAAAAATCATAACTTCAACCTGAGGTATTTAATGCCTCATTATCAAAAATACCCCTTTGGCTTCACCTAGTTCCAGTGTTAAGTTTTCCAGGGCCAAGAATTGACAGTAAAAATACATGTAGAGTTCTCTGGGTCAGTTTCCCATTCTCCAATGTGTCATCTGCATCAGCATTAGAAACCCACTCCCAGGCAGGAAGAGCTCAAATATTAGTTAATACCTCATCCATGGATTCCCGTAGAAGTTTTCCCCCAAAGAGCCACTGCTCCATTTAGCAGCCAGGACAATCTGCAAAATATCCTGAGACATTTTGCTCTAATCTGAATGGGTTAAAGTTTGGCATGAGAGACCAAGTCATAAAACAGTCCAGCTGTTGTCACCCAGGGTGAATATTAGTACTAATTGTCACCGTGGGACACACCTGAAGCTAATCAACAAGTTGAGAAAGTGCCCTGCACAGAGGAGAGTTAGCAACACCCCAGGCACTTTTTCACATGGTTGGCCTTCAACCTACTTCCTAATACTCAGCCTGCAACAAGAAATGACAGAAGTATTTAATGCCTGATTGATAATAACATTTGGTCAACATGTTCAACACTAATTCCCGGGGATTTCCTCAAAATCTTTTAATTGGTCTATAAGGTCCTCATCCTTGCTCTTTCACATTCCCTCTTGGTCACCAAGACTGTCAATAACCATAGAGCATGATTTTTATCATCCAGTAATCTAAGCTACCTTGCCACAGTTTCATGAATGCTGGGAGAAAACACAAGACTGGATCATGGACAAAGGACTTGCTTAGTCACAGCACTGGCAGTAGTCAGATCTCAGATTTGTGTCAATTTCCCAGACCCCAGCTCCAACAGGCAATCCAGAGAAGACCAGATAACACCAGTGTATGTGGCAGACAGAGAGAAATCCTGAGTTTAGGGAACCCAGACCTCTTATAATAGGCAAAAGCAAACATGTACTGTCTCTGTCTTCCAAAATTGCTTGTTATACAAACACCTTTAAAAAGATAGTCCAGGAAGTCCAAGAAAGCCTTAGAACGGTCACAGATAGCCAAATAACTTGAATCCTGCTTTTGCCTACATAGAAACAAATTTTAAAAGGAAGAAAGGAAAGAAAAATGGAAATGATGAAAAAGAGCAAAACAGCAAGATATTCCTGGAACTCTTTCTACCAAATATAACCAAGTATTTCTAATTTCCTTACAAGACATACACAAATAATTTCATAAGAATGAAGCATACGCATACTTCTAGGCTAAGTTGGTAAGTATTTATATAATTTTGGAGTATAGGCTGTTATAAAGCATAAAACCAAAAAAATCATTAGGAAAACATTTATAGATGTGATTATGCAAAATTCAAGCACTTCTCTCTTATGTCAAAATAAAATGAAATGCCATAAACAGAATTATAAATGAAAAAGAACCAATTGAAAAAATATTTGGAAAATACATTAATAGATTCATTTTAAAAATACCTAACAAGTTAATGATAATAACAATAATAAAATGAATTCATCATTTGGGCTTGGAAACTGAACAAGGAATTCAAATCAGAATATATATATATGTAGCCAGGAAGAATATGATAATATGTTCTATCCTTATTTGTAGTTATACCAATCCACATTAAAATACATGCATTTTACTGATGTGGAAAAAAAAAGCAAAGAAAAAGATGGTCCATAACAACAGTAGTCAGTCTTTCTGCTTGCGTGATGTGTAGAAACATGTGAGACCCATGGAGAATTTCTTCCCAACGATGGGTTTAAGCAACTACTGCTGAGTCATACCATTCCCCGGAGAAGTCTTGTAAGACACAGTCTGTTTCCCAGTCAGACTGATTGGTGATGGGGTATTAGTAGATGAAATGGAACCAGCAATGGTGATGACTGGGGGAGACCCTAATGGATAAAGACACAGAAGATTTATTAGTTGAAAGGTTTTAAAGTTGCAAATGGCAGAAACCTACTTTGATTAACATAAGTAAAAAGGAAATTATTACAAAATCATAAAATGATCCAGAAATAAATAAAAAGTTGAATAATTGGGTCTTTGGGAGACAGGAAGCAGTGCAAACTGAGATCTAGATCCAGGAGCTAATGGACAGTCTCTCCAGGGTGCTTCTGCTAGGATGACCCAGCTCCAAGCTTTAAATTCCTGTGTCACACAGCTCAAGACTCAAATGTTCATGGGAGAGAGTCTAATGTTAGTCACTCAGTTGTGTCCAACTCTTTGTGACACCATGGACTGCAGCTAGCCAGGCTCCTCTGTCCGTGGGGATTCCCTAGGCAGGAATACTGGAGTGGATTGCCATTCCTTTCTCCAGGGGATCTTCCTGGCCCAGGGATCAAACCTGGGTCCCCTGCATTGTAGGCAGACTCTTTACCATCTGAGCCACTAGGGAAGTCTCTTGGAGAGAGTCTAATTGGCCTCTATTGGATCACATGCCCATACCCTGGGCAAGTGAGTGTTGGGATCTTAACCGACAATTGAACCAAGACTGCATTCATTATAAAGGGGGAGTCCCCAAAGAAAAATCAAGATATATTTCTGCTTATAAAGTTCATTTTCTCAATCTTCTTCATACTCTGGGGGACATGGTTCCTAGGAATTCTGGGCTCACATCTGACATCTCCATCACTAGTGAGGGAAGAGAAAGAATCACAGGGAATGACTTTAAGCGGCCAGGCTGGGTGACTGCTCTGCATGTGGGGCTTGGGTATTGGGTAAGGTATTAGGATTGGTTCTTATTCCAGAACCATACAGAGAAATAAGGAAGGAACAGTTCCCTAAAGAATAGGAGTGTCACTACCAAAAGATGGCAGCAGAGTAATACTGGGCAGAGAAAAATGGATTTCCATCATGCCGTCAACCCTGCATGATTCTTCCTTCCTGGAATTTTGTGAGTCCTGTAGGAGAAAGGAAACTCGAGATGCTGCTGGTGAATTTTCCCAAGAGGGGTATCTCAGGCTGGAGGGGATGGGCTCTCCGTCTGGCCAGCATAGGGCCATAGAAGGAGGCAGGGTGTGGCACAGAAAATACTTCGGGATCTTGGACATTTACTCACTAGGCGCTTAACGCCTTTCTGGGACCACTGGGAGATGGAGTCCAAGCCTGAAAGTCTTCCATTAAATCCCACAAGCTTCTTAACAGAGAGCTGAAGAAAATCCACGAGGTGGACAGGGCCAGGGAGGCAGGTTTGCCATCTGTTGCCTGGGGCCCAAGGGCCAAAACAGGCAAGGAGTTCACTAGACTTCCTCTCATCCCAAGCCATTCTGCATAAAAAGCTCAGTCTAAAATGTCAAGGTCAGAGGAAAGGCCAGAGGTGGGAACTGGGTTGAGATGTCTCAGCAAAAGTCTAAAATCAGAGCCCAGCCAAGGACCCATAAAGGCCAAGTACCAGCAGATAGTCTGAAGACATTTCTTAGGGCACCAAAGCTGGGGCAAGAGTCATTTATGGAGTTTGTTTGGGAAGGAAAAGGGGGGAAAAAGTAATTTTGAACAAGTGATGATAACTTTGTGAATATATAGTGAAATTTTCTCTTATGTAAGAAGAAGAGCATGAGGTATGTAGGTAAGTGATATAATTATATAGCATATTGTACACAATAAATTTTATTATGTCAATATAATATGGTGTAAAGTTTTACTGGTTCACTTCTCTTTGGATCTCCACTCACCTCCTAGAGAAGTAATGTAGACAGTCAACAAGAGAATGTCTTTGCACAGTGTTCTTAGAGCCTGTCACATAGACCCCCAGCTGCAGAGATCCCCAAGTGGAGCATGCCTCATAGAATAAAATCTGCGAACTAGGGCACTGGAAAATCTGAGATTGGGCAATCATTTGAAGGCCATGGTCCGAGATGTCACACTGTCAAAAGAAACACAAAGGATTTGTTCATTGACCTTGATTCATAACCACAGGTAGTTAGCATTTGCACCTCATCCTTTTGTGGTAGTGACACTTCTATCGTCAGGAGCTTAGGCTTTAATCCAAGCTGTCATTTAAAACAACTCAACAAACAACCCAAATGTTTGTCCGCTGGGAAATTGATAAGCAAATTGTGGAACATCCATGCAGTGAAACACCCGTCGACAATAAAAAAGAAGGAAACTACTGATTCACACATCTTAGAAATGACATCACATTTTTGCAGTGTTCTGTTTGTTCTAAATCATTATGTTAAATGAAGGAAGCAAGACAAAAAAGAACTACATACTTTATGATTACATTTATAGGAAATTTCAGAAAAGGCAGACTTACAGTGACAAAAAGTAGATGATGTTTGCCATAAGGGAAGGGGGTTGACTCCTAAGAAGCACAAAGAAATTTTCTGTTTTTTGAAATAGATGGTGGTTTGATTAAGACTGTGTACCTTTGTCAAAACTTATCAACTTGTATACTTAAAATTAGTGACTTTTTTTTTACTGTGGTAAAATATATAGCATAAGCTTGCCCTTTCACCCTTTAAGTGTACAGTTTATTGGCATTATTTATATTCACAGAGTTGCACAACCATCATCACAATATATTTCCAAAACTATTTCTTTTCTCTAAAAAGAATTAAGCAATAACTCCCCATTCATTCTTCCTCCAGGGTGACTTTTATTGTACTCAAATTATACCTCAATAAAGCTGATTTTAAAAATTCACTGCCTGCATCCAGCCCCGCTGCCTGCTCTTACTTGAGATAATTTTTGCAGCCTAATATTTTATCCCTCTTTGACCTCCATCTGTGTGCTGACCCTGTGTGCCCTGGTACTGCAGTCATCTCCCTTTCCAGAGTGTCCACAAAGCACACATGGGCATGGTTTCCCTGGATTACCTGAGGACTTTACTCTTTGGCCCTCATCCAGGAAGGCGTCTCTTCCCTCTCGCCACCAGTCCATGAATCTTTTTGCCTAGCCCAGCCTATCAGGTTCTAGCTTCGAGCAACACACACCCACACCCACACCCACACACACACACACACACACACACACCCCAGATTCTCCCTTCAACAGTGTGACACAACCTGTTTGTATGTCTTACCCACCCCTGACCCTTGACCTCCTTACCCTTAACATTTTTTCCTCCTTATCAGTTAGTTAAGTCCAACTTGGACTTCACACTTATATCTTAAATAGTATAGAGCTGATTTAAAGGCCACATGATGAAAAAGACTTTGTGTTTTCTCCCCAAAAGACAGGAATCTTTTCTATGTCATCTTTCTATGATGGCATCCCTCTAAGTCCACCCTCCCAAGGAGAGGGAGCTTACTTCCAAAGTGTCATGTTCCACTGTTGCAGCAATAGCTATTAGATACGGACTGTTGCTTCTTCCGTCTTTTAAAGGTACAGAATGAAATGTTCCTCTCTCTTTCCACTCCCCTCCCCATCTTCTCCCTCCCTCCTTTTCCCCAAGATAAGCATCAAGGTGTGTGTGTGCTTAGTCGCTCAGTCATGTAGAGCCCACTTCTTATTCGTGAAGCCCAAGAGGACATAATTTGATAACAGGAGATTAAAGAAAGAGATGAACACACTCAATGCAAAGAAGTGAAGCTGGATCTGCAGCATATTCTGCCTGGGCCACCTCAAAGGAGGCTGGGCTTGGCTGCCCACCCCAGATTCCTATGTGTGGTTGGGGTGTTGAACTCCCCACCCCCACAGCTCTTCAGAGCTGGCACAGGTGATAGAGTGCTCCTTCAGTGTATGCTGCTAGGGCCCCACTTTCCCTTCAGTATGCTGAGGACAATTCGCTGGTGGAAGGAGGGAAAGAATTCTGGGGGAAGATTGACACTGTGGATAGCTGAGCAGGTTTTTCTTTGAGAAGAGAGGCAAGGAATACATGGAGAAAAGGTTAGAAGACTAGAAGAAAGATATAAAGATAAGGAGTGATATTAGAGAGCAAGCTTGTCCATGAGACACTCCATGAATAATTTAACTTCCTAAGTGCACTTCTGGAAAAACCACACTTTACCCTCAGTTTTAACCCCCTTCCCCACCATCTTGTATTATAATGTCCTTCATCTTAATGGAAATCCATCCTCCACTTCTCTCCTGCCCCCAAAGCACAGTCTTATCATCTGTACTGAACTATGAGATTCCCTGATAGAGTAATCAGTAATCAGCAAAGCTGGGAGGAGAGGAAAGCACATGGCATTGGAGTACAGCTCCTGACAGGCTGCTCAGGTGGAGCACAGGATAAAACCTTTTCAAATGCTTCTGAAAGAAAGCGTGCATTTTTAAGGAGGGGAAGATGATATTTGGGCCACAGATGGATCAGGTTGTAGACATTTTATTCCACCCCAAAGATAGGAAGCAAGTTGCAACGGATTTGTTAAGGTTAAGCACACATTTTTTAGAGTGGAGCTTTGAGTGAGGATATACTTTACCCAAAAACTATATTAAAGAAAACTAAGAAGCAACAGGGCTTCCCAGGTGGCACAGTGGTAACAAATCTGCCTGCCAACGCAGGAGACGCAACAGATGCTGGTTCAATCCCTGAGTCCGAAGATCCCCTGGAGCAGGAAATGGCAACCCACTCCAACATTCTTGCCTGGAAAATTCCATGGACAGAGGAGCCTGGCAAGCTGCAGTCCATGAGGTCGCAAAGAGTCAGACATGAGTGAGAGACTCAGCATGCATGCACAAGAAACAACAAGCTGGGACAGCTATACCAAGTGATAAGCAAAGGGTTATGACCTCAACATAGGGAAATAACCTACATTCAGTGAGAAAAGACAACATAATAGAGAACTGAAAACGATGGCACATGCAAATTAGGATAAAGGGAAGAGGGTTCATTTCCAAAGGACTGTCTGTACAGTTATGAGTGAAAGGAAAAACGAGTGCAGTCACTTGGAGCTATCTGAAGTCAACCAGATACCTCTTTTCTGTGTGAAAGGTCAAAGAGGGAAAGGTCACAGGAGCCCAGAGTGAGAGAGGGTCAGGTTAGAAGAGCAACGAACTTTGTTTTGAAGACACAACCAGTCAGATGCAACCTCCCAGGAGGGAGACAAGGGAGTAAATACTTTGAGTTTAGGCTCTTTCCACCTCCACTCTCCTGCCTGCCTCTCCACTGGCTAAATCCAGCAGGGAGCTGGAGGGCACTGGGCCATGAAACCCAGGGAGGTCAAATTTCTAGGGTGATAGCAGAGTGGAGAAAGGGGAAGAGTGACGAACAGAAGACATCCAGCACAGAAGGAAAGGATGTGAAGATGCAATTCGGAGAGAAAGAAATATTATGGACCTATTTGGCCACATGAGGTAGACTCAATCTCACCAGTCATTAACAGCTCAGATTCTTAAGTCAGACTTACTGAGACTACCCCATCTGCTACTATATTATGGAATCTTGATCAGGTCTTGTTTTTATAATTGGGGTACAAAATGGAATGATAATAGCACCCACCTGCATGCATGCCAAGTCACTCCAGTCCTGTCCAGCTCTGTGCGACCCTATGGACCATAGCCTGCCAGGCTCCTCTGTCCATGTGATTCTTCAGGCAAAAATACTGGAGTGGGTTGCCATGCCCTCCTCCAGGGGATCTTCACGACCCAGGGATTGAACCCCCATCTCTTCTGTCTCCTGCACTGACTGGTGGTGAGTTCTTTCCCACGAGTGCCATATGGGAAGCCCAGTAGTACCTATATCACAGAGTTAAAGCAGAGATCAAATGGAAAAAGATATATAAAGCCTTGAGCTGAAGGTCAGCATGAGAGAAGCAATCAATACATGATACCTGGTTTTTTCCCTTTCAAATTGGCAAATGATAAAGATCTGTAGACTTGGTATCAGCAAGGTTATGGGGCAAAAGGCAATGTCAAAGACATTTTATTGGGAGTATGAACTGGCGTACAACCTTTTTTGGGGGAACAATTATACAGTTTTGTAATTCAAAATCAGTTCAGTTCAGTCGCTCAGTTGTGTCCAACTCTGCGACCCCGTGAACCACAGCACGCCAGGCCTTCCTGTCCATCACCAACTCCCGGAGTCCACCCAAATCCATGTCCATCGTGTTGGCGATGCCATCCAACCATCTCATCCTCTGTCGTCCCCTTCTCCTCCTGCCCTCAATCTTTCCCAGCATCACGGTTTTTTCAAATGAGTCAGCTCTCCGCATCAGGTGGCCAAAGTACTGGAGTTTCAGCTTCAACATCAGCCCCTACAATGAACACCCAGGATTGATCTCCTTTAGGATGGACTGGTTGGATCTCCTTGCAGTCCAAGGGACTCTAAAGAGTCTTCTCCAACACCACAGTTCAAAAGCATCAATTCTTCTTCACTCAGCTTTCTTTATAGTCGAACTCTCACATCCATACATAACTACTAGAAAAACCATAGCCTTGACTAGACGGACCTATGTTGGCTAAGTAATGTCTCTTCTTTTTATTTTTAAAATTTATTTATTTATTTTTTGGAGGCTAATTACTTTACAATATTGTATTGGTTTTGCCATACATTGACTGTCTCTTCTTTTTAATATGCTGTCTAGGTTGGTCATAACTTTCCTTCCAAGGAGTAAGCGTCTTTTAATTTCATGGCTGCAGTCATCATCTGCAGTGATTTTGGAGCCCAGAAAAATAAAGTCAGCCACTGTTTCCACGTTTCCCCGTCTATTTGCCATGAAGTGATGGGACTGGATGGCATGATCTTAGTTTTCTGAATGTTGAACTGTAAGCCAACTTTTTCACTCTCCTCTTTCACTTTCATCAAGAAGCTCTTTAGTTCTTCTTCACTTTCTGCCATAAGGGTGGTATCATCTGTGTATCTGAGGTTATTGATATTTCTCCTGGCAATCTTGATTCCAGCTTGTGCTTCTCCCAGCCCAGCATTTCTCATGATGTACTCTGCATATTGGTTAAATAAGCAGGGTGACAATATACAGCCTTGACATACTCCTTTTTCTATTTGGAACCAGTCCATTGTTCCATGTCCAGTTCTAACTGTTGCTTCCTGACCTGTATACAGGTTTCTCAAGAGGCAGATCAGGTGGTCTGGTATTCCCATCTCTTTCAGAATTTTCCAGTTTATTGTGATCTACACAGTCAAAAAGGAGTAAACAATTCCATGTCTAATAATTTATCCTACAAAATTACTTTTGGGAATTCACAAGACTATATGTGCAAAGATATTCAATGTCATACTGTAAGCAGGAGAAGTTAACAAATTTTTACATAAACGCAAATTTACGAATTTTATTCTTGGATGCGTGGAAAGATTGAAGGCAGGAGGAGAAGGGGATGACAGAAGATGAGATGGTTGGATGGCATCTCTGACTCAATGAACACGAGCTCGAGCAAGCTCTGGGAGATGGTAAAGTACAGGGAAACCTGGCGTGTTGCAGTCCATGGCGTTGCAAAGAGTAGGACATGACTGAGTGACTGAGCAACAATGAATTTTATGTACTCATTTGTTCTGGTTATCCATTGCTATGAAAGAAATTATCTTCTGAAACTTCATATACTTAGCAGCTTACAAACAACAAAAATTTATCTTCTCAAAGTCTGTGTGAATCAGGAATCCCTGCAAGACTTAGTTAGGTACCCCTGGCTCAAGACCCCTCATGAGGCTGTAGATTTACTATTGATCAAGAATGCAATCCATGTGAAGGATCAATAAAGTGAAGGGGGAGGATAAGATACAGATGATGATAAGAACTTTTTGTTCCTGAATTGGGCACCCCATATGTTTTGAACTGGCAAGAGTATCCTTTGTTTCCATTGTAATAAGACTCACAACAAGGGCTTGGGCTTTAGGATGGAAGGAACTGGAAGAGGCCTTCTGACCTGCCTTGATTCTAGCCCCTCCAGGCCAGTCTACTTTAGGAAAGAACTCTTCTCTTTTGAGAGGAAACACTGGTGATCTAGAAGTCCAAAATCTAACTGCAAGATTTTGCCTTTCCTTGCTTTATTCTCTGTGAATATATTTCCTCCCAGTATCTTAGAAGGACCCACATCTTAAAGAGAATTAAGATATCTTGTATTCTAGCAGGCAGGTCCAAGCTAAATCCATGTCTCAAAGTGTCACCCTCTTCAAATACGTGGAACTACACCTGTCATGAAGACATCTATCATGGCCCTTCTAAGTCTTCTCATCTTGAGGCTAACCATTCTGTTTCTTACCATTTTCCAGATTTTATACCTTTTATCATTTTGCTCACTCTCCAAAGTAGTTGTATGGTACTCCATAAATACCTGATGGATGAATTCATTTATTCAGTTACAAATATTATAATTTATTGATGTCCTTTTAAAATAACATCATGGCATTATAGTGTTTTAAGGACAGTATATTAGTCAAGATACTTTAGATTACACAAAAAAGAAAAATTAACCTACATTCAACTTAATAATGAAATTCATTAGTTCACAAAACGAAGAGTTCAGAAATGGTAAAGATCTTACAGGACTGGAAAGAGAGGTTTACACGGTGGTAAGGGCTCAATGGTCATGAGTTTGAGTAAACTCCGGGAGTGGGTTGCCATTCCCTTCTCCAGGGGATCTTCCTGACCCAGGGATAAAACCCAGATCTCCTGCATTGCAGGCAGATTCTTCAACTACTGAGCCACCAAAGAAGCCCCATTTCAGTTCAGTCCAGTCGCTCACTCGTGTCCAACTCCTTTCGACCCCATGGACTGCAGCATGCCAGGCCTCCCTGTCCATCATCAACTCCTGGAGTTTACTCAGACCCATGACCACTGAGTTAGTGATGCCACCCAATCATCTCATCTTCTGTCGTCCCCGTCTCCTCCTGCCTTCAATCTTTCCTAGCATCAGGGGCTTTTCCAATGAGTCAGTTCTTCACATCAGGTGGCCAAAGTATTGGACTTTCAGCTTCAGCATCAGTCCTTCCAGTGAATACTCAGGACTGATTTCCTTTAGGATGAACTGGTTTGATCTCCTTGCAGTCCAAGAGACTCTCAAGAGTCTTCAACCCCACAGTTCAAAAGCATCAGTTCTTCGGTGCTCAGCTTTCTTTATAGTCCAACTCTCAATCCATACATGACTACTGGAAAAAGCATAGATTTGACTAGATGGACCTTTGTCAGCAAAGTAATATCTCTGCTTTTTAATATGCTGTCTAGGTCGGTCATAGCTTTTCTTCCAAGGAGCAAGCGTCTTTTTAATTTCATGGCTGCAATCACCATCTGCAGTGATTTTGGAGCCCAGGAAAATAGTCTGTCACTATTTTCATTGTTTCCCCATCTATTTACCATGAAGTAATGGGACCAGATGCCATGATCTTAGTTTTTTGAATGTTGAGCTTTAAGCCAGCTTTTTCATTCTCCTCTTTTACTTTCATCAAGAGGCTCTTCAGTTCTTCTTCACTTTCTGCCATAAGGGTAGTATCATCTGCATATCTGAGGTTACTGGCAATCTTGATGCCAGCTTTCGCTTCATCCAGCCCAGCATTTCGCATGGTGTACTCTGCCTACAAGTTAAATAAGCAGGGTGACAATATACAGCCTTGATGTACTCCTTTCCCAATTTGGAACCAGTCTGTTGTTTCACGTTCGGTTCTAACTGTTGCTTCTTAAACTGCAAACAGATTTCTCAGGAGGCAGGTCAGGTGGTCTGGTGGTCCCATCTCTTGAAGAATTTTCCAGTCTGTTGTGATACACACAGTCAAGGCCCTGGCATACTCAATAAAGCAGCAAGAGATGTTTTTATGGAACTCTCTTTCTTTTTCTATGAATCAACAGATGCTGGCAATTTGATCTCTGGTTTCTCTGCCTTTTCTAAATCCAGCTTGAACATCTGGAAGTTCTCAATTCACATACTATTGAAGCCTGGCTTGGAGAATTTTGAGCATTACTTTGACAGTGTGTGAGATGAATGCAATTGTGTGGTAGTTTGAACATTCTTCGGCATTGCTTTTCTTTGGGATTGGAATGAAAACTGATCTTTTCCAGTCCTGCGGCCACTGCTGAGTTTTCCAAATTTGCTGGCACATTGAGTGCAGCACTTTCACAGCATCATCTTTTAGGATTTGAAAGAGCTCAATTGGGCTTCCATCATAGCTCAGTTGGTAAAGAATCCGCCTGTGATGCAGGACACCTGGGTTGGATCCCTGGGTCGGGAAGATCCCCTGGAGAAGGGATAGACAACCCACTCCAGAATTCTGGCCTGGAGAATTCCATGGAGTAAGTCCATGGGGTCACAAATAGTCAGACACTACTGAGCGACCTTCATTCTTCACTCACTCAACTGGAATTCCATCACTTCCACTAGCTTTGTTCATAGTAATGCTTCCTAATAAGTCCCACTTGACTTTGCATTCCAGGGTGTCTGACTCTAGGTGAGTGATCACACCATTGTGGTTATCTGTGTCATGAAAATCTTTTTTGTACAGTTCTTCTGTATATTCTTGCCATCTCTTAATATCTTCTGCTTCTGTTAGGTCCATACCGTTTCTGTCCTTTATTGTGCCCATCTTCGCATGAAATGTTCCGTTGGTATCTCTAATTTTCTTGGAGAGATCTCTAATCTTTCCTACTCTATTGTTTTCCTCTATTATTTGTCCCAGAGGTTGAATATTTGACCATTCCTGGGACAAAAGGCATCACCTGGAAGCTTTTGTTTTCCCAGTTGTGTGATGTGCCACAAGGGGGAGCCAGAGACTTCTTTTGAAAACTTAATCAGGAAGTTTGGGGTTTTGTTTAAATTGTACCCCAAATGGCCACTAGATGGTGCCCAAAGACTTCTGAAAATCTTGAAATGTCAGTTATTTGTTTAGTGTTTAAATTATGGTAGGGGCTTCCCTGGTGACTCAGATGGTAAAGAATCCGCCTGCAATGCTGGAGATGCGGGTTCGATCCCTGGGTCAGGAAGATCCCCTGAAGAAGGAAAAGGCAACCCACTCCAGTATTCTTGCTTGGAGAATCCCATGGACAGAGGAACCTGGAGGGCTACAGCCCACGGGGTTGCAAAGAGTTGGACATGACTGAGCGACTAACACTAAATTACAGTAAAAATATTTGATCATCATATTTAATTGGAACAATGCAATAAATGAGGTCAAGTGTAAACATTTCAATTCAACACAAACTAAATCTTTTTCTCTGTTCTAGATCCTAGTCATAGGAAAACTCCTGGAGAAAAAAAAATTTTTCTATTAATCTATTGAAGTTTTAATTTTAAAAAAGTTTAAATCACACTTCACTGGTCCTGATTTAGCAGCCCCATTACGTGGAAAGGATGGGACTGAGGGACATAGTCAATGAGCTCATGTGCATAACTTTGACAAGGATGACAAAACAGCCACGGAGAACAGGAACTCGGGGCTCTTTCATCTGTCCCAACAGGACTACTCGAATGGTGATAATTCCTCAGAGACTGTTTTCTCAACTTGTTTCCTTTTTTCTCTTTCACACTTATGAAAAGAGTAGGCTGAAGAACAATAATGAAGTAAGAGAGAGCCCTGCAGCTTGAAATAAAAAAATCTCAATTTTGTCATGTCCAAACCCTGAGAGGGTAGAGTAGAAGAGGGAGGAGGAACAGATACCAACTGATCATCATTTGTTCCTGAACAGTCTTAAGAGTTCCCCCAAGGATGGCTCACTGAATCCTCTGAAGAACTCTACCTGTTCAGTGTTTTTAACCTTCATTTGACAGATAAGCAAACTGAGAATGTGAGAAGTTACTTTTTCAAAGTCACCCGAATGGTAAGTGGAAGCAGGAAACAAACCAGAAAAGTTTGCAGAAATGCCAAGTATGTGAAATTTCAATATAGGTGGACAACTAACTTCCATAACCCTTCGTAGTTACTCGGCAGTTGTTGTTGTCAGAGGGGCATACAGAAAGTAGGTTATTTGCTCTCTTTCTTTGACTGAAGAAGCAATGACCCCAGAATATAAGGTTATGACTTAGGCACTGCACAGAGGCAGAATGCTGGGAGCTCTCCAGTTCAGAGTAGAAGGGTCCATCTCCACGGGCAATGGCTACCTAGTAAAAACTTCCTGACTTTCTCCAGGGTGGTAGTTTCCCTCTACTGTTTATCCATATGCTAAAAAAAAAAAAAAAAAAAAAAAAAAAGTGCTTGTAAACAACTTGAGTGCATGAACAATCTAATTAAAATAATTAAAGTAATAGCTTGTGAAAAAAATAGTAAAACTAATTATTATAGAGTAGAGTGTGGGAAGGCAAAAATTGCTGACATTCTTTAGTCTAAGTTTACCCTGTTTGTTGCAGAAAAACACAGACCGTTTACCAAGTTCCTTCTGAAGGGATAGTTCCTCCCTCCCAACCCAGGTTCTAACTAGTGCTTCTCATCTCAGGGATTTTCTTCTGGGTAACAGCAATTTGTGAATGACCGTCCAGTGGCTCCAACTCCAAATTGTTCCTCGGGGTCAAACGTCTGAATTTTTTTCTATTTAACTCAAAGAATCATGAAAGTTTAGAATCAGAGACACTCTGTACTGAAAGAATGTATGTGTGTGTGCATGCTCAGTTGCTGGGTGGAGTCCGACTTTTTGCAGCCCCATGGATTGTAGCCCACCAGGCTCCTCAGTCCATGGGATTTCCCAGGCAAGAATACTGGATTGGCTTGCCATTTCCTTTTCCAGGGGATCTTCCCAACCGAAGGATCAAACTGGCATCTCCTGCATCTCTTTCATTGACAGGCGGATTCTTTACCACTGAGCCACAGACCCTTTGTAAATGATCTATGGATGCCTGACCCCTTTTGCTATCATTTCTATGTGATGGCTAGTTACTCTTTCCTCTAGCGCCTTTTAGAGACAAGGTAATTCAAGTGTGGATGCTCTAACTGCTGTCAAATACATTCTTGTTTCTGTTTTAAGCCATACTCTGTCCCTTTAATGCCCCACTATTCCTCATTCTATCCCTCAGGGCCATAGAGAATAAGAAAAATGCTGCTCCCAGGAATTTGAAGGCAGAAGTATGTTTGCTCATGCCTTCCCAGTATCGAGTTCCGACACCAAACCTGTTAAGTCTTCCACACCACAAATGGAGCCCTGGTTGAAAGTTCCCACAGTTTACCTAGGTGGGGTACTTACCTGAAATGGCCAAATACTATCCCACACAGATGCGAGGGCCAGAGTTTTTGCCAGTAAGAGTAATGGTCATATCTGAAGGGAAATGGAACATCAAGTCAAGAGGTAGAAGGGACAGAAGGAAGATATCAGACAGTAAATTTGTCAGCTAAGAGGGTCAGGAGTGGAGGAGAACAATAAGATGCACAGGTACAGGAAGGCCTTAGTTCAGAACTAAGATCAGAGAACTAACTCTGATCTTAGTTCAGAACTAAGATCACGAGGAATAAATTTTCACAGGCGCTCCCTTTTCCTTACATGGTGATTCATACACACCCCAGGGCCAGACACCCTCAGTTAAACACTGGTAGTTCTTCAGTTGTCCATCGTACAACTACTATTGAAACTGCCTTCATACTCCACGCCAGAATCTCACTGAACAGCTCATCAAGTAACTGATCATGGGTGGCAGAATCCGCCTGGCGCTCTTGGGTAATGGTGTACCTCGGAGGCATTTATAATGTATAAACCAGAGCATGGAGTAGACGTTCTTCACTCAGGAAAAGTCACTTTAGTGGACCTTCTTAGCTATGTAAACACAGGTTGATAAAGTACATGCAAAGTACTCGGCATAGCCAATAATATCAGCACTCATCACCACCTCCGTTTAGACTAAGTCTTCGTAAGACATTGGACGTAAGTGAGGCAGAGGTGGCCTTCGGAAAAGAGATACAGACCATGCTGCAGAATCAAGCAATTTCACTGAAATGTGAAAGTGATAATACCCTTGCCACCTCCCTGTTCTCTTACACCTTTCCCAAGTTGGCAGCTACCGCGCTGGCACAAGCCTGGCTGCTGCCTCCCACGGCCTCCACCACTGCAGCCTCTACCACCACTGTGCTGACTGCGGTCGGCTCAGCAGCGGTTTCCCTGTGGCCTGCTGACCCCTGACAGGAGCGAACAGGGTGACTGGGGCTAGGAGAGCCCCAGGGACCACCAGCTGCCACGGCCAGGGACCTGATGGGATAGGGGAAGGCCAAGTGCAGTATCCACACCTGCATTTGCAGGCAGTATCTCAGAGAGAGAGCCTGGGAGAAGGTAAGGGATGATTGCAAATATTTCATCTTCACATTATCAATAGAAAGTATGCAGACGTGTAAATGTGAAATAAACTCCCCTCAGGGGAAAAACTATCATACATTGAGTTAACAAAGTGGGTCATCCTGGTTTCATATGGAATACCCCACTGACATTGTTCAATTCCTAGTTCATAGCCCTTTCCTTCTTCTAAATTTCTTAGTGGTCACTAACTGGGATTTGGTGACATCATTCACAAGTTTATTGGGTAGCTGATGTAATTCACCCAGACAAGGAAATGTGTGCTCCCTTAGAGCAGCAGGTTTCATTCATTCAGCAAGTCTGACTAGCTTCCTCTTTGCTGAGCCCTGAGGCAGGTGCTGCAGGAACAATGATGGGCTCTCTGACCACCCTCCATTCCCTGCAGGACAAAGTCCACCATGAGCTTCTGCCTTTGCACCTGCTCACATACAGCGAGGCAGGTGGTTTTCCTGGAAAGTCCTCCAGCTGCTGAGGCTATCTTATCCTCTAAGGTACACACGAAATGAGAAACCTAGCATCTCTCTCCCAAATCTCTAGATATTTCCAGAGAGCTTTGCTTCTAGTCACTTCAAGGCTCCAGCTTCCTGCTTCTGCTTATTTCTCCATCACCACTCAGCCCCTCACCTTCTGTATGCACTGTCCTTTTTCACACCATATCACTCCACCATGGAAACTGCTCGAATTCCTGCATTGCCCATGCCCCATCCACAAGGAAAACACCCCACTATGTCATTTCAGGTCCTCTGAGATTCAGTCACCAAGAAAAAGTTAGACATGCACGTGAATTCTTGAGGGAAAAGCTTTTCAGTGATAAAGAAGAGAGAGCAAGAGAGCAGGAGCAGGTAGGGGAAGTCTTAGACAGGGTTCAGCCCTGACACCTTCGAAGAAAGAAAGGAAAGGAAAGAAGCTGATTGGTAGGAAGAGCCTGAAGCCATGTTGCGGTTCTGAGAAGGTCCTGAACCAGCAGATAGGGAGGTTGAGAGCAAAGATCAGCGCTGGAGGAGTCCTGCAGTGGGCAGGAATGGCCCAGTCACAGTCCCTGTTGTGTTCACTCACTGGCTGGGCAGCCCAGGGAGGTGGTGGCTTTGGCATGAGCTCTGTAGTGCATCCTAAGGTGCAGCAGTTGGAGACTGATGTACTTGTACTCGCAGCAGCAGGTTCTCTGGAAGAAAGACCTCAACAGCATACTCTACAGCCACACTCACCGACTTAGGGCACCACATGGGAGACTTACTGAGGTTCTACAACAGAGGAGAGAATGGTAAGACTTACACAAAATCAGAGTATAGCATGGCCAATTATGTAAAATCAACTATTGGATGCCATTGGGTTGAAAACACACTTAGCCATTCTTAACTACTTACTGGCTCTCTTTGCGGTGGGGGGGTTCTGAAAAAATCATCCCCTTACTTCACTTTCTTTTTTTTTTTTTTTTCTTCTTCACTTTCTTTAGCTCCTCTTTCTCTTCCCTTTTGGCTGTGTCTGCATCATACTAAGTCAATTCAGTCGTGTCCTGCTCTTTGCAACATGCAAAAACTGTAGCCTGCCAGTCTCCTCCATCCATAGGATTCTCCAGGCAAGAGAACTGGACTGGGTTGCCATTTCCTCCTCCAGGGGATCTTCCCAACCCAGGGATGGCACCTGTGTCTTCCGCAGCTTCTGCATTGCAGACAGATTCTTTACCACCGGAGCTACCAGGGACGCCACGCTTTTGGCTGCCACTCTTCAATCCTTGATACTTTTCTTATACAAGGCAATTTATCCTTGGGGATTGCAGCTTTCATATTCAAGTTCATTTGCTAAGCAAAGGATAGTCTTCTCTCAAACAATTCTATTCCTATCCTCAAAGTTATTATTTTTAGGCCCATTACATGTTTTTTCTGTTCATTTCTATAGAATTTTAAAACCTTAATTGCAAGTATTAATCGATAATTTAGTGTATTTGCATTTTTGCCAAAGAATTAGGCACATCTTCTAAGAGTCTTGCCAAAACTGTCAATCACTTAATGAATGATTTCAATTCAATGTAATTCAACACTATTTATGGATTTACACTCAGTTCTAGAAACTATACTAAGTCACTTTGGGAGGTTGCAGAGAGAATTGAGATTAGCTTCTGCCCCCAAGAAATAAGCTAGCTTCTAACTTCTAGAGAAAAAGTAGGCATATGTTAAAGGAGTCAATGTACACTGCCATAATGAATCAATGGCTGATTAGATGTCTAGATAAGGAGATTGAAGATCCTCATTGAGGTATCGTGATTAAAATGTCATTTATCCAGAGTAAGGACAGGACAAAATGCAGATGGGAGTGGGGATAAAGATTAGATGATTTTAGACACATTTCAGAGGCACTCAATAAGTTTTCACTGAGCGGATAATTAAATGAACGAAAAGGTAATGACATGAGGTTTTCAAAAGACAATTGGAAATTGTGACTTCAGGATAGTAGTGAAGAAATGACCTGTTAAAAAAACGATCGTAGGCTTGAATGAGGCTGCCCAGAGGAAGTCCAGTGAGAGAAACCAAACAAGCTAAGCCGAGAATCCTTGGGGATAATGTACATGAACGGTGTGAGTAAAGAAAAGAAGACTAAGCAGGAACGAGGAGAAAGGAGAGAGAACGCCTGTTTCAGTGCAGCCAGTAACAGCTCATGCCACCTGCCTGCTGTAGACTGAATGTTTGCTTCTGAGAAGGTAAACTCAGAACCGCAAGAAGCTAGAATAGCATAGACGGAGAAAAACCTGTTCGATTCTTCTTGGATGGCCATGAAACCAGCTGTTTCAGCAGAGGAAGGGAGCAAAACACAGACGGAGGGGAGTTTAGTTTATGTGAGGAATGAGGGCAGTGGGTAGTGCCAGTCTGCACACTGGAGGACGCGATGCATGAAGCCAGAAAATAATTGCGTATGGCTAGAGGCTGAGGGGAAGGAGGTGATGGAGGAGTGTCTGCAGCTGAGACAGAGAAACGGGCTCATTGATGAAGTGACATCCTGCAAGAGCCTTGAGGACATTTTTGGATCCCTAGTGCAAGAGAGAGGTCAGCTTTGGGAAGGAATGGGGTCTGTGACCTTGAAAATAGAACAGGGGAGGAGGTGCACAAGAAATGGACCATGTTCCGATGAGGTAGACCTTCCCACCATTTTTCAGAGCAGGAGAGCCAAGTGGAGCTGTGGTCCTCTGAGAGTGGAAAAGGTTAGAAAAGGCAATAGAAAGTTAGCCAGAGAGGACACAGGGAAGCTAGAAAGGTATAAAGTCTTACCCTCAAACTGACTGCAATTCTTTCACAGTGATGGCTTTTGTTGGAATTCTTACTTTTCCCCTACTATCTCTCTGAACTCTTAACAATCCTTAAATATTTTCTAAGGAATTAAACCCCGCCTCCTCCAGTTTTGGGCCACAATGGTGCAGCATGTGGAATCTTAGTTTCCCAGAGTTTGAAACAGCATTCCCTGCACCTACTTCAGTGTAGAGTCGTAACCACTGGACCACCTGGGAAGTCCCCTAAAATCCCATTTTTGAGACAAGCAAACCAAAGCACAGAAAGGTTTACCACTGTGCAGCTGGACTCCAAACTCAACTTGCCTAGAGCCCATGTTCAAAGCTGCCTTATCTGCTAGAATGCATAACCTTTCCCACCACCGTTCACTCAAATGGTTCTCTTAACAAGTCCTGCTCAGTTGCCTTAGGCTAATTGCCTGCTCTTGGCTCTGGGCTCTCAGAGGTCCTCTCTGTATCCAAAACACCCTGTCTGCAAAGCAAGCCATTTGCTCCATCACCACTCATCAAGGGTCTCATGATGTACACCTCTTCTGTTAATGTCGTCCCTTTTTAGATGAACCTGAGGTTGAGATTCTCTTGCCCACACGTGTGCTCGTATAATGCATGTGCTTTCCTATCACTGGATGCCCATGCTCATGGGAAGCTTCGTGTCTACACTGATGTCAGGTCCTTAAGAGTGTTAGGATCTCCAAGTGGAGAGGGGTTACTTAATCTGCTCTTAATACCTTCTTACCAGTCTCTATTCTATATTAGCAGACAAATAGCATTTGCAGAATGTGATGATGATGCCAATATGTTCATTCACCATTTTTCTCTCTAAATATGTCTCCAGAGACCCCTATAAGAATTTTAATTGAGGTAATTTTGCTTAAAATAAGATTGCTTATTTTCTGAACTCACATAAATCTACGCATTTTGTAATTTCATCCTGATGCTTTATCTACACTTTAAATTTTTCAGTTGCTCTTGAGTTCCAAGGGAAACACTAGCAGTTTTCTGCTCCTTCCCCTGGTCCATTTCTAGAAATGTGTTAGATTAACTTGGCTCTGATTCCCCCAAGCATTCTGTCTTTCCAGGGAGACATCCAAACACTGCATTAAGGCAGTATTAATCTCTGACGCTTTTCCTTCCCACTCAGAGGCTGTCTCTTCTTGAGTCATCTTAATTTATGAAGGGAATTCCTAATCACCCTTAATTTATCACTTTTCTGAAACTGTTTCCATTTCTGACACATTTTACTGGCCTCATGAAGGCAAGACAAAAAGCTAAACTAAAATAAAACTTAGTTCAATTTTTCCAAGGTCCCGAAGAATGTTCCCCCTCACCCACGACCACTTTGGGTCTTTAAAAATCTTTTATGGTTGTGGGTTTTTCTAAGGTCGTCCCTTCGATTATCATCTACTTTAGCAGTTATATCTTCTTAGAATTGTCTCTAAGCCGCCTCCCTGTTTTATAGAAAAATCTTTCCAAGTGTGCTGGTTTTATAAAGCAAGAGCTTTCTGTTTTTTTCTATGGTAACTCTTGGTTATTCCCATGTGATCTTTATTAGTTTGTCTGGGCAGTTAATTCATTTCCTGGACACAGAAGATTTTTAGGAATCTTTAATCTGCCTTATTATCCACTTTGCCCCCTCAGTCAATCCTTTGTAACAGTACCTGGTTCTTCTAATCCTATCTATTTTATAATCAAACTCTCCCCCTTCTTTTCGATGACTCTAGCGGCAGTGTTTCATCCTTCCGCTTGCCTTTCTCCCATGATTTTAACATCTTGGCTGATTAAAGCTGAGCTTCTCTTAGCTTTCTGACAATCAAGTTTTAGGAATGAATCAAAAACAATGTTATTTTGGGCTTACCGTAAATCCTTTTTTCACGCTAATAATCATGGGTGATAAACACACTGATTTAAAGAATAAGCTAATTCTTGTTTTTATAAAATTGTACCTTTTTCCTGTCACCTCCTACTAGTTATAGAGCATTGCATCCTTTTAGGTTATTTTGGTACTGATTCTTTTTAGAAAAAAAAAGGGGGATCTCATATAACTGATTCACTTTGCTATACACCTGAAACTTAACACAACACTGAAAATCAATTAGACTCCAATAAAAATTTTTTTGAAGTAATAATAGCATCTAGGGGGAAAAAAAGATCTCATTAATGAATACTTTTTTATTGGTCTTAAACCATCTAAACCTGCCTAAACATCTATGCTTGTGCTGTAGATATTTCTTATGGTTTCTGATGGAACTATTTTGCTTACTAATCCAAGCTTAAACTTTCGGCCTTTCTCTGGATGGGGGACAGATTTCTCTAAATTAATCATGAAGTCATTCTTATCCAGAATTCATAATATTCATGAAGTAATACTCAAAGTGCTTCATGAATAAAGAGAACTGCCTTGGAGTCTGATGCTTTGAGGTACAAAGGGGTTAAGTTATGAGCCTCCTGAACTCAACAATGAGCTCCTGAAGGGACCGAAAGAGAGACAGCATTCCTAAGTCACTTCTCCGGACTCCCCTCGCCCTGCCCCACCAGGCTCTTTTGTTCCTAGCTCGTTTCCTCTGATTGTAATTCATTCTGTATTCCTTCCTGCTCCTCTGTCTCGGCTAATTGTTCTTTTCCCACACTACAGGGGTTTAATTTCCTCTACTCATCGCTTTATCACCGGTGTCTACACTTCCTACTCTCTTTCTGACCGGTCTCCAGCTCAGCACCGGCTCTCAGTGACTCTGGCAGGGCTGCTTAACTGCACCTTAGTTTGGCCATTGCTGAAATGGGAGTGTCACCTCTCCCTTTTCTTCCAAGGCAGCTGCATCAAAATCCGGTTGTTGGTAAGACAGTCTGGCCAATAAGACACTGGGGACAGGTTGAATTCTGAGATTATTTTAACGAACCTTCCAATTAGTTTCACTAGCAAAGCTAGAGGCTGCAAAGACATGTCTTTTTTTTTTGGTTTTGGTTTTGTTTGTCCTTATTTTTAGGGGTTTACCAGGTGATGCTAATGGTAAAGAATATGTTTGTCAATGCAGGAGACATAAGAACTGCAGGTTCGATCCCTGAGTTGGGAAGATCCCCTGGAGAAGGGCATGGCAATCCACTCCAGTATTCTTGCCTGGAGAATCCCATGGACAGAGGAGCCTGGTGGGTTACAGTCCATGGGTTGCAAAGAATCAGACATGACTGAAGTGACTTAGCACATCCTTATTTTTAACTTTGTGAGGAAATCCAGTCATACAGATCTTACCAGTCACTGACCAGAGCAGTTTTCTCTGGGCTCTAAATCTGGCTGACATTTTGAGCGAATGTACTCTATTTTCTTTCAGGGGGAAAAAAATATTCTTTCTAACCATCATGACATGGCATTATCCTAGGAACTCCATCAAAAGGCAGACTCACTCACCAAGTTTCTTCGCATAGTATTAAAAGGGAAATGTTCATTTTTAAGTGCAACAAAACATGTTTTCTGAAGATCTATTGCTATTATTCTATAGGAAAAGTGGAGAACCAATGTTACTTGGAGATCCCTGATCCCAGGGTGTGCAGATGGAGAGACAGTCCTCAGGCTTGCTACTGTTTTTTCGTTTGTGCAGAGTTGATCCCTTTTTCTTCTCTTAGTGTCTGGTGGGGTTGGGGTTAGGGTGGGAGGGGGAATCGAACAGGCCCCTGACTGAGGGAGGAGGTGGCTTGGAGGCCTTTGTTTTAGGGCTGTGGTTCTGATTACACCCGACAGGACTGAAACTTGATTCCTACTGAGCTTGTTCACACCGTATCTTCTTCCACCAGGGACAATCACAGCAGGAATGCAGCAGGAATTGTTACTTTGGTTCAGTTTGTGTACTGCTGATTATGACAACCAAAATAAAAGTTCATTTTTTTCCCCCTTGAAATATTCTCCAGGGGGAGTTCTCTTTTCCATCTTTTTTTTTTTTTTAATTGGTCAACAGAGTGAGTTCTCATCTAAAGGCTACATCTACTCCTGGCTGAGATTCTCCTAGCTCAAGAATGATCATATTCAATGTAAAAGAGCCTGTCTGAAAAAAAGACCCATATAACCTGAGCTGTGACCCTGATTCTGTGGTATTTGAATTCACGTCTGTAAAAATATTTGGACACCAGGTGGTGGGTTGTTAGGCGCATTCATCCCAAACCAAAAGTTAAAAAAAAAAAAAAAAAAAAAAAAACAATTCACACACACAAAACATTTGGGAAGGGGAGGGAGAAGTTATCACTAGTTTTTTTCCAGGCATGTTTCATGACTAATGGTAAAAGTAACAGCTAAAACAATAAGATTACTGTGTTGAGTTCCTAGTGCGTTGTCAGAAATAAAGACTTCAAGTAGTGCTGAAAATATTTTCTCCCTCTGAATAACTCATACCTTAAGCACCACTCACTTTGACAGCTTACCAAGTGTACATATTTTAGAAAAAACAAAATCGTCATATTGGTGGAGTTAGCTATACGGAGTGACCTATCTCCTGCGTGGGACTGGATTGGGAAGGAGCCAGATTAAACAGAGGGCCAACTGCCTAGGGCCACAGTCATTAATCCAGAATGACTTTTCTCTGCAGGTTGATTTTAACAGTCACTTCTCAACTATCTACTCTAGTGGGTGGGGAGGCACGGGATAAATAAACGAAAACAGGGTAATAGAAAACGAAACTGTGGAACATACGATATTCGTGGGAGGGCTGTTATTTATGTCCCATGGCGGTCATGCTCCACGGGGTTTTGGCTGTCCATTTGTTGTTGTGTCAGAGCAAATGTGAACTATTTTCTGAAGGAAATCTGGCCCCAGCCCATGGGTACGCCTTAGTTGGCTTCTTTACAAAGGTAGGTCTATATAGGCACCTGGCTTGGATAGCCTACTTTGTGTTCATAAGTAGATGCCACACTCTTATAGACCCCTGTCTAATCAAAAATACAGAGTTCTGATACATTAGACCCTTGCCAGAGAGTTTGTCCTTGATTTCTTTGTTGTGTGATTCTTACTGAAGTTTGATTGGAGAAAATAACATGTATGGGTGGATGCAGTCCTTTGTTTCTTTTAAACTTTAAACAGGATCAAGTCAAGTAATTAAAGGACTTCATATTTGAACTACTGGAGAAGGCAATGGCACCCCACTCCAGTACTCTTGCCTGGAAAATCCCATGGATGGAGGAGCCTGGTAGGCTGCAGTCAATGGGGTCGCTTAGAGTCGGACACGACTGAGCGACTTCCCTTTCACTTTTCACTTTCATGCACTGGAGAAGGAAGTGGCAACCCACTCCAGTGTCCTTGCCTGGAGAATCCCAGGGACAGGGGAGCCTGGTGGGCTGCCATCTATGGGGTCGCACAGAGTCGGACACGACTGAAGTGACTTAGCAGCAGTAGCATGACATCAAGTGGTGTCTCTTTTATTTACATATTTTTATTTTTTGGTTATGCTGGGTCTTCGTTGCTACGTGTGGGCTTTCTCTAGTTGCAGAGATGAGGGCTCCTCTTTGTTGTGGTGTGTGGGTCATTGCGGTGGCTGCTCTTGTGGAGTACTGGCTCTAGGTGTTCAGGCTTTAGTAGTTGTGGTGTTCCTCGGCATGTGGAATCTTCCTGGACTAGGGATCGAACAGGTCTCCTGTGTATTGCAAGGCAGATTCTTATCCACTGTACCACCAGGGAAGCCCCCAGGTGTCCCGTTTGAAGATGCCTTGGAGAAACGTCAGATCTCTAGTCTCCAAGCCCCTGGCATTCATCTTATAAAACATCTCGACTCCTATGACTGGTTTGATTCCTTCATTGCTCAAAGCCAAATTTGTGGTCCCTCCATAGTGACTGCTTGAATCCCTGTGGTTGAAATTTATTTGTGCTGTGGCTTTATCTCTTGTTCCATTTTACTGTCTTTTTCTCTTTGCTCTGATTTATCTCTTTTGTTTCAATTATGTTGCACGATTTTTATATTACCTAAGATACATTTCAAAATGAGGCAGGAGTTAAATGGATATCTTTATCATTCTTATGGAATTTCCCGAGCAAACATCAATAAGAAAATACCATTGGAGATACTCCCCAAAGTATGAATGATTACGGGAGAAAATTTTAAATGTTTTAATTACCTCTGATAATTGAGAATTGGAGATATAATCGCTATTTTTAATTAATCTGACTGAGGCACAGAGGAAATTGAAACATTTTGATCTCAGACTCAAGGAAGAATAGAAAGCAAAAATGCTCCATCAGCCAGGACTCTCCTACTGAGAAAACTAGGACTCAAAAGAAGCGAAGAAGATACCACTGGCCCTTCACTGTATGGAAAATGGTTCCGAAAGGGACCAGCTGGAGGGAGGTGTTACTCTGCTGAAAGAGGGAAGCAGGGAGAAAATTAATTCTCCATAACACAGTTTAAAGCTTCATACCCCATTTTTTCATACTGTTTATTGATTATGATGATGATACTTAAATTTGAGCAATCCATAACTTGACCCCTGTACCAACCCTTAGTAAAGAAGCTTATTTAGGCAGAGGAAGTCTATCAAATACATTCAGCAATGTTCCTGGCACTGAAGATAAGTGAACAAGTCAGAGACCTTGTCCCCAGTGAGCTCAGTCCTTTTAGCCCTTTTTGCTCATTTGGTTGTTTATTCAAACCACATTAATTGAGTATCTGCAGGGGAGGCTATTAGAGTAATTATTAGAGGACACCTAAGTTACAATGGGTTGGGACTAAGAAAGCCTATCTGTGTATTTAGTCGCTCGGTTATTTCCAACTTTCTGCAACCCTGTGGACTGTAGCCCTCCAGGCTCCTCTGTTCATAGGATTCTCCAGGCAAAAATATTGGAGCGGGTTGCCAAGATGGCATTTATATGAAACCTGAAGGATGAGGAGCTGGTCCAGGAGCCAGGGATGGGAAGGGAGAATGCTGAGTGATTGGAACAATGTGTGCAAAGTCCTGAGCTGGGAAGGGGGTGGCCAGGGGGTTTGAAGAGCAGAGAGGGAGGGCTAGTATGCACAAGAGGAGGTGATAAGGTACCCAGTGAGGTCATGCTGTAGGAAGGCATTTCTTCTTCTTCTCCCAGATAACCTCACAGCCCACGCCCTTCACCTTGTTCAAGTCTTTGCTCCAACCACCTTCTCAGTTAGGCCTGCCCTGACTCTGTCACCTAATGGTAACAGCCCTCTTATTCCAATTCCTTTCCTTTGCACTTATCAGTCTCTACTGTAGCATAATAATTTTTTTTATTATGTTTCTTCTATGTTTTCCCCTACCCTCTTCTGTAAGCGTCAGGAAATCAGGAATTTTTAACTGTTTTATTTACTGATGTATTCCCAACATTTAGAATGGGGCCTGGCATATGCTCAGTCAGTAACTATTGAATGGAATTTTTTGAATTTTTAAAATTTATTATTATCTTAAGATTTTTATTTCTTTTATTTTTATTTTGTGATAGAGCCACACTGCATGTAGGATCTTAATTCCCCAACCTGCGCCCCCTGCAGTGGAAGCACTACATCTTAATCATTGGACTGCCAGGGAAGTTCCTTATTGAATGGAATTAAATTGAAATGCCATGACTGTTTTAAGCATGGATGTGACTGTCTCTCATTTATATTTTCCAAAGATGACTCTGGATGCTGAGTGAAAAGGGTATTTTAAATCTGAAAGACACTTTCTTTTCTGCATTGCTCTATGTGAACACCAGAATATAAAATCAAGACTCAGTTGGGAAGATGTTGAACTGCTTTCCTTTCTGAATCTCCCAGGTAGAGAAAGAGGTAACCTGGGTATTATGGAGACTTCAGGCACACAGGTGGGAGCCCCAGAAGGAAGCCCCTTCACGTTAAGTCAAGCTGGAAGCACACCCTGCAAGCGTGCCTACTTACAAAGCCCAAAATAACCGGGATAGTTAAACGACAGCTTACAGAAGGTGCGTTTGTGCTTTGATTCTCTTTGCTGGGGCTTGCTACCGCCTTGAGGAAGAAACTGTTTACTTTTCATATCAGATGTTTTTAAATTTTCAGGTTTCACTCAAAAGCATAGCAATTTGTACTGGTTAACTCTTTTTAAAGAAGTCTTGAAAGAAATTGCCTCAGGATGGGGCGCTCATACTCCATTAACAGGCGATTTATTGGTTACACAGGCTTAGAAAGCCTACTCTAGGCTGATTCATTCATTCAACAAATATTTATAGAACATTTTCTGTGTGCATGGCCTTGCTGGGGAGTTAAAGGGGCAGTTCTTCTACAGGCATCTTATGAAGCTTACGTCCTAGTTGAGGAAATGACTTATGTGCACAAGAAGTTAAATAGAGTCAACAACTCAAAATGTGCCCCAGGGCAGCTTATGAGTAAGAGCTAAATCGGTGTCGGAGATACCAGTCTAGTTGTTTTCACTACCTCAGACAGCCATACAATAAAGAGAAATGTGGTGAGTTTTCCTAAAGCGGAGTGTAAGATCTTTCTACATTGAAGGAACTGATGGTTATTCTGAGACTATGCCTTTTGTGCTTTTTGAGTGATAAAATGTCTTTAGTAAGAAAATTGTGATGCTAGTGTTGTAAGTCTTTAGTTTGGCAGAACAAAAAGTTGACAGTCCTATACTGAACTTTATTATTGTTTGGAAAAGTCTTACTGGTCTGTTAAATCCCCAAACTAGAAAGTGCTGCAGTTGGGGGAAGGATGGACAGGAGGGGCTATTGACCACGTGGAGTAACTGCACACTGGATGCACAGGGACGTGCTAGCCTGTTCCACCACATCTTTGGAGAGCTGAACTTAACCGTACTCTGAGTGGAGATGTGAACAAGAGGGGTGACAGTGGGGACGGCCAGCTTGGAGCCTCCCTCTCTGAGGAGTGTAGTGGTGATTACTGGGAAATAAGTGAAAGTGCTAGTCCCTCGGTTGTCTCTGACTGTTTGTGACCCCCATGGACTTTGGTCCTCCAGGCTCCTCTGTCCATGGAATTCTGCAGGCAAAAAAAAACTGGAGTAAGTTGCCATTCCCTTCTCCAGGGGTTCTTCCTGACCATTTGAAGTAAAACTGGGACACGTTATACGGAAAACCTTCAATGTCGAAATAAGGAGATAGACTTAGAAGAGTAGGCACCATTTTAGTGCACAGTTTTAAAGCAGAAAAAATGACATGAAGGAGTATTACTTTTAAAAGATTGATCTTAACATAAACCAGGGACTTGGAGTGATACTTATGTGCCACTGCAGGTTCACCGATAGTAACAAATGTCCCCCTCTGGTGTGGGATGTCTGCAGTGGGGAAGGTTATGTCTATGTAGAGTCAGAGGAACTCTCTGAGCTTTCTGTTACATTTTTCTGTGATCCTGAAGTTCTCTAAAAAATAAAGTCTATTAAAAAATGATTAATCTGGCATCTTAAGTGGAAAGTTAATGGTGATGAGGAAGATCCTGTTTTGAGAGATCTGAAATTATATGATTTGGGGAGTCATCTTTAAGAAAAGGAATGTAAAATCACATATACAAAACTAGGTAAAAACACTTGAAAGGGGTTTGTCTATGCAAGCAAGGCATCCTAGATTTTAGGACTTATAAACTAAATGACAAATTCACTTCTATAAGGGAGTGACTCTAAAGGCAGAGGACCCAGTCAGGAAGCAACTGTGATAGCCTAGACCCAAGAAGAGAAGGACAGAAAACAAAGTATTAATATCTATCAGTGGAGAAAATGGAAAACAGGGAATGAGTTCTGGGTGTTAGCAAAGGAGGAAAATTGTAGTGATTAGTGGGATCTGAGGGGAGGGAGGGATCAGCAGAGGTGACTCTAAGGTTTGTATTACAGTCAGGTATAGGGAAATCAGGGCAGGAAGGGGGTGGGAGGTGTTGCCTTTGGGTTGATGACACCACCTCTCTGAGGAGGTGGGAGTCAAGCGCATGGCTTCCTAGATGCCAGGCACAGTGGAGGCCCAGCGTTTGGATGAAAGGTGTGCGTGAGAGAGATTTCTAAGGCGGAGAATCCGACTCTGAAGAGAGGCGGCATCCTCAATGGGAGGAAATTTTCAATCCTGGGACATTTCAATTCTGTTTTCCCATTAGCCCCCAGAAATCTTAGAGGAATAGAAAATTGTATTACTTGCTCCAAGAACCAGAATAAAGACAGGAAACAGTGGTTGCTGGTTACCTTTTCCGGGAGTGGCCTAGCGGATGTTTACAGGAAAGATTCCTTTCTGCCCTTTGACTTGTGGAGCTTTCAGACTAGAAATAGTGCCTCCAGAGTAGAAATCCTAGGGGGACAGAGCAAATACAAATAATAGATAAAACAGAAGTGGAATTTCCCAGGTCACAAAGCACCCTTGCACATCCCTCAAAAAAGAAAGGAAAACAGCTGGGGAGGGAGTGTGGAGAAACTTTGTTAATACAAGATTGCATCTCTGTTCCTCTCCCCTCTTCAGTCTCACTCTTTTCATCCCCCACTCTCCTAAATTCCCTTCCATTGACTAAACAAGAATACCAAATGGAGGTGAGAGTAGGAAAAGCATATATAATAAATGGTTTCCCCAAATCATAGGTTGTTTTAAAAGAGCAGCCATCCTTGTTGTCAGTACAGTTGCATCAGATGAAATCACAGTCCTTACCATGGACAGCTAACTCAGCTAATTCAACTGAGACTGGAGTCAGGTTTGCCCCCCCCCCCCCCCCCCCCCCCCCCCCCCCCGCCCCCCGGTCATAGACCAGTCCTTAAAGAATCTGCCTGCAATGCAGGAGACCCCAGATTCAATTCCTGGGTCGTGAAGATCCCCTGGAGAAGGAAATGGCAACCCACTCCAGTATTCTTGCCTGGAGAATCCCATGGATGGAGGATCCTGGTGGGCTATAGTCCATGGATTTGCAAGAGTCAGACACGACTGAGTGACTTTCATAGTGCTCAGCTGGTCTCAGATGTCAGGGTACAAATCCTTGCATATCATTCCCTAGCTGGTTAACTGTGCTCAGGTTATCCTGTTATCTTATCTGAGAAGTGAAAATAACAAGAGGGGAAGGTGGAAAGTAATGAGCGGAGTCCTTAGACAGGCAGAAAGTACAAAGGCAGGTCCAGATTTTATGGGGCCTAAAGATTATACGACTGTGAGGGCCCTCTTAAATAAAAAGAAGTTAAATCTTATTTTTATAAGTTTTATGTGAATACATTGCTAAGGCCCCTCACAGGGTCTGGGAAGAGGGCTTTGTAAAGTAGGAAGACCTGAAGCTTCATCTTCATCAGATTCAAAGTAAACCCTCCTCGGAATAAATGTTCAAAACCAGTGCTAGCTGTTGCTGTTCTGTATTTATTTTTAAAATGTTTATGAAGCATTTACTATGTGCCAGGCTGTGAGGTCCTGCTAGGTGTTAAGGGTGTTGCACATCTGGAAATTCTATGCCCTCTGTAAAGGGAAAGTCATTAAATATCAAAGCAAACCAAACTCCTTATCTAAAGAATGTGGTTGGATTTGACAAAACACCCCTAGCTAATAAATGACTGCAAAGCACTTTGCAGACCTCCTTAACAGAGGAGGCACCAGCGGAATAGATGAGCTTTTTGTAATCATTATTTAATTTTTTTTCATTTAAAGAATTGCGGTAAAATACACATACGATTTGCTATTTAAACCATTGTTAAGTGTACAGTTCAGTGGTTTTAAGTATATTCATATTGTTGTGCAGACATCAACACTATCCATCGCCAAAACAATTTTTATCTCGGAAGGCTAAAACTCTCTACCCATTAAACCCTAACTCTTCATTTCCCTTCCCCAGAGCCTCAGGCAACTGCCATTCTTATTCTGTCTCTGTGGTTTTTGACTCCTGAGAGTGGTCAAATACTCTAAGAGTATTTGTATCTTGGATCTGTAAGAAACCACTTATAGAGTACTTCATGTAGGTATAATCAGACAGTATTTATCTTTTTGCTATGGACTTATTTCACTTAATATAATGTCCTCAAGTTTTATCTATGTTGTAGCATGTGTTAGAATTTCCTTCCATTTTTGAGGCTGAGTAATACTCCATCGCACGTATATACTATGTTTTGCTTAATCATTCATCTGTCAATAGACACTTAGGTTTAGCTATCCTGAATTATGCTTCTGTAAACATGGATATACAAGTGGTCATCTCATTTTTACTTTGCTTTAGAACATTTGCACCCCCTACAATCACTGATTAGAATGTACTTGGATTATTGTTTTGCTTTCCTCACATGTGAATTAAATAAAGCAGTTAAGGGACTTGCCTGGTGGTCCAGTGGTTAAGATTTTGCCTTCCAATGCAGGGGGTGCAGGTTCCATCCCTGGTCAAGGAGCTAAGATCCCACATGACTCGCAGCCAAAACACAAAACAGAAGCAACATTGTAACAAATTCAATAAAGACAATAAATAAATAAAGCAGTCAAATGTCTAAGAGCCAGTAATTAAACTTAAGTTCCTCTTCATACTACTACTACTAAGTCGCTTTAGTCGTGTCCGACTCTGTGCGACCCCATAGACGGCAGCCCACCAGGGTCCCCGTCCCTGGGATTCTCCAGGCAAGAACACTGGGGTGGGTTGCCATTTCCTTCTCCAGTGCATGAAAGTGAAAAGTGAAAGTGAAGTCGCTCAGTCGTGTCCGACTCTTAGCGACCCCATGGACTGCAGCCTACCAGGCTCCTCCATCCATGGGATTTTCCAGGCAAGAGTACAGGAGTGGGGTGCCATTGCCTCCTCTTCATAGTTGACCCTATATCTCACTGCCAGGATAAGGACAGTGGGTCAGTGCAGCCCTTATCTAGGTCTTAAGAGATCTGGGTTCTGGTGCCAGCAAGACTGTAAATGTTCTTTATGTGATATTAGGGAAGATTCTTTCATTTTGCTGGGCCTCAGTTTCTTCCTCTGTCTTGTGAGTGATTTGGACTAAGAATTCCTTTCCAGGCCTGTGTCTTGGGAAATTCCTTATTTCCAGGCAAACTAGGATGGTTGGTCATCCTCCTTTCATCAAGTACTCAAATATTACACCAGATTTTTTTTTTTTATGCTAGATTAAATAGAAAAGTGTTAGCTGCTCAGTCGTGTCTGACTCTTTGGCAAGAATACTTTGGCAAGAATTCTCCAGGCAAGAATACTGCAGTGGGTTGCCATTCTCTTCTCCAGGGGATCTTCCTGAGCTAGGAATTGAACCCCAGTCTCTGGCTTTGCAGGCAGATTAAATAGAACAAAGCTGTTTACCTCTCCCCTCAACCCCCCAGGAAATATCAAAAGAGAATGCAGCAGCTGCATCAGGTTAGAACAAAATTCCAAATGTGTAATTTTTAACAGGCCTTTTGGGAAAGGGTTGATTTCAGATCCTGTTAAGAAGTCATCCTTCACAAATGTTCTGGTTAGGGAGGCTTGTATGTTAACGATTAGACAAGAGCTATTAAAATCTCAGCTGAGCAGCTTAAAATATTTTCTGCTCTTAATAAATAGCTTAGCCTCTCATGGAACCAACCGTAAAGCAGATAGGATTTTTCTTCCCCCTCAAAGTGCAGATTTATATATTATGGAGGAAAAATGAAACAAACAGTAACAGTGAATGAACAAAACTAAACTAAGATGTGCTCTGTGTCTAATCCACAGCTAAAAGGAACACTGAGCCTGGAAAATGTTGAAATCCCCCCTCCTTGTATAGGAATGTGCTAATGTGCTTGCCTCCAATCCCACATGAGCCCCCTTTACTGGGAGGACAATTCAGCCAGCTTCCAGCTGCCATAAAGGGGCAGGGCTGATGTGAACGCAGTCAAAGAAGGTTTGAGGACTGTTAACTTCAAGGAGTGAAATGGAATCCTGGTTGATTTGGATTTCAGCTCAATTCATTGGTCACATATTTTGAGATTATTTGTAGTTTCAATCCTAGGTCCATGGGCAGTCATAGTGCATTACTGATTTGATTGAGTCTTGTTTTTCCAGTAGTTATGTATGGATGTGAGAGTTAGACTATAAAGAAATCTGAGTGCAGAGGAATTGATGCTTTTGAACTGTGGTATTGGAGAAGACTCTTGAGAGTCCCTTGGACTGTAACGAGATCCAACCAGTCCATCCTAAAGGAGATCAGTCCTGGGAGTTCATTGGAAGGACTGATGTTGAAGCTGAAACTCCAATACTTTGGCCACTTGATGCAAAGAGCTGACTCATTGGAAAAGACCCTGATGCTGGGAAAGATTGAGGGCAGGAGGAGAAGGGGACGACAGAGGATGAGATGGTTGGATGGAATCACCAACACAATGGACATGGGTTTGGGTGAACTCCAGGAGTTGGTGATGGACAGGGAAGCCTGGCGTGCTGCAGTTCATGGGGTCGCAAGGAGTTGGACACGACTGAGCACCTGAACTGAACTGAACTGAACTGACATAAGACCTAAACAGCAACCTTGAGACCATACAAGTACTTGTATGGGCATACTTGTACTTCTCCCTACAAGTACATGGAAATGAAAAGACAATTCCCCACATCAATTATTATTCCCTATAGAAGGTGGTTTAGTGACCCGTTCTTTTCTGGTCTATCATGTTAGGATCTGTGAAACTTATTATAAACAAATGAGTCATTCAGATTTCATACATTAAGATAATCTATGTAAGGTAAGACATTATAACCCTGGGGACTCAGTCAGTAAAGAGTCTATCCACAATGTGGGAGACCTGGGTTTGATCCCTGGGTTGGGAAGATCCCTTGGAGAAGGAAATGGCAACCCATCCCAGCATTTTGCTTGAAGAATCCCAGGGACAGAGAAGCTTTGTGGCCTACAGTCCACGGGGTCACAAAGAGTTGAACATGACCGCCTGAGCAGCTAACACTTTCTTTTCAAGACATTATTATCTTTATTTTGTAAGTGGAGAAATGGAAGCCCAGAGAAGTTATGAGTTTTTTGTACAGATACAAAATTGGTAAGTTGACAGAACTGGGCCCAAACCTAGGTCTTCTCAATCAAAATCTGGGCTCATTAAAATGCAAAGCAAAATGTGTTTCCCTTTTTAAAAATATTGCTTCTAGCATTTTTGCTAATCTTTCTCATGCATTGATATCATCTAAAGACAATGATTAACAGGAGTTTAGGGAGAGTGTTAAGGAGAAGAAGGTCAAAAAGCAATGTTGAGTAACGCGTCCAGCAGGGGGGAGAGAAGACAGCAACGAGGTTGGGGTTGGGGTATCTGAGAAGGAGCAGGGGACCCAGTGAGCTTAGTGCTGCCGCCTAAGACAAGGGAGGGGAGAGGAAACTTGTCGGTAAGGACAATAACTGATCATGACATGGGGGTTGGTGTTCAGGGAGATACTGATAACCGCAGGGATTTCATATAGCCAGAGTCTTGGGTTCAGTAAATTCAAATAATCACCCTTACTTCAACAAACCCTCAGATGTTGGCAGCTTTCCCACTTGCCTCCAGTGACACTGATGAGCAGCTCTCCAAGTAGCCACTGCACCTTTGAACTTTCTCTCCTTAGGAGTTCATTCTTAAACAGTATGCCTACTGCATCTTGGGTACTCTTTTAAGTACTATGTATGAGGGCTGTAAACAAAATGGTCAAACTTTCTGTACTCTTAAACTTACCTTCTGGTGGGGAGAAATGACTTAAACTAAAAGAAGGGCGCTGTCAGGTGGTACGAAGCGCTGTGAAGAAAAATCAAGCCTGAAGTGACTGTTCTTGGGTTCTCAAGGCAAGAATACGGAACTGGAATAATACTGAAGCAAAGGGCAAAGGAGAAAAGGAAAGATATACGCATTTGAATGAAGAGTTCCAAGGCTGGCATGGAGAGATAAGAACACCTTCCTCAGTGATCAGTGCAAAGAAACAGAGGAAAACAATAGAATGGTGGCTGGATGGCCTCATCACCTCAATGCACTTGAGTTTGAGCAAGCTCCAGGAGTTGGTGATGGACAGGGAGGCCTGATGCGCTGCAGTCCACGGGATCGCAAAGAGTCAGACACGACTGAGCGACTGAACTGACCTGAGGAGACCCCTTGGTCATTTACTCATTCGTCAATGATTATTTGTGAAGCACCAGCTGTATGCCAGGCACTGTGCTAACTGCTGTGTAGGTGGAAAGTGGAGAACAACACAGATGGTTACCATTCTCATGAGAATGACTGATACTGCCTACAGGAGGAGCGAGCTTCCCAGGCGGCACTAGTGGTAAGGAGCTGGACTGCTGATGCAGGAGACATAAGAGACAATGGTTTGATCCCTGGGTGGGCACGATCCCCTGGAGGGGGGCATGGCAACCCACTGCAGTGTTTTTGCCTAGAGAATCCCTTGGACAGAGAAGCCAGGTGGCCTACAGTCCATAGGGTCTCAAAGAGTCGGACAGGACTAAAGCGACTTAGCAAGCATGCATGCAGGGAAGGAGTAGAGAGTGAGAAGAAGAGTACGCAGGACCAGCCCCAAAGGACACTAATAGTTCAGAGTCAGCTGGCCCACAAATGAGAAGCCGCCAAAGGGGAAGCCGCAAAGAGGCAGAAGGGAAAGCAGGAGAGGGCGCTTTCTCCTAGAAGCGAAGAAGAAAGATGTTCGAGGAGGTAAGGAGTAGCCTTAGACTACTGCTGAGACATCAGATAAGGTGCGGGGCTGTGAAAGATCCCTCCACAGTAAGGTTCTTAACGGCAGGGCTAGAGTGGGTGTGTTGAAAAGTGGCTGGGATGTGCATTTTCAAATTCAGACCTCTTATTCACAAACCTGAGTCAACAAGACAAGAGCTGGATGGATGTGTGAAACTCAGGGAGAAAATTTTTTTCCCTTGTTTTTTAATTTTTACAATGTGGTGTTGGTTTCTGCCAAACAACAACACAAACCCCCCATAATTATACATATATCCCCTTCAGGGGAAATTTTCACAGATGGAATATAGTAGCTTATGTTTGGAAGCCGATGAAAAGAATTCATGAAAGCAAATTACTTAAGTCGCTTTTTAAAATGCAACTCCTAGTTAGAAATATATCTTTTCGCTGGGACTCAGTATGTGCTCTACACACGTACGATTGAAACAAATGTTTCAGAAAACAATAGTTTAATAAAACAATGTTTGCCTTTATTATGTGTGATGGGCTCTGATAATTTCTATTTTCTTCTATCTCATTTTAAATTAAGTTATAAAAGTGCAATTGATTATGTACTCGATGTAATCAATTCAAACAAAGCAGAAATATTACAGTAAAAGTGAAAATTCCTCCTTCATACCTGCTATCCTTCCAATTACCCTTTCTTGGCTCAGAGGAGCACTTGGAATTAACAATTTAATGTTTTTCCTTTGAAAGCACTTACTAAGCATTAAGTATGAGCACGCACAAACACACACACACACGTTTGTTTGGTTTTGGTTTTTGTGAATGTGATCATATATACTCTTGTTCTGAAACTTGACTTTTTTTCTCTCTCTGTTGAAGGTATTTTATGTTATGTTATGTTATTTCTAAAGAATGAGGTGGATAATACATTATCATAATACATTATCCACCTCATTCTTTAGAAAGGCTAGTAGTTTTCTAGTGTATGAATGTACTGTGATTTATGTAAGTTCAGTTCAGTTCAGTTCAGTCGCTCAGTCGTGTCCGACTCTTTGCGACCCCATGAATCGCAGCATGCCAGGCCTCCCTGTCCATCACCAACTCCCGGAGTTCACTCAGATTCACGTCCATTGAGTCAGTGATGCCATCCAGCCATCTCATCCTGTGTCATCCCCTTCTTCTCCTGCCCCCAATCCCTCTCAGCATCAGAGTCTTTTCCAATGAGTCAACTCTTCGCATGAGGTGGCCAAAGTTACTGGAGTTTGAGCTTTAGCTGAAACTTTTAGCTTTCCTTCCAAAGAAATCCCAGGGCTGATCTCCTTCAGAATGGACTGGTTGGATCTCCTTACAGTCCAAGGGACTCTCAAGAGTCTTCTCCAACACCACAGTTCAAATGCATCAAAAGCATTCCTCTATTTGTAGGACAGTGAAATTGCTTCTAATTTTTTATTGTTTCACACAGTGCTACAGTGAATATCTGTGTACAGATGTGAATATTTTTTAAGGAAGAGAATCTTGGAAATAAATAAATAGGAACATTTTGATAGATATTACCAGATGGGTTTCTTTAAAGGCCAAGGTCATTTATACACAATGACATATGATAATGATAATTAGTGATGGTCTACTGTCAATGACAGTCTGTAGTCAATTTGTCATTTTTTTGGTCTGTTTCTTGATTTTGACTCACTTTTTAAGGACTTTCCCATTATGAAAATCATAAAAATTCTCCCATATTTCTGTTTATTAATTTTATAGTCTTATTTTATATTTAACATACTTTAAAAATCTATTCAATTAAGTGGAGATAAACATTATTTTTTTCCACTGAAACCCAATTTTTCCAACACTATTTTGTTAAATATTCTAACCTTTCCCAATGTTTTGAAATCTACCTTTATCTTATCTGTACTCTTATCTGTGGTTTCTGGGGTCTGTGTCACTGATGTATTATATCTTCTAGCAAAAATTCCACATGATTTAATGATAGTAAGTTTATGGTTTGTTTGATAACTCAGAGAGTGATATTGCCCCTGTTGTTTTTATTTTTTTTTTCATTTTCTTGGTTGTTCTCGTATACTTACTTTAATGTTCCACTGTGTTTTGCTTATATTTTCTGTATGAAATATTATACAAAGTCATCCATTTACAGTAAGGCATGGAGGATCAGATGTTTGAGGAGAGTGAGCATTTGAGAAAATTGTAGTGGAAAGTAGAACTAATTTATCAAATGGTTCTGCAGAGAGGAGGCAGCCAAGAATTTATAATAGCATCTATCTGCAATTTGGGTGATTTTTTTTCATCCATCCTCAGCTGCTCATGAGCAGGTACAAAGAACAGTTTGGTTTGGTTCATGCTGGGATTGGGTGTTGCTAAGACAAGCATAACAGAGGGAGCTAAAGAATGAAAATATTTTTATTTATTTATGTATTGGTCACACCATGCAGCTTGCAGGACCTTAGTTCCCCAACCAGGGACTGAACTTGCTCCCTTGGCAGTGAAAGTATGGAATCCTAACCACTGGAGCACCATGGAGTTCACTTTTTAGAATTTTAAAAGTTTTATTAGAATGTTTTTAGAAACGAAGATTTTTTTTAAACTTTTTATATTATTTTGGCCTATATTCAATTAACAATGTTGTGATAGTTTCAGGTGGATAGCAAAGGGACTCAGCCACACATATACATGTGTCCATTCTCCCCTAAACTCCCAGCCCATCCAGGCTGCCACATAACATTGAGCAGAGTTTCCTGTACTATATGGTAGGACCTTGCAGAAATGAAGATATTTTCATCTCTTTGTCTTCCTTTTGATAAAGATTGAAGACAAATAATTTTGTTTTCTATTCATCAAATAGGAATACGTGTGAATAAATGAAGAGAGGTGCAATTTTTTTGTTTTGCTCTTGCTTTAAACATCTTGGTGGTTGTTTAGTCGCTAAGTTGAGTCCAACTCTTGCAACCCAGGGACTGTAGCCTGCCAGGCTCCTCTGTCCATGGGATTCTCCAGGCAAGAACACTGGAGTGGGTTGCCATTTCCTTCTCCACGGGCTCTTCCCAACCCAGGGATCAAACCTATATCTCCTACATTGCAAGCAGATTCTGTACCAGCTGAGCTAAGAGGGAAGCCCATTTTAGTAAAATAAAAAATGTTAACTCGTGGACAAGAAAACTAAACTACAGTTGATTTTAGTATTGTATAAATACTATATAATACACATATATAATCATGTGATACTTGAGATGTTTCCCTTATAATAGGAGAGCACTTTTGGTGTGCACACCTATTTTTTGAGTGTGTATATTTCCCTAACATTTTCTTTGGTACTGAGCATTTTCAAGTGTGTTCCCTGGGGAATCTGAAAATGTTGGTACATATCCATTTGGCAGTTTAGGGATCTGTTAGAGTGTGGGAAAATTCCAAGGTTATTTTCAGGTTACGACATCTGAATACTTCTTTGCAGGTCCAAAGAATAGTTTATTTTTAAAACTGTAAGGATACCTTAGTGTTGGTCCTCACTGAGAGAAGAAATTGCTGTTTGAAAAAAAGTTATTCAAAAAAATCTTGAGTTAGAAAATTGAAGACCTAAATCCAGATGAAATAGAAAAATCTACTGATATTTCAAAGTGCTTGGTTTAATGATATTTTCCTTTACTTAGACAAGCAAAGTTAAGGCACTAGTGAAGAACGTAGTCTTAAGGGATACGACAATGGATATGATAGATCCGCCATGAAAATGATGGATATCACCATGGAAACAAGAAACAAACCTTTTTATATTTTCCCTCTCTGTGAACCTAGGCTTTCACAGCATGATTCTCTGTTCTACTCTGGGGAAATAACTCAAAGTCATTCCTTTGGGGCTTCCCAAACTCTTGAGATGCTCTCCATTCTCATTATAGCTCTTCCAGCGTGACTGCACTGTAGGTAGGGAAATATCCAAAAAGCTAAAGCAATCCCACTGATACCCAGGGCTCAACTACTTCAAAGAAGAGGGCACAATGTCCTATAGGTTGGTCAGGAAATGGCCTCCCCTAAAGGCATTGACTGCTATGTCCATAGTTTTCAGCAGCCTTCAAAATATTCTCTGTATCTCCTTCAGTCGAGGCAAGCTGGACTCATGCAAATTTAAATGAGTTGTTGTAGTCTAGACTCTCATTGAATCAAAATGTGGCCAGACGTGGTGATCACATTTTTCAAGAGTTGCCAGAAACCTCACATTCGACTGCTCTACTCATGTATCCTATGGATGATCAACCACAATTTATTCCCTGAACTTTGAGGGAAGACAGTGAAAATTAACATGAGACATCAGCGTATTCTTGGTGTGCACCAACCAACTAGAAAACTCACATTTCAGATTCCGAGTCCTCTTGACACTGTCTTCCTCTGATTATAAAACCAGTAAATTTTACCTAAAAAAAATGTATATATATATCTTATATCCACCCCCTAATATCCATTGGCACTGCCAAGGCCTTGGTTCAAGTCTTCATCGTTGCCCATCTGATCCACTATAAAGCCAGGCTCTTTCATCTTTTGAAAAGGTACATCTACTTCTCTCCCAACAATTTGCGGTGGCTTATCTGCTCAGATGGATCTTTCAGATGATCTGCCCAGATGATCTGAATTCTTTCAGGTGGTCCTTACCTGTGTGTTTCCCGCCTTATATTCTGTTATCCTTTCACTGATGTTCTATGCTTCTACCGCATAGATTGCCATGCACTTGCAGTGTTCCTCCCCTTGCCTAAGGCTGAAATTTTAAATATTTATTTATTAAATTAATTTTTATTGGAATGTAGTTGCTTTACAATGTTGTATTAGTTTTTACTATACAGAAAAGTGAATCGGCCATATGTATACATATACCTCCTCCCTTTTAGACTTCCTTCCCATTCAGGTCACCACAATACATGAAGTAGAGTTCCATGGGCTATACACTATGTCCTTATTATTTATCTATTTCATACACAGTATCAATACAGTATATGTGTTAATCCCAACCTCTCAACTCCCTCCACCCCTCCTTTTCCCACCTTGGTAATCCAAGTGTGTGTGTGTGTCAAACCACTTCAGTTGTGTCTGACTTTTTGCAACTCTATGGGCCATACCTTGCCAGGCTCCTCTGTCCATGCGATTCTTCGGGCAAGAATACTGAAGTGGGTTGCCATGCTCTCCTCCAGGGAATCTTCCCAACCCAGGGATTAAACCCCCGTCTCCTGCAGCTCCTGTGTAGCAGTCAGGTTCTTTACTACTAGTGCCACTTGGGAAGCCCTTGGTGTCCATACATTTGTTCTTTATATCTGTGTGCACTCTATTTCTGCTTTGCAAATAAGATCATCTATACCATTTTTCTCGGAGAAGGCAATGGCAACCCACTCCAGTGTTCTTGCCTGGAGAATCCTAGGGATGGGGGAGCCTGGTAGCTGCCATCTATGGGGTCGCACAGAGTCGGACATGACTGAAGTGACTTAGCAATACCATTTTTCTAGATTCCACATATATGCATTATTATACAATATTTGTTTTCTCTTTCTGGCTTACTTCAATATATTTAAAGAACAGGAACAAGTCAATCAGAATGAACTCCACAACTACTGAGAACTGCTTATAAGGACAGTCTGCTAAACATCAGCTCTGACTGCTATTTCCAGCATCTTGACCATGATTCTCTTCCTGGGGAAATTCTATGGTTCCTTTACATGGTCCACAGAAGACTAGCCATTAAGCAGTGGTGGGAGGTAAAGGACAGCATCATTTAGAAAGGTTTAAGGACACAAAAACACCATGATGACGTGTCCAGCACCTATGTAGAGACTGAAGTATTTTCACAGTAAGCACTACTTGCAGAACCTAAAATGACCTTTTAGATTTTTGAGATGTGCTAAACACGCACACACACGCACACACACGCACACACACACACACTGCCTTTTCTCTGGTTGTTTGTAAATAATTTTGCCTCCTTCTGTTTTTCAGAATTTAATCAGCAAGAGACTTCTACCTCTCAGGCCCTCCAGCAGATCAGTTCCCCCCACCCCAGCCTTAATCTTTTTATTTCCATGCTGACTAGGAAACATTATGTCCTGAACTGACCTGAAAGTTCAAGGAAAAGTTTCAGGATCCTCTCTAACAAGAAAATAATACACGTTTTTCTTCAATCCAGATAATGGTGTGCAAACTAGTCATTGTTAATTGTATTTCCTACATTAGCATTGTTAAGAAATTATCAATGGGACTTTCCTGGTGGTCTGGTGGCTAAGACTCTGTCCTCCCAACGTAGAGGGCCTGGATTTGATGCCTGGTCAGGGAACTAGATCCCACATGTTGCAACTAAGAGTTCGCATGTTGCAACTGAAGAACCCATGGGCTGCAACAGACCCAGCACAGCCAAGCAAATAAATTAAAACAAAATATTTTCAAAAATCCTTAAAAAAAGAAATGATCATCAAGTCATTGCTCAATACGAAACACTTACACTAACATTGAGAGGAATTTAAAGAAGTAACCAACACAGTCCATAGTCCCTGCGTGTGAGCTGGTAGTCTGCTGCGGAGATAAGACACGAACAACTAAACACTATGGCAATTCTGGGAAAGAAGTGTCTGTGCCTCTTTGTCAGTGAGGTGAGGCTTTCTGGGGGAGCTGAGTCTTGAGCTGGGCATTGAAATGCAGGTAGAGTTCCAGCACTGTCTCAACAGGAGAAGCGTGGATGCTATATGGACACAGATAAAATGCGACAGGATGAAGCAGGGCCCAGACTTCGAACTGAAGCTGGAAAAGTCAATAGGGTCAGACTGCAGATCAAATCGTTCCAGGAGGAGGCATCTGGGGTTTCTACCAGAAATAGACCTCTTAAAGTTTTGTTAAACAGAAGCTTGGCAGAAAGCAGCATTTAAAAATGTTAATCAGGTGATAGTAGCTAGCAAGCAGTGTGCTGGGAAGAAATGTGGAATAGCAAAAAAAAGCAGGGGCCCTGTGTTGAAATACTGGATTCGAACCTGGCTCAGATACTCTCTAATTACAGGGGCTTGGACAAGTTACTTAACCTCCAAGTCTCCATTTAATCAGCAATAAAAATGGAGATTATACTCATTCTAAGGATTATTATGAGAATAATAATATTTCATTTATGCCTATTATCTCATTTAATCCTTATATCATTGTTCTATTGTGGCAGAATATACTTAACATGAAATTTACCATTTTAACCAGTTTTAAGTGTACAGCTCAGTACCTTTAAGCAAATTCATACCACCATCCAGCTCCAGATCCCAAAGTGAAACTCCATATCCATTTAAAAAATAACTCCCCATTCTCAGTTTCCAGGTCCTGGCAACCACCCTTCTCCTTTTTGTCTCTATGAATTTGACTACTCTAGGTGCTTTATATAAGTGGGATCACACAGTATTTGTATTTTTGTGTCTGGTTTATGATGTCTTCAAGGCTCATCCATGTTGCAGCATGTGCCAGAATTTTCTTCCCTTTTAAGCCTGAATGCTGTTTCATGGAGTATCTTACATTACTGTTTTATCACAAGAAAATTGGACTTAACTTATTGAAAATAGCACAGCTAATAAAAGAAAGAGGTAGGATTTGGACTAAAGGCTTCCCTTGTAAGTCAGCTGGTAAAGAATCCACCTGAAATGTGGGAGACCTGGGGTTGATCCCTGGATTGGGAAGATCCCCTGGAGAAGGACAATGCTACCCACTCCAGTATTCTGGACTGGAGAATTCCATGGACTGTATAGTCCCTGGGGTTGCAAAGAGTCGGACACAGCTGAGCAACTGTCACTTTCACTTTTCAATCTGATTCCATAACTTATTATTATAAGCTTATATACTATATATCTTGTGTTTCCCTGTAATCCTGTCTCATATAAAGAACCCAACACTGCAGCTGGCACAGGATGGCTATTGCAGGAAGATATTCAGTTGCTCTTGACTACCTAGCACCTCTTCCTCAGCTCATCCTGGTAAAAAATTCCTCTTTTTCTTGAGGAACTCCTTCTGTGATTGTTCCACTCTTCACACAAAGTCTACACGTTCGAGCTCATTACCCAGGCTCAAATAGGGACCTTTTCAGGAGGGTCACAGGGATGTAGTCAGAATCCTCTCTGGTTGTAAGCCAGGGTCATGACGGTTCATTTTAAATTTAAGCAGGAAGATGGCAAGAGAGATGAAGTCCTGAGCGTTCATCTGATTCCTGGGTTTGGATATGGGCAAAGCCAATCGTCCCCATCAACTTCCCAGATACATGATCCAATATATTCCTGGTTTTTGCTTTTAAGCTACTTAAAATTGAATTTCTATAACTTGCAAGAGAAATAAACCTGACTAATACACTGGATCAAATGACCCTCATGGGAACAGAAAGATAGAAACTAACAAGAAGCATTGTGAAGGTATGTGGTGTGAAGAAAAGGGTCCTTCTTAAGTTTGGATACCTGGTGAGCAAGAATAATTTATTATTGAAGAAGTAGTAAAAGTTGCAATTTGGGGTATGGAAAGGAAAGTTACTGGTACTCCGAGGAGTTTTGAGTGCTATCTAGCTTCCACAGGTAAAATGCACTTTACTTCTGATTACTAACCACTTCATCCGCTTCTAGGATCTCAAACTCATAAAGTGTTCAGGGTCTGGTCGAGGGTAGAGCTTTTGGATTCTCACCATCCCCACTTAATAACCTAGTACAAATTCTCCTTCCAAATGTAATCCATTCATAATGTGCTCATTCATTCCTGTAACACATACTTGTTGAGTGCTCAGTGTATGTCAGGCACTGTTTTAGGTGCTGAGGATACAGTGATGAGAAAATAAACACAACTCCCTCTCTTTAAGGAGTGTGTCATCTCGTGGAGAAAAGAGTCACAGAATGGACTAGCACACAAATGAATATAATGAGAAATTGTGTTATGGAAGGGCTATGAAGAAAATGGAGTTTCATAAAAGGGATGTTGGAATGCCTAATTTAGATAAAGCAAGGACGTTAGGGATAGTTTCTCTGGGGGAAATAACATTTACACCAAGGCCAGGCCAGGGTAAGAGGTCAACACTAAAATGAAAAGGAGAGGTGGGAACCAGAGAACAGTCTCCCCTACCCAGAAGAAACAAGTGATTCACCCATCAGGAATGTGAGGCAGGAAGACTTAAAACAGGTTTCTTTGAAGTGTAGCTCCACAGGGCCTTAGAGAGGGACCAGCAGATCAGTTAGCTATTGTAGGGACCCCGCTGCCTGTTGCCCAGTCACCTCTCTGTGACTCTGCTCATTCATTCATTTACTCATTCAAGAAATATTTATGAATAACCCACAGGTTGGGGGTGGGCATTGTGTTAAATGATGAGGATGCAGGAGTAGGAAGACAATCTCTAGTCTAGTTCTCAGCAGGAAGGCAGAAGTATGGGAGGGCTCTTCCTCCAGCGGCTCCAAGAGACAGCCAGATCCTTCCCTCAGGGAACAGTTAGACTCAGGTTTATGAGCTTGTTTCCTAAGCCTTCTTTCTCCAGGCACTCACCCCTAGCAGACTTGTACACTTTTGTTTTTCCTCGGAGATTTAAATCTAGTCGTTCCAGCAGAAGCAAAGCTCCTTAACCCACAAAAAACTAAGAAAGGAATCACGTGGGGCAACATGGCAGAAAGACACCCACCAGCAGGGCTGTCCAGCCCCTCCGGATAAACATAAGGAAAGGTCATCCAAACACAGGAAGACAGCCGTCCCCTTCCCTTTTCCTTTACCCCCTCCCCTTCCTCCCTCTGGCTCCCTTATCCCTAGAGGGTGGACCCAGCCTTTCCCAAAGTTTATTCTGAGAGCTCCAGGCTCCCACAATGGAACGTGCTGCGGACATGGGAATAAAACGGCCCAGCCAACAGGGAAAACCAAAAATATAAACGGAGAGATTTAATAGATTCCTTTCTCTCTCTCCCTCAGTTACAGCAGAAATGTCAGCTATTACCGCTTTTACTATTCTTGATATGTCAGCTCTTCTAGGGAGGAGGCCTTCTGATGTTTACTGCATTTGTCAGCAAACACTTTGCCCAGAAAAAAGTTAAGATCTTTCTTAGGATCTCAGTGCCACTGACTTGGTCCATTAAAAAAAATGCAATAAAATGTTAGGAAGCGAAGTTCAGAAAGCCTTGCATCTCAAACTCTGGCCGTGAGTGTAATAAGAATATGAATAACACTAATACTGTAGGAAAACTTAAAAGGCTAAGTTTCTTTTAAACCCGCTATTGGAATTTTATAAATAGGAACCCTGAGCCCCAAAATAGGAAGTCATTTTATCTTTTACTGACATATTCTGATCAAAACAGTGGTGAGAATATAAGTTTTAGTTTTTATCCTCCAGTTAGGAGAAAAAAAAGGTTAATACTACAGGACTGTGTACCTCAATGTTATAAACCAGCATTTGTGAAGAAATGTTCAGTACTAATTTCAAAACAAACATAGTGTTTGAAAGCAAAGCATAATGGTGACCTTTCTCATTAGCTGTTGCTCAAACAAAGATATGTTCCAGCAATATCCGATGCTTCCTTCCTGCCAGGGCCTCCACCCTGTGCAATTTAAAACACTTGTGTTACATCCAAATCAGAGCTGAGGATGTGGTAGAGCTGAGTTTCAACAGCATTGTGTTTATGGTTTATTATTACTTTCTAAGTTTTTAAACGTTTTGTTTTCATATATTTATTGTCACGAGTTGGATTTGCAAGATTAAGTATGTGACACCATACAAATGAACTAATTATTTACTCTTCTACCTCTTCACCTCTCTTTTTTTTTGTGGCAAATAGCATCATAGGTCTTTGACCATAAGGACAGATAATTATCTCATTGCTCTCTGGTAAACATTTTTATGAATACATTGACGGCAGCAAGCAAACAAAAAACAAAGAAGTTTTTTAAGGACTATGATTAACTTGCTTTGGGCAAACTGCTATGGATCTAAATAAACACAAATCTAAGAAAAGAATGAGAGAGATAGAAGGAGGGAGATTGAGAGACTGCTTTCATATAAGTAATCCTTGTGTTCATCATGACAATGCTCCTAAATTAGGTAATACAAGTTGAAGATGATCAAAATCGAGGTGAATTTTCCATGGAACTACAAATAATGAAGAACTTTTTTTTCTGGTCAAAGACTTAATGCTCAGTCTTTATAGAAGCTACCATAAACACTAAGTCCAACTATAAACAATATAGACTACTTATATTTTTATAATGGACATAATTTTATAATAGAAAAATTGAATGCATGTTATTTTTAAAGTAATTTTACCTCTTTGTATCTGTGCGGTACAAATTGTTCTCAAATATATGTACATGAGTTAAAAAGAGCTACACACTAATAAAACCCATGAAAGACCAGGGAGATGGGTGACTCTAATTAGCTGAAACCAGCCCAGGATTCTTCCTGCATCCAAGAATGGAATTTGTCATCTTTTAACAACTTCGCTAAGAATGGGAGAACTCTGGTTTACCCCACAAAAAAATCTGCGCACTGCTAGGAAAGGAAAAGGGGGAATGGACAGTGAAGAGGCAACCAATGGCCATCCAATTCAGTAGTTCACAGGAATTTTCATGAAAATTAAATAGCACTGTAGACATGAGACAGTTTGCATAGTGCCCAGCGCAAGGAAGTGCTCAAGGGATGGGCTGAGACCTAAGCAATTTCAGTTTCAGTCCTTCAACAAAATTTGGTCTATGGAAACTGGAAGAGTCTCTCTTCCTAAAGGACCAGAAGGTACCTTTAGGTGAGTGAAGAGTTGCCAGTAGCCATCTTTCCATATGGAGCGATGTGGAGAAAGTCTATCTGTTTTAAGAGGGCATAAGGAGTAGAAGCCTTAGAAATGAAAAAAAGAGAGCCTTGATAATGTCCTCCAAATCCAGGTATGTCTGAGGCCACTCTGGCCTTGGACCTCCTAAGTGAGCCAATAAAGTCCTTTTTATTTTAAGATAATTTGAGTTTAGTTTCCATTATTTATAACTGAAAGGACCTAGATGAATTGCAGCCTTCAAAATCATGCATTCAAGCATCTTGTTCTTTTCTATTACTTGTCTTTCTAAATAGTTTGTTCAACTATGTCTTAGCAAGGCACCCAGTCCTCTATCAACTCCTCTAATTCTTCCATATGGATTCTTCCCCCTCCTGCCTTTACTTTCCTCCTTTTGCAACTTAGATTTATGGTTCATCATTTCAAAAACTCCCTTGACTTCATTAAGCAAAAATTCCATCCATGGAGCCTACCTACCTGCTTTCTCCTTATTCCAACATGAGCAATTAAATAATGCTAGTGAAAAATCAGTGGTGGCTCAGCTGATAAAGAATCCTCCTGCAGTGCAGGAGACCTGGGTTCTATCCCTGGGTTGGGAAGATGCCCTGGAGAAGGGAAAGGTGATCCACTCTGGTATTCTTGGCTGGAGAATTGCATGGGCAGGGGAGCCTGGTGAGCTACAGTCCATGGGGTCAAAAAGAGTCAGACACGACTGAGTGACTAACACACAGAGAGAAAATCAGACAAAGAGCAGACTGACTTTACCTTAAGTTCATGATCATACCTCAAATGGCCCTCAGTACTCTTCAGCAATCCTACTACAATCCTCTGGTTAGCTTTCTCTTATGTTCCTCAATGATAACATCAGAATTTTTATCATTCTCATCTCTTCACCCAATCATTTCCATTGATGATCTCTGCTTCATTGATGCAATAGAAACTGAAAAACAGTCTGCTAATATAGCCCATCCTCTATTAATTAGCCACGAGTCGGACACGACTGAATGACTTCACTTTCTTTCACTTTTTCATAATAAATGAGCTATCTTTCCTATTTAAGTCCCATTCTTCTGAGGCTGGGATCTCATACTGTCCCACCTTGTCAGAAATCCACACTATCAATTTGCCCTTCTCTAGCCTGTGTCTCTATAGGCACTTGGCTGATGAGCCCTGTCTTCCTCTCTGTGTTGCGCTGTGCTTAGTCACTCAGTTATGTCTGACTCTTTGCAACCCCATGAACTGTAGCCTGCCAGGCTTCTACTGTCCATGGGGATTCTTCCGGCAAGAATATTGGAGTGGGTTGCCATGCCCTCTTCCAGGTGATCTTCCCAACCCAGGGATCGAACCCACATCTCCTGCACTGCAGGCAGATTCTCTACCGTCTTAGCCACCAGGTCTTCCTCTCTAGAGCCACTTTTATCTTGTCTGCTCTGCTGGGTAGAATGTTAAAACTCAACATTAAAAGACTAAGATCATGGCTTCCAGTCCCATCACTTCACAGCAAACAGATGGGGAAACAATGAAAACAGTGACAGGCTTGATTTTCTTGGGCTCCGAAATCACCGCAGATGGTGACTGCAGCCATGAAATTAAAAGATGCTTGCTCCTTGGAAGAAAGGCTATGACCAACCTAGACAGCATATTAAAAAGCAGAGACATTACTTTGTCAACAAAAGTCCATCTAGTCAAAGTTATGGTTTTTCCAGTAGTCATGTATGGATGTGAGAGTTGGGCTATAAAGAAAGCAGAGCGCCGAAGGATTATTGCTTTTGAATTGTGGGGTTGGAGAAGACTCTTGAGAGTCCCTTGGCCTGAAAGGAGATCAAACAAGTCAGTCCTAAAGAAAATCAGTCCTGAATATTCATTGGAAGGACTGATGCTGAAGCTGAAATTCCAATACTTTGGCCATCTAATACGATGAACTGATTCATTGGAGAAGCCCCTGATTGAAGGCAGGAGGAGAAGGGGATGACAGAGGATGATGATGGTTGGATGGCCTTACCTACTCAATGGACATGAGTTTGAGCAAGATCTGGGAGTTGGTGATGGACAGGGAGGCCTGCTGTGCTGCAGTCCATGGGGTCTCAAAGAGTTGTATACGACTGAGTGACTGGACTGAACTAAACTGACCCTGTCGGTGCTGGAGGACGCTGAAGTCTGTATAAACTGTATCAGCAGGCTTCTCAGCCCTCTGCTCTCTGGGGGCGTGGCCAATGGAAAGTACCAGTAGGAGATCTGAGAGAGGGAGGAGCATGAGATAGGAGTATTTATTTCTCTGACTTTCTCTCTTCAAAGTCTTCTTGTGTTTGCTGATTCTTCTGACCAAAGTCATTGTCCTCTCAAAACAACCCTCTCCTTTTGATTTCTGATAATATCTGGCTTCTTCCAATCCTTTAAATCTAAAGTTATTGTTCCACTGTTTTTTTGCCCCAGGGTACTCTACAATCCCGTTAGATTCCTGCATTGTATTAATAACTACCCCATTGTAAAGGATCCCTTCCTCGGATTAAACTAATGTGAGTGTCATCTGTTTCCTACTGACTGACACTCTCTTTCTCTCTAATGAACTCTTTCTCGTCGATGTAGAAACATGTTTAAGTATCTTAGCCTCACAGATCCTTAATTATTACTGTTATCTACTTTTTCTATCCTACATTCTTGATTACACCCCAGGTCTCATCAACAATCAGAATTGTTCCATCTCTGAGATCTTAAACTCCCATTATCCGAGCACCATCTTCTAACCTTATCAATGCATATTTTAAAATTGTATCAAAAGCACTAAGCCCCTTGACTCCTCCTCCTTCCAGCAATTGCTCAGTCTCGATTTGTTTTCTCTTCCTTCTCTAGGCAGTTTAAAAGACAAACATATATACATCTTTTCAGTCTCTCTCCTGCCTACTTAATACTCACAATTCTGTTTCTCCTCATTCTTTTACATATCCATCTAGGAAAAATCCCAGTCCTAGGTGAATTCAACTAACCACTTACTCCACCCTATACTTAACACTGGTGGAGAGAAATTCGCGTTTGTACTTATTGGAATCACTATTATTTTATGATCTCCAACCTCATTTCTGACTCTTCCAGGTGTCCATACTTAATATCTTCTCTTTTCTCCCCACAAAATGTAATTTCAAACCTTCTTAAACTGAAAGGAGGGATCTATGCTTGCCATTTTAACTTTCTCACTCCTTTTCTCTCCAGTATCTTTCAGTCTCACACTGTCCACTGATGGTGCTTTCGCCACGGTCAACAATGCAATTCTTAATTTCTCAACACAATTGAATTTTCACTCTTTGCCTTATTTGGTATCTTGAAGAACATTGACCTTATTTTCAGTTTCCTTCTTGAAACTCCTCAGTCTTGCCTTCTAGGAAAATACTATCTCCTGCTGACCTCTTTTTCTTAAATGTTGACATTTTCCTGGGATTCCTCTTCCCTCTTCTCATCTCGCCAAGTGTTCTTAGCCACTGCCAGTGTCACTAGCACAAGCAATCTGTACACTGATGGTTCCTAAGCCTAGAAATCAAGTTTCGCTCCTAAATTCTAGATCTAATTGCCGAGGATTTTGACTGTATATCTGACCAGTACCCAGAACTTAATATAGTACAAATTAAATGATTAATATTTATCTCCATGTTACAGTCTGCTCAAAGTAAAAGTGAAAGTGAAGTTGCTCAGTCGTGTCCGACTCTTTGCGACCCCATGGACTGTAGCCCACCAGGCTCCTCCTTCCATGGGATTTTCCAGGCAAGAGTACTGGAGTAGGGTGTCATTTCCTTCTCCAGGGGATCTTCCCAACCCAGGGATCGAACCTGGTTCTCCCTCATTCTAGGCAGACTCTCTAACCTCCGAGCCAAGCCCTCCTTTGTTGAATGGCATCACTTTCCATTTTCCCAGTCATTGGAACTCAGCTTTCTGCAACCATCTTTGACTCCTCACGCACCAATCCTTACTCATTCATTTGATCACCAAACCCTGGTAGATCTTATTTCTTTCTCAATAGTTCTGAAATCCATTCATCCTCTCTGTTCCTTCTGACCTCATTATTTCTCACAGAGAATGTTACAACAATCTTCTAGTCAGTCTCTATAATTCTAATTTACCCATCTTCCACACCACCAAAAGAATGATCATTCCAAAACAAAAGATTTATTATGTTACTTCCCTTCTCAAAAAGCTTCAGTGGTTATTCACTGTCTTGAGGGTTAAATCCAGACACAGTATCATGATATAATAATATTTTATAGTACAAATTCCTTTGGCTGAAAGGAATTTTTTTTTTTTAATTTCTGTTAAGTCAACAAAAAAAGGGCTCCTTTATCGAAGCAATATTGGAGAAGCTTGTGGAATGGGAGGAACTGAACAACCAAGTGCCAAGAAGAACCTGAACCAGGGATGCTCTGAGGATGTCAGCAGCAGAAGTTTGAAAACCTTAACCAGGCTACAACTCATAGGTGTACACTGTTTATGGTGCCCCTTCTCTTTATGGAATGGCCATTAACATGACTCAGCTTGAAGATTCCCAGCCTCTGTGTCCCTTGCTTCTAGTTTTAAAATTCCCACTAATAACATTCTGATTAGCCCAGTATGGATACCAGTTAATCTCTATACTCTGAGGAGCACACGGCACAAGTATGACTCTTGGGGGTTCCCTCCCGCGTGCAAGGCATTCACAAAGGACTGAGAATCACTGTGAGCTGAGAGAATATCTAACGGGTGTCTGTAATACTCTGTGTTTCTTACCTCTCAATTTTCTTTCTCCACTATTCTTCAAATTGTACCTTGTTTTCCCCGCCATGGTGTGTGTTGTGGACCGAATGGTTGTGCCTTCTCAAAATTCCTATGTCGAAACCTTAACCCCAATGAGATTGTTAGAAAATAAATCACTGCTGTGTAAGCCACCTAGCCTGAGCTAAGACAGTGTGCTGCTTGTTGTCTCCTGGAACAAATCATGTTCTTTAAGACTATCCTGTCCTTGCGACCTGCCTAGCTTTTCACCTACTGTTCACTGGGCTTTGAATTAATTACTCCTTCTCTCTACCAGTATATCCCTTTCCTTCTTCATCTTGCAATACTCACTCATCTGTTAGGAATCAACTTAAGGATCACTTCCTGCAGAACTGATTCCATTTTCCTTCTCTATATACTTCCTGAGCTTAACTTTATCACAGCCCTTATTGTTTTCTTCCCTGGTGGCTCAGACAGTAAAGTGTCTGCCTGCAGTGCAGAAGACCTGGGTTCAATCCTTGGGTAGGGAAGATCCCTCAGAGAAGGAAATAGCCACCCACTCCAGTATTCTTGCCTGGAAAACCCCATGGAGGGAAGAGCCTGGCAGGCTACAGTCCATGGGGTCGCAAAGAGTCGAACACAACTGAGCGACTTCACTCACTTATTATTTTCAAATCTGTCTCTCCCACTAGCATAGAGGAGTGTTGAAGACCCTGAAGAGGTTCAAATCCTATTCTGCCATCTTTCTCTCTCTTCTCTTTCATTCTTTACCAAGAATTAGCAAAATTGGATCATCACTTACACCAATGGTTCCCAAACCTGTTGGATCACAGAAAGACCCATGGAACATTTTTAGAAGGCTCCAGCACAGATCTAAATCAGACTTTTGGGGTAGTAGGGGCTAAAAGTCTGTGTTTGTAAAGAGTTTCTTAGTGATTGTGATTATCTGCCAACTTTAGGAAGTAATAAGAGGCTTGCCAGGCTGTGGGTCACTATGATGTCTGCTTTTGGTAAAAGAACTGCACCTAGCCCTTAGATTATTTTGGAAATAGAGACACCTACTCAGATCCATGCCTCTCCTCACCACCCTCAGGCCCTTCCCTCACATATGCCATGCTGTAATAGTTGCTGAGGAGTGCAAACCTATGGACCAAAGAATATTCCTTGGAGGGGCTTTAGTAATTGCATGTCCACCAACACAGCAGTCCTCAGCCATGATATCCCAGGGGGGGAAAAAATCCCCCAGTAATGCTGCCAACACTGCATACATAGCTCAGAACTGATTTTCACCAACCTTAACTGCTCTGTATAGCATTTGTCAAAGAGTAGGCAGCTAGTCACTAGTTGATTTTATCCAGAACCCCCCTTTTTTCTTGAGTGCATATAAGCGGCAGAAACCCATTTAAAAAGAAAGCCTGCGTGTGCATAATTCAGATTCTACCTTCCCAGTGATAACACCATTATGTGTGATTGCAGTTCTCTAAATTCTTCCAGCTGATTTCCTGCCACCAGAGTGATGAATGCTTTGATACATTCCTGGATTTCTGTGATGCACTGCCATGAAGTGCTGTAACTCATCTCACTGATGGTGTTGATCTCAGGGTTAGCTTTAAGTGCTAGGTTGTTTCCAGAAAGAGCAGCCTCTAACGTACCTCCTGCCTCGTGCTTGCCCAGGGAGATATGATACCACAGGGGCCTCAATTCCTTCCCTATCATGCTGTCATATTTGGCAAACATAAAGATTTATGTTTGGAAAATTATAAATCCTTGCTTTAGAAAGTGTTTAAATGTGTATGCATATAGATCTACATGACTATTTTGTGAAAGTACATGTTTGGATACGTGTGCATATGGGTGTGTGAATGTGTGCTACATGGTACATGTGTATTCTCATATAAGATTCAACTTTTCTGTTTTTTTGTCTCTCAGAGAGCAATACTATGACCATCTCTATATCTAATACTCATAGCAGAGTACAACTGTCAGCTGTGGAAATATGATTAACTCTTGAAGGGAGTTAAAATATTTCTGTGTCACTGGAAGTCATTATTCAAAGTTGGGAAATGATGCCTAGAAGTTCAAGATTGATGGAGGATGTGACACAGGAGATGGAAAGGGAGGACATCAGTGTTCTCGGCTTACCCTACTGTTATTCCATCTTTTAGGTAATTTGACAAAACCACCCATCCTCCCAGTTAGGAAAGAGGAATGGGTAATGTAACCGCTGAAGACTGGATTGCAGGTTACAGAAAAGAGTCAAGATAAACTCTAGGCTTTCTTTCTCTCCTTCCCCAAACAACTCTCCTTCCAGCTAGTGCCTGCCTGCCGTCCCTCACCCCCCCCCCCCCCCCCCCCCCCCTGCCCCCTTCCCCCCCCCCCCCCGCCGCCTGTCTTCTTTTATTCTTTAATTCCCTAACTTCAGGGCAAAACATTTAGGGGGATAAAATACAAATAACATAGTATTTCTCACTGTAACCATTTGTAAGTATATAAATTCAGTGGCATTAAACTTCCGTATTTAATGGTGAATTACCTGAGTCAGGCGTGCTCATTGTGGTGAGTTTATATGACCCATGGGAGAGGTTAGCAAGCGTGTATATGCAAGAACCATGGAAGCCTTCAACCTTCCCATCTTCCTCTACAGAGTCCTTAATGGTTTCTTCACTTTTCAATTCAAGAGATTTCTTTTTTACTGTGGGAAAGTTACCTATAGAAGACAATGCCAAGTTGAGTCAGAAATACAACTTTGTAGACCATCTCCTGTCCTCCAAGAGCACCTCATTTGCTGAAGAAAGTCAAACCAAAAAGTTAATCATCAAACAAAATACAATTAAAAACAAAAAAAAAACAGAAAAAGACCCCCAGAAAAACAAGTGCTAAGAGGGAGAAGAAGGAAGAATTAGGTCTAAGTAGGGGCAATCAGGGGATGAACAAAATTCCTAAAGGAGAATGGTGGTCTTGGTTGAATACAGTAAGCAAAAGTGCTTAGCATATGGTAAGTGCTCTTTCTGAATGAATAAATGAGATGCAAAGCTATGTAAATGAATAATGTGAGTGAATAAGTGAATGAGTTCTAAATCTGAACCAAGGCTGGAAACTGTGAAACTGTAAGGGAACTTTGATGGATGGTGTTTAATAGCTGGATATGGTCAAGATGTATGGTAGAAGGTGGTATCAAAACGCTATGAGACAAAGTTAGAATCATATTAGGGAAATCTTGACCGAAAGAGCAATTCTCATGAGATGTCCATCAGAATAAATGGAAAGAAAAACCCCAAGGGAAAGACTATAAGTATAGTGAAAGTTCAAGCCAACACTACCCTTTAGCGTGCTCTCAGGACACTGGGGTAGGAATGAGGGTGGAGGTTTAGTTTAGTTCAGTTCAGTCACTCAGTTGTGTCCGACACTTCCCACGGACCACAGCATGCCAGGCCTCCCTGTCCATCACCAACTCCCAGAGTTTACTCAAACTCATCTCCATTGAGTCAGTGATGCCATCCAACCATCTCATCCTCTGTCGTCCCCTTCTCCCCCTGCCTTCAATCTTTCCCAGCATCAGGGTCTTTTCAAAGGAGTCAGCTCTTGGCATCAGGTGGCCAAAGTATTGGAGTTTCAGCTTCAACAGGTGGAGGTGGGACCCAACAGTTAGGAGAGACATTTAGACCAGAGAAGAAACTCCACGAACACATTTATTGAGTGAGTCATGAACAATGAAGCAGTGGCATGCATTTGACAAGCATGGACTAAAGGTACAGGGCCCTGCGGACACAAAAGAAGATGGTCACTGACTCCAAGGCCTCCGTTCAGCTTTTAAAGATAGGAAGGGTAGTGATTGTGTAAGTTCTGAAAGGTGCTATGAAAAGGTTATATGTTGAAAGAAATGATGTAGAGTGGAAGAAGTCTGTGCCACTCCTCAAGTTCAGAAAAACTTCCTGGACAGGTGACATTCAACCCTAGTCTTTGAAGTACAATGTAGAAGCTTATCAGTTAGACAAGAGGGTTAGGGCTCTGCAGGCAGAGGGTACAGCACAGTCAAAAGGGGGCATGAAATTGTATGGCAAGCAAAGCATTGCTTCATACCAATAAGCAGCTGCCCACTAATCTTTGAAGAAATACTAAGACTGCTGGAGATTAGCCATCTGGAGGACCCTCACAGCTGCTCTTTGAGAGCAACAATGTTACCAGACAAAAGGGAACCATGAGAAACAGCAAACCTGGCCAAAACAATCAAAGAAGCTAGAAAGTAGGTCACTCTTGTCTGACGCTCATAAGCATGTAGCTAGATTCATGACCTTGATTTCCTGCAGATAAATGCACATTGCAATCAGTCTTCTTTGACTCCCTAACAAACATCATGACCATCTTATTCTCCTACCGGTTGGAGGTTAGTATTTCTCCTAATGCTTACGTGTGCACTTATCCAATAAGACTATTGTCCCCATCACTTTCCTTCCTCTGAGGCCTGTAACAAACCCAGGTAGCCACAGAGGTTCTTCCAGGCAGGCAGCTTCCTGCTATGGAGCTGCTAAGCATTTGCTTCTGTTTATTAACAGTCAGGTTGGTTCAAAACCCATCTTTCCAGGCTGGTGTGTCTACTTAGCAATTAAAGTGAGGTTTTTATATGGCTTAAAATATTTTAATTTGACTGTGCCCGCAGGGTCCTCAGCAAAGGGTTTGGTTTAATAAATTTAATGACTAATTAAGACACCCTTAATTTCAACCTCCCTGAGGTTAATTTTTTAATGGGTTTCAGAATGTCTCAGAGCATTTCTCCCCTCGATGTGGTGAGAAACACATGCAGGCACATGTGCCAGGCATGGTGGATTTTAGCCTTTGATGTACCAGGTACTAGCTGTGCAACCTTGGAAAGAATCACTGAACCTCTCTGGGCTGCTTTTTCCTTATATAGAGAGGAAAAGGTTAGGACAAGGTATTCAAAGTTCTTGACTAGGCAAGGAAATTAATAAACTACCTTTTATTAAGACAACAATTGAATGCCTGTTCTCAGGACTTCCCCTTTAGGGAGGCAGAGGTTCCTAAATGGTACAAGACATACTGTGTGTGTGTGTGTGTGTGTGTGTGTGTGTGTGTGTGTGTGTGTGCGCGCTCATGCATGCTTTAATGAATATCAAATAATCTGATGGCTTTGTGCAAGTAGAATTAGGACTGGGTATATTTTCAGTATGCAGAAAGATTTCTTGAAATATTTTATTAACTGGTTGATGTATAGATAAAATTTGGAGACAATCTGGACTTACAAAGATATAGTTATTGCCCCAAACTACTTAATCTTTCCACTGCTGAGAGTTTGAATTGCTTTCCTTCTAGGAGCTATATCCTGGAGGAAGACCCAGCAGCAACTGATGGAGAAGAAAAGCTCTAATCAACTTGTCTCCCTCCAGTAGGGATCTGATACTAAGAGCAAATCATCAGACTATCCTTTTCCTTTCTTTTCCCTGTCACTATGTCAGGCAGCTCACACACTGTGCAAAAATTACCTTAATCAGGGAAGGAGGAGAGAATTTCAGAGAAAAAGGAATAAGAAAATTAAAATATTAACTGTCTCATTGCTACAACGGAATTGCCCTTCTTCCCAGGTTGGAAAGTACAATCCCTTATATTTTTCTCTTCCATTCTGAAGCAACACACACACATGCACACACACACACTCTCTCACACACATGTACTCAGTTGCTAAGTCATGTCTGACTCTTTGCGACGGTATGGACTGTAGCCCACCAGGCTCCTCTGTCCATGAAATTCTCCAGGCAAGAATACTGGGGTGGATTGCCATGCTCTCCTCCAGGGGATCATCAGAACCCAGGGATCGAACTGTGCTTTCTGTGGCTCTTGCATTTCAGGCAGATTCTTTACCGGTGAGCCCCCGGTGAAGCCCCTCTGCCCCCACAAGACAAAATCAAATGCTGAATTTGATCTACCTAGTGTCTACATAAATAATTGGTACTTTAAAAAATAACTATATTAGTTGTTTAAAATCGTAGTCAAAATTAGCATTTTCTTCCCCTTTGAGCAGTAATTTAGGGGAGCATGATCTGAGGAAAAACAAGGTCTGAATTGTCTCATTCAGTACAGCCAAATGTTGATGCCCTAAATCCATGACAAATCTGCCTTTCAGTTTCATTGTGACATTACTCCCTCCCCTTGCGTATTTAACTCATCTTTAAGAATGAGAAGTTGGCTTGCTCTCTGGTTTCTTCAGAGTTGGATCTTCCCAGAAGGACAACATTATTTTACTTTAAGTCCAGTGAGTTCCCAGAATTCTAGAAACATCCCTATTCAAATGTTAAAATAAAAACACATTCCAGAGTGAGATGAAAAACTGCACTCTGCTCCAAAGCATGGAAAATTAAGAGTTGACTATTTGGGAAAGTTCCTGCTGTGTCAAAACCGGATGAAAGCATGCCTATTTTCATTTTTCGTATTCAAAAAGGCCTCAGTAACAACAATTTGGGGGCCATAGCTAAGGCTCTTAAGACAATTATTCATTAAAGTTAGTTGGCTTTTTACAATGTCCAGGAGCAGCTTGACAAATATTACAAAAAAGAAGCTGAAAAGCATACAGGTTTTTTTCAATACATCAATAATAGGAACTACAATGACAATGTAGAATTCGGACTCATGAATTTCTAATACTTTTATGTTTAAAAATATCTAAAATTAACTCTATACATGAACAATTAGAGTTTAATGCCATTATAGGCTTGTCTCTATGAGATTATACATTCACTATGTAAACAGTCTAACAAGATGCTCTCTTCCTTATATGCTCTGAAGAGACCAATGTTAAGTATTTAATATCCAGGATGTCTTCTAGAAATTTTTTTAGGTTGAAAACCCTCCTGCTGGGCTTGTGGCTTTGCTTCTACCCAAATGCTCTAATTTAAAATAGAAGCTCAGAATCCCAAGTCTTTGGAGTACCAGAAAACCCCAAACTCAATATGTGGACTAATGTTTAAAGCAGAATCAGGAAATAAAGACTTTCTGTCACTCCAACATTATTTTTCTTTTTCACTGCCTTCTAACACTCCCTTTCTTGTATGTTCCTTCTCCTTTACCCTTTTCGTTCCCTTGCTTTTAACTTTTGCCAACTGGCACTCATTGACTCTGTGGAACATTAAACCAGTTTGGATGCTATTAACAAGAAGACCTCCAATCTGGACCTGTCTAGAACCCGGAGGCAGGAAGAACCTTTATTGTGCCTTGCTGGGTTTGATTAATACATAGGTGCTGCTCATTCACTATGCAAAGCATGCCTGAAATAAGCATGCAGGCAGATACATCCATGATTCACATTTTCTCTGTAACCTAACAAAGAGGAACTCCTGGCCATTCTTCAGCATATTAGGGCAACAAAGTTGACTCCCACACAACAACCTATCACACAAACCATTGTCCCTATATGGCAGTGATGGGAAGGTAGAAACGGTGGTAAACATCCCCAAAACCAGTTAGAATTTTCCTTCCTTCTTGGTAGGATGTTTGTAAGTGTAGTCATGGCAATAAACACAGACTAGCTGGCTGGAAAAGTTAAGAGAAACTTTAGAAATCCGCCTGACCAGCAGTTTCCAAACATAGTTCATGCACATCAGGATCACTTGTGGCGCTTGTTCAAAGACTGGATTCTCAGACACTGAACCAAGAACTTCTAAGTCAGTCTTTAGGGCCCTTGAAGTTTATTTCAAGTGAGTGTTAACATCTCATAGATGGGCTTCCCAGGTGGTGCAGTGGTAAAGAATCTGCCTGCCAAAGCAGGAGACTCAAGAAATGTGGTTCAATCCCTGGGTCAGGAAGATCACCTGGAGAAGGAAATGGCAACTCAATCCAGTATTCTTGCCTGGAAAATTCCATAGACAGAGGAGCCTGGTGGACTACAAAGAGATGGACATGATTGAGCGCTCTCTTGCTCCCTCCCTCTCTCTCTCTCTCTCTCTCTCACACACACACACACACACATCTCACAGACAGTCAGGAACCACTGGCAGGCCAATCCACAGCTACCCATTTGGCTTATGTGCTGTTCTCTGGGGAAGTGAACAACTGAGAGTGAGCACAAAGGCTTCTTAGGGTCAGGGTTCAAGGCAACATTAGAGAAAACTAAAATCCTTAAAAATTGCCTGGTGATTCCTTTTACCTTCAGGTGATAATGTCAATCCCTAATGCATGGGACATTTATACTCTGAAGAGCCTGAGAACACAGCAAGCTAAAGCTGTGCTCCAGCTGTTTTATTCAAATAGCCTTCACTCCTGGAGAATGGAGCTGAGTGGTGGGAGCATGGAGTTGGTGCTCTATTATTGGGCCATTTTGCCAGAAGACCCCAATTCCCCAGGCCAGGTTAGTTCTACGTTCCCTTGGGACCCTAATAACTGCCCCTATCATATAGCACTTGTCACAGTCTATTAAGACAATAGTTGTCTATTTACTTGCCTTTTTCCCCCTGTACACTCCATCTAAGATATCACTGTATTTCCAACATCCCAACAGTAGCCACTCAGCAGGTATTTGCTGAATGAGCGGATTTATATTTTAGATAGCTTTAACTAGGTTAGAATTTTCTCTGCAGGACTCTAAATACATTGATTAAAAAAAAAAATTGTGCCTCACAATTTAAAACACTGTTTCACCTGAGAAAAAGAACCAACATTCACAGAGATTAGGCCCACCTGTCAAATCCAGATGAGCTTTTTCTATAAAGTCCTACCGAAACACAGACATGTCCATTCGTTTACATTGTCATTTACAGCCACTTTCATGAAGCGACAGAGCTGAGTAGTTGCAACAGAGAGACAGAGATTGTGTGGCCCACAAAGCCCCAAATATTTACCATCTGGCTCTTTACAGAAAGGTGTGCCAACTCCTGCTCCAGAGTTGTATAGACCTGATTGGACACATTGCTTAATCTTTCTTAATTTCGCTCTCATCTGGGTACTGGGGTTTATCCTGGCATTCTACCTTATAGGGTTCTTGTTTGGAATAAAAGGGACAATCCTTATAAACCTGCACATAATAGGTATTCCGTAAATATTAGCTGTTATTTTTACAACCTTAAAAAACTTGCCTATATTCACTTTTGTCCTTTTTCTGCTATTCTTCATCTGCTCTAAAAGTTTTTAATAAAAATAAACCCAGAGCATTCTCTAGCTGTAACACAGGCATTGCCATTTGAAAGAACTTTGGGCTCAACTACTTTTTTAGTGATAAATTACTCAGCTCCTGAGAACAAAGACTAAAATACTCATTAATTCTATAAAAAAAAAAAAATCCAAGGCAAAATCATTGGCTGTTCAATAAACATGTTTTGATATGAGAGATTTGTTTTGAATAACTTTCAATCATAATAGACAGAGATGGGTCTTGTCTATTCCCTAATTTGGGATTTGTCCAACATATTTTTCCACTGCTTCTAAAACCAAACATTCACAGCCTTTCTATTAAATTTCTTCAAAAAATGTGGAGGTGGGGTAAGCACTAAACATTATGAAAGTTTTTTTTTTTTTTGCAGCAAGAAATGTTTGCAAGAATGATAAATAAAAGACCAAGCCAAGAATCCCCAAAGGCATCTTTTATTTAACTTGTAACCATCACTGCTGGAAAACCTGCTTACCACTCTTGTTAAAATAAATTGCTTAAGTCCTTTAATCAGACAGATGTCCTGCAGAGTGGATTATAGCTCATGCAAAGGAGGACAGCTCTCTGACTCAACCAACAACTTATTTATTAGTGTCTCTTTCTGATCATGAAGCTTGAATGGAATTTCAGTTTTTCAGTTAGCATTCAAAATTTCCAAAGTCTTGGCATTGACCAAGACTCTGCTCTACAGGAACTGACAACAGCTGGACACTCCTCTCTTGACTCCAGTCAATAGTCATCTACCTGTCTGAGGAGTTACCTGCTTGGGCACTGTGTCTAAATCCCCATAGCAATAGGAATTTTACAGTTTTTGTTAACGTACAAACCTAAGCTCTGAAAGTTGGACTTGTATTTGAGATACTCATGCATTGGATTAAAAGTTATCTAGATTAAGAAATTTATTTTTTAGAATTTTACCCAGAACCCGAAGGGATAAGGGTTTTCCTTGTGGCTCAGCTGGTAAAGAATCCGCCTGCAAATGCAGGAGACCTGGGTTCAATCCCTGGGTTGGGAAGATCCTCTGGAGAAGGGAAAGGCTACCCACTCCAGTATTCTGGCCTGGAGAATTCCATGGGGTCTCAAAGAGTCAGATGCTACTGACTTTCACATCAAGGGATAAAATCACTGCTTTGTGTCAGTCCTGGTGAGGATGTAGAAGAAACAGTCACTGAGAGGGAAGTAGCCATGTTCACGATCTCCTGAGGGCAAAGCCCATGAAGGATACAAGGGGCAAGAAAGAAGGAATAGGCAGGAAGAGCCTCCAGACTAGGATGTAGGTCTAACATAGGTGAAAGGCGAAAAGAAGAAGGAGAATTGGGTGGAAGGAACCTCCAACTGCAACACAACTCTGAGGAAGTCTCAGGCAGGCCAGCGGAGAGCTCAGGAGCTGAGATTGTTTATCAGAGGAGTCTCATGCTGGGCAGAAGCAGCCCAGCTCCAGTACCCTGTCATCTCACTCACTGGTAGGGGCTTGTGGCCTCAGAGTGAACACTGGCGTGCTTCCAAAGGCTGGAGCCTGCACTACACACCAAGCAGCTGGTTCTTTCGAAGGAAGGTCTGAGCCACCCACTTCCGTGGTCTTCACAGTCTCCCTCACGCCTCACAGACACACTTTCCACACCAGGTCGAAGAATAGCTCCACCATGGTTCCCATAGTCCTCTCTTCCTGAGGAAAAGCTTAGAAGAGGGGGCTAGTGGGACACACTGTAGTCCCATCTCTGCAGTCAGTCTTAGAGTCAAAACTGGTTCCCATCCTTTCCCGTTTCTACTATGCATTCTGAATCTCCCTCATCCTCAGCCTTTACTTTGGCAGGTATTGATGACTCTCGCGTTGGTTGAACCCAAATTCCCCTCCCTGAGGGATGTTCATAGTCTTCCTGTGCCAGGGCTGCTCTGTGTGACTGTTTGCAGTTATAATCAGGTAACAGATTACCAAGAGGTGCCCAAGTGCATAATCTTAGTTCTACATCTGTTCATCCCTGCCCGCTTTGTGTAAAAGCAGCCCTATCTTCTCGCTGATCAGGGTCAATTATTCCTGATTTTACTCTTGGTCTATTGGTCTCTGGCTATAAGGGTTTCAAAGTGTCCAGGTGGGATCTATAGCTTATAATTCAATGGGACTCTTTGCTCTGTCCCCTGGCAAGACAGCATTTCTTTTAAGGACCAGTACTTTTAACCCTACAGAGCCTAGAATTACTAGGATAAGTCCTTGGGAGTAATGGTTTGTGAGACTATGCCTGCTTCTACTCTTTGTATTCTTTGTAGAGGGGATATAGTCTCATAACGAGGTCTCTAAAAGCTACTGTGTCCTGAGGAATGGCACTCCCACCTGTAGGACACCAAATTGACACCAAATTGGCACTCCACTACATCTGTAAGCCATTCTAATACTCTAATGGGTAGTTGTCCAGGAATCTATTGTGGAAAACAATTTCTAAGAAGGCTCCTGATGATCTCCACCTATGGTAGTCATGCCCTTGTATAATCTCCTTCTTTTGAGTGTGGGTAGGACATAGCGGGGCTTCCCTGGTAGCCCAGTCAGTAAAGAATCTGCCTGCAGAAGACCTGGGTTTTATCCCTGGGTCGGGAAGATCCCACGGAGAAGGAAATGGCAACCCACTCCAGTATTCTTGCCTGGGAAATCTCATGGACAGAGGAGCCTGGTGGGCTACAGTCCATGGGATTGCAAAAGTTGGACACGACTTAGCGACTAAATCACCACCACCAGGACATATCGACTTGCTTTTAACAAACAGAACACGACAAAAATGTGGTGTCATTCCTAAGACGAATTTCAAAAATGCTGATTTCCATGTTGCTAGCCTTCTCGTAATTGCTCACCCTTATAGAAGCCAGCTGCCTTGTTGTTAGTTATCTTGCAGAGAGGCCCATGTGGCGAGGAACTGAGGGAATCTTCTGGCCAACAGGTGGCCAGGACCCAAGGCCCTCTGTCCAACATCCTGTGAGAAACAGTTCTCTGAACAACCACGTGAGTGATCTTGGTTGTAGGCCCTTCCTCAGTCGAGCTTGAAGAGACTCCAGCTCGGCTGGAATGTTGGTTGGCACCACGCGGGAGACGCTAAGGCAGAGGATCCAGCCAAACCACATCCCATTTCTAACCCACAGAAACTGTGAGAGAGATGTTTTAAGTTTCTAAGTTTTAAGGTATTTGTAATGTAGCGATAGATAACAAATACACTTTCTTATCTTGGGCCATTTCTTCTTCTTCACAAAGTAGACAATTCAGGTGTGTTGTTTGCAGCTCTGCCTGTGGGGAGGATTTTCTTTCTTCATTCTCTTTCAAGTCTGTTCCTGAGGGTGGCTGTAACGTCGTTGGTGCCCATTTTCAGCTTGCTTCCATAAGCAAAGCAGATTCATCCTTAACTCAAGCTCAAGATTTCCCCTCTGTTTAAGCTAGTCATAGAGGGACCCCCTCCCCTCTTAAGGCATAGGTAGGGGAACCTGGAGGAATAGATGCTAGTGTAACTGTGGTTGGTGACCTGGGGCTCTGGACTATCCGCTCAGGGAGCTTACTTGTCTTGTGGGGCTGCTTGGCCTTAATCCTGGATGAACCAGCCCTTTCTTTTAATGGACTACCCCCAATTTTATCTGACTTTGTGATTGGTGGGCCCCAAGTCATAAAGTCAGTATAGTCAAAGCTATGGTTTTTCCAATAGTCATGTATGAATGTGAGAGTTAAACCATAAGGAAGGCTGAATGTCGAAAAATTGATGCTTTTGAACTGTGGTGTTGGAGAAGACTCTTGAGAGTCCCTTGGACTACAAGAAAATCAAATCAGTCAATCCGAAAGGAAATCAGTCCTGAATATTCATTGGAAGGACTAACGCTGAAGCTGAAGCTCCAATAATTTGGCCACCTGATGCAAAGAACAGACTCAGAAAAGACTCTGATGCTGGGAAAGATTCAAGGCAGAAAGAAAGAGAATGACAGAGGACGAATTGGTTGGACGGCATCACTAACTCAATGGACATGAGTTTGAGCAAGCTCTGGGAAGTGGTGAAGGACAGGGAAGCCTGGCATGCCTCAGTCCATCAGGTTACAAAGAGTCGGACACAACTGAGTGACTGAACAACAGCAACAACAAATAACCCAACTCACAGATAATTATGGTACCTGGTGTCCCAAGGTCAAGCATTCTGTCCACCAGGGCTCAGCAACATATCAAGAACTATTTTTTCAATTTTCAAAAGATATATAATGTGTGGCTCCAGGTGGCATGGCCATCTCCAGAACTCCAGGGGTCTACACTGTGATTCTCCCACTGGGACTTAACCATAAATTCCTTTTTTCACCACTGACAACTTGACCAGCATGGGTTTGCTTGAGTGTATGGCCCAAGCGACCAAACTGCTTGCAGTGGCCCTACTGCAGAGCCCCTTTACATTCAAAGCTGGCAATCTTTTGTGACACCAGTATATGGCTTGCCACAATACTCCTAGGTGAAGAAGATGTTGCTTCCAGAACCCCAAAGGCTTCTTTCTTTGTAGTAGAGAATGTAAGATGCAGTAATGTTTCTTACTTTGGAGGCACATTCTAGCACACTCTTGACCACTGGACCCTGAAAACTTTATTGATATGGCAGATTTCTGAATCTTTGCAGGTTTTATTTCCCACCCTCTGGTGTGTATGTATCTGAACAAGATCTCCAGCATACTAACTCTCTTTGTTGCTTTTTTTTTTTTTTTGCCTGATCAAAATGATGTTATCAAGATAACTATGTACTGAGAGAAGTCCAGCTCTCTTCTTCAAACCATATCATGACAAGCAGGGTAGTTAACAAAACGCTGGAGCAGAATTGTAACATTATTGTTCATCCCCTTGACTTTCTTTATCTCCAGCTTCTGTGTTTGTCAACATCAATCGTACACTTGAGGACAAGAGAAGTGACCTCACTTAGATCCATGGATCCAACGGACCCACTGTAAACTGGGCTTCAGCTGGGACTTTAATCACAGTTATCTACCTATTATTTGTTCCTTTGTTTATTTCTCTGCTGTATCTCTTGTTGTTTATTCTGCAAAGAATATGAGCTCTTTGAGAGCCATGACTTTGCAGGCTTTAGTCTCTGCGGTATCTGCAGCAACTTTAACATGCCTGGCACACAGTAGGTACTCAATAATTGACTAAACCTATTGAATTATTATTTTAATTTGTAGTGCTTTAATTATTATGGTAAGATTTTATTTCTTGTTCTGTAAACTGCCTTTTCTACTTAATTATCATTATCACTGAAAATGTAATATTACTAGTAATAGTAATAATGATAATAATATAGTTTTCCCCCTCTATTCTGGCCACAAGCAATTGCCATTTCCGAGCAGACAAAGGGCTGATCTAATCTCAAAAATTTGATTGTCTAAAGGTGAACTGGGCAGCAATCTGGGTTATTAGAGACTGTGAATATATCCTAACCTTTTGTGTTCCTTTAGCATCCTGATGTCAGCTGTACAGAGGCACTTATACTTCATTATAACTGCCTTTTTACTTGCCCATTACTTTGCTTACATTATATTCCTTGAAGGAATGAACTTTCTCCTTTTATCATGTATTACATCATATATAACCAGGAGCTAACACAATGCCTGACAAAAGGTGAGAATGAATACGTTAATTAAATGAATGTTCATGAATAAATGAATCAAGTCGGTCCACTAAGCAGCAAGAAGCAGATTTATTTAGGTAAAATATATATTCCTTCTGAGCTTTGCTCTAAAATGATGCTCCATACTCAAGTATCAACATGGTAAATGATTCAGTTGTCTGACTGGATCATGGCCAAAACTGGACTAAATTCTGGGAGTTTTGAAAAGGAACTTTTTCTGGACTTTCACCCCAGGGTATTTGTTGCTCTGTAGGATATTTGAAGAAATATCTATGTCTTTTGAAATAAACATTGTCTCAAAATAGAAAAAGAAAAGAAAAAAAGCAAATATACTCTGTTGACAGACTTAATAGTTACTGCAACAAAAATTACCTTCTTACATATGTGGATATGTGTGCATTTATGCGTATCACCCATGCATAAATATATGGGTTTCCCAGGTGGCGCTAGTGGTAAAGAATCTGCTTCCCTGGCTTGGGAAGATCGCCGGGAGTAGGAAACGGCAACCCACTCCAGTATTCTTGCCTGGAAAATCCCATGAACAGAGGAGCCTGGCGGGGTACAGTTCATGGGGTCTCAATGAGCTGGGCACGACCGAGCACACACGCGCGTGAAAAGACAGAAGTTAGTGACTCAGGGATTTGTCTATATTTCTACCATAGAAGATAATCCTTTGGTAGTTTAAGTAGACCTACTTTAATTAAATATGCCAATATATGTATTCAACAAACATTCAACTGATATTGCCTGTATTTGCTGATCTTTTACTATATCCCAGGCACTGTTATAGGCACTTGGGATATATTAATGAAGAGAGAGAGAAAGAGGGAAACCCCTATCCATGTGGAGACATACAATAAACATAGTAAAATTAAATAGTATGTTAGATGATAAGTGCTATGGAAAAACAATTGAGCAAGATAGAGTGGTGCAGGGTGGCCAGCGTGTGTGTTGGTGGGAGGTGGGTGAGCGTGTGCACGGCAGGATTGAGTGAAGGTGAAAGCTTGCAGAATTAAATGGGATGATCAGAGTAAGCCCCGTTGATAAGGTGAGATTTGACCAAAACTTTAAGAAGGGAGGGGAATTAGTAAAGTGGATATTTTTGAAATTAACATATCAAATGTTGCCTACAGGTCTTGCCATTTAATACAAATATTTTTAATCAAACAGAGTTTGAATGTTACATTCAAAACGAATATCTGAATTGACAGACATAACTAATTAAAAAATCAAAGTATTAAACAAAACTATAACTTGTGAAATTTACTAATCATTCTTTTCTCTTTGTCAGAAGAAGCCTATGTTTTACTGAAGCTTATACAGTGTAAAAATAATTAAAAGAACCGGAGAAAGAGGGACAAAGTAACAGGACAAATGTCAACATTGCCAATATGCCAAAGAAATGCTGTGGTTTCATCTAATAACCTGAATATTCAGGCTCTTATTATATCATGAACTGAGGTAGTTTGAAGGAATACATTTGCTATTGGCCATACCCAGGGTTAATCCTTTTTCATGGATTATTTTTATAATTATTTCAAATAATACTTATTTTATGAAGAAGAAAATCAGATCTTGGAGAGATTATATAATTTGCCCAAGGTCACACATTTAGCAAGTGGCCAAGTCAAGATATAATTCCAGATTGGTTTGACTTCAAAATCCACCATTTCAGGCTTTACGCTGAACTGCCTCTCTACTACATTTTCTATTATATTTGTGTCTATGATGGGAGATAAAATGTAGGTGAGTTAAATATTCACAAGAAGAAGAAATGTACACAGGATCTGATAATCATACCGTACTTTTACCTCGTCCAAGAATTTAAGAAAGGGTTACTCAAGGTACAGGGTAACCGTGATCCACATTCGAGCACCGTGACATGACAGCCACTGGAAACCAAGGCTGTAGAGCCACAGCATAAGTGAGAACACACCGAAACACACTTCCCCGCTTTGGGATAATCAGCACAACCTTTCAGGATCTAAGATCCAGTCGCAGACTTTAGCAGGCTTTATTTCCTTCTGGCAGAAAGCCAGAAAGAAAATGCTAAACCGGCAACTGACCTATTTCTAAGCTATGGAAATAATGTCAAGTCAAGAGAGGGTTGTGTCAGCCAAAGATGAACAAAGTTTAAGGAAGGCACGACAGTGCAATGGAAAGATTTCCTGGACCGAAGACAGAAGATCTGAGTTCTTGTCCTAGTTCTACCATTAACTCATGCAACCTTGGGCAAGTCATGTCACATTTATGAGACTTGGTTTCCTCATACATTGGATGCCCAGTGCTGTAAAGCCTACAGGAGGCTGATGAGTGCACTTCCTCTAAGAGCTAATGATTGTCACAAATAATTTATTTGTACATGTGTCTCTGGAACCACAAAGTTTGATTCAAAAAGCTTAGAATGGGAAACTCCACAGCACGGGAGGTTATGAACACTAAGAATAAGTTATTATGAACTTAGTAACTAAATGGCTAACAGATACTCCATTGACTCCAAGAATCCTCTTTGGAATCAGATTTATTTTATGGGAACGAGTTGGTTCTCCCAGACCCTCTTCGTGTTCTATACCCTGAACCCCACCATAATGTAGATGAAAAGAAGCAAAGTCCGCAGCACTGAAGGGCGTTCCGTCCATGAAGTGTGGAGGAGAGAAAAGTGGAGGGGAAAGAGAAGAGAGGCAAGGAGATATCTTTAGCTCTTAGGTGGGCACAGTAAGCACAATACTCAGGAAAATTTAGTCCCTCTCTAGCAGAAAGGGAGAGAGCCTCAGAATCCTATCTGAAGCTCTGATAACTCCTCACCATAGTTTGGAGGGGAAAGAATGCAGACTCTGTGGAGAGCAGTTTCTAGAGCAGCATGAGCTTCGGAAGGTCCTCATCTCTGTATGGGGAGGAGGGAGCCCAGGAATAAGCATGCTGGCGAAGGAGGAGAATGACAATGCCCAGTGTCCCTTTGGCCTGGCCTTTGAGCCTGGCTGACTCACTCCCCTGGATGTGTCAGTCAATCTGCCTGTGGAACCCGCTGCTCCACTAGTTCACCTTAGAGGGGCCAACCCCTCCTCTTATTCCATTTGCCTGAACTCTGAGGAGGTGTGGGTTTCTTTTCATCAAAAGCAGCTTGATCAGAGAGAATGCCACCATGTGCCTTTCCTGTGCTGTGCTGTGCTTAGTCGCTCAGTCGTGTCCGACTCTTTGCAACCCCACGGACTGCAGCCTGCCAGGCTCCTTTGTCCATGCAGCTTCTCCAGGCAAAAATACTGGAGTGGCTTGCCATGCCTTCCTCCAGGGAATCTTCCCAACCAGGGATCGAACCCAGGTCTTCCACATGGCAGGTGGATTCTTTAACGACTTGAGCCTGCTGGCTCATAAAATAGCCCAGAAACAAGAACAGTGATTCTCCCTAAAATCCCTACATCCACATTCCTGCTTCAGTGCCAAGTCTGTAACAGCTGCTAGCGTGGATAGAGAGAACCAGACTCTCCCCGTGGATTTGGATTTGGTTTCACAAACCAAGAGATATCACCCCAACCTCTTGGTTGAGGTGTTCCCCATTACCTCTGGTGAAATAGCCCAGCCTTGTTGCACTTACTAAGGACATCAGCAATTCCACCCCTGAAGCAGTGGAATTCAGTCAGTTGCAAGTTTAAGGAAAAAGTCACTGGGGTTTGGGGAACAGGCAGCAACAGCAAGGAGAGGAGATGCCAGCTGTGTGCTGAAAGTACTGTGGTAGCTCCCAGTAATTGATGATGTGGACTTGGGTAAGACTATCCCACAGGAGGATGATCAGGGCATTCTAGACAATGACTGATGGTTTGTTTCTTAGAATTTCTTTAGATCTGAGGGGCTGCCACTGTTTTCCACATTCCTTTCAAAGCCCCGTCCCTGGAAAGGGTTTTCTATAAAAAGCTGGTCTGAGCCTGAGCTGCCTATGGTCAAGTATTAGCCCTTAACTTTTAGGGAGGAAACTGAAGGGGTTAAAATAGCCTATCTACATAGCTTCTAGAGCAGGGTCAGAGCCAGGAAGAAGGCAGGGCCCTCAAGAATGCCAGGTCAGCCCTGCCCAGGCACCTTGTGAATACAGCCCATGGGGAAGCCAGACCATGCTGGTAATGCCAAGGCAGGAGGGGAGAGCCAAGGAGGGAACAAGGATATCCTATGGTGGGCCAGGGGCCAGAGGGAAGGTTAACCAAGATGCTGATGCCACAGACAGACCCTTAACAAATGGGAGGCAGGAAGGACCACATGGAAGTTGAACAGGGAGAGGATAAGCCTGAGGAGCGAAATAGGGATTATTAAGATGAAACTGGCAAACTGCCACAGCCCTTCGGTGTACATTTAGTACACTCCCTTAATATCCTGGAGCAAGGCCTTGAAGTGTCAGTTTCTCACTAGACTTGCAGTGAAAGGGCCAGAGCTTGCTGGAAACAGAGAAGAAGCCCTGAGCCAAAGTGATAGAAAGTTGCCAGAGTCAGGGGCAAAAGTAGGGCAGAGGTGGCAATCCAGAGAAGATGATGGCAATAAGAGGCCGAGAGTATAAAAAATATTGCCCTACTTACCAGAAGTCGAAGTCAAAGGGCCAACTAACACAGAAGGGCAGCTTAAGAGAATGGCCTCACAGGCTCCCGGCTGAGATCATGAGTATGTGTGTGTGTGGAGGGGTCTGGGAGGTGGGATAAAGGATTAAGGATGGAGGATTGTGAGATGTAACGCTAAAGCTTCTAGGGAAATCTATCCAGTAGAGGTAGAGAAGAGTGAGTGGCCCAGCCTCAGGAAATGGGACAGGCAAAACATAATGTAGGGGGAGCGGATCCCAGCTTGATGGTGGGGACAGGGTGGGACTCCCTTGAGCGAACTCAAAAGCCCATGGGAAGCAAGTGGAAGGAACTACAGAGGGACATTAGGGAGAATCACTTCCCAAAACCCCTTGAAGCCCCTGCATCTCATATTTCAGCCAGTAAGCCAAAGATCATTCCAGACCTCCACTGACTAGTCCAGCAAGGGCCATTAATGTTCTTCCCAAATGGAGCCTTCTCAGTCTCCAGATGGAAGGGGTAGCTTTGAATGTCTGGGTACCAATTACAAATGGTGGAGATGAGATGAGGATGATGATAGAATCCAACAAAGAAAGATTCAGAGAGGAGCCAGCAAGAATTCCTGAGGCTCAAAGCAACTAATGGTAACACATGGGAGAAAGAATTCAAGGGCTGCTGTGGTGAGATGGCAATTCTGATATGCTACTGCCAAGATTATGAACAGGTATATTCTTTCCGAAGCCCGTTTGGTGATATGTAGAAAGATCCATAAAAATAGGCCCACCCTTTGACCCAAAACTCCACTTCTAGGGATTTAATCTAAGGAAAAGCTGATGTGGGCTCAGCTTTACATGCAAGGAAGTTCACCATTGTCATTCATACTCAAGGAAAATTGGAAGAAATGCAAACATTCAAAGACAGAGAACTGATCTGGCAAAAGTAAAGGACTTCTGGAAAACGTACTATTATGTAGCCGCACTACATCATGCTTCTGGCAAATCCAAAATGGCAGGGGAAAATAAGTATATTGTAAAATTTAAAGTGGAGAAAAGCAAAAACAAAATAAGTAAACAGAAGTAGGAAGTCATAAGTTTCAAGAACAGGGACCCACTTACTTTAGTTAATGGGGAGTCTGAGGGTGGGGATGCAAAGATGGTGTCTTCTAGCGATGCAGAATGTGAGAAAGGGAACACTCTTAACAGCTGTGCAGCTGTGCTTCAGGGGCCAGACCGTCATCTAAGAACTCAAAGCCACTTTAGAATATAATGCAGCTTGGGTTATCCTGGGTGCCTGCAAACCTCTCAGCCTGACTCTAATGCTCTGCAAGCTTTATAGTGATGCAGCTACTCCAGGCCTCTGTTTTTACTACTCCTGCCACATCCAACTTCCTGTTTTCTTTTCTTTATCTCCTGGTTTCTGCTCACTAATTGCATCTGCTACCTCATGGTTTCTGCTTTCTCTGTGTGTTTTCAACTTCTGTCCGTACTACCAACAGCAGGGGCTCTACAATGACCTCCTATTGAAACTATCCAACATAGGTCTTCTTGCTGCCGTTGCTTACCCTTTCCCTCACTGGGTAGAGTTCACTTGCCAGATTGCCTAATAGAACACCAGTAGGCCTACGGATGGGCTGGTCTGGGATGAGACACCCAAATTTGGTTGAATCACCTGAGATCAGGATGTGGGAGCTGTGACTAGCTTTTCTCTGAAGGGAGCAATGGACATTTCAGTACTCAGAGGATAAGAGATTTCTTCCCAAGGCAGAGTCCATCCAATATGAGGCAGATCCCAGCCAGAGGTTAGAGTAAGGCAGGGATTTACCCTTGGAGAAATGAAAGCTGGTGATGTCAGAATCCCAGGAAAGAAACTGAGTCAGACACCAATCAGACAAATAGGGTACACGTGGCAAAGAATGGGAAGAGACTGCTACAGAATGCACACGCCAATGCCTGTGACTCACCTCAGCCATATCAGATTTCAGGCTAGCACAGTATGATTAATGGTATTAGATCGGTAGAGGGATTCCCTATTACTAGTCTTGGTCAGGATTAGCTCAGAATTGAGCCATATTGAATCAACAAACTGGATGCCTCTGGTCCTCTGTAGAAATTCCACAGATGCTTTTGCATTATATAGGGAGAGAACTTTTACTCCCTGAATAGTTTGTTCTTTAACTAATGGTGAGTCATGAAATATTTCTTGAACTTTTGACTTATGAACTCTGAATTTAAATATTCAACACAGATTCCTCTGTTGCATCCTGAGAGGGAATTACAGTATTCAAACAGTTTTCTTTATGTGTATTAGTTTCCTGTGGCTGTTGTAACAAATGACCGCAAACTTGGATGGTTTAAAACAATAGAAATGTATTCTCTCACAGCTGTGGAGGCCAGAAGCCCAAAATCAAGACACTGGTGGGAACATGCTCCCTCTGAAAGCTCTAGAGAATGATTCTTCTTAGCCTTTTCCAGGGTCGGATGATTGCCTGAAGTCCTTGGTGTTCCATGGCTGACAGCTGCACTGCTCTAATTTCTACTTATCTTTATATGGCCACCTTCACTATGTATTGGTCTATATGTCTCTTTCCCTTCTTATGTGGATTCTAGTCATCAGATCAGGGTTCTCCCTAATCCAGTATGACCTCATTTTAACTAATTAGATCTGCAAATACCTTATTTCCAAATAAGGTCACATTCTGAAGTTCCAAGCAGAAACGAATTTGGGGGAGGTGGTTATTCAACCCAGTAGAACATATTAAACATTTCCTAACCTCTGGCCAAATTAATAATGGAAAGAAAATCCTATGCTTTTCTTAGTCCCCATTAGATGAGGTCTGTTTGTTACTTGTATCTCTAAAATGGATACCAAATACAGAGATGACTGGGGTTATGCAACCTTAAATCTTTGACCAGCTGCCTAGCACCACTATAGATTCTCAAAGATTCTCAAAAGCAGAAGGGACACCTGGTAAATGAACAGTGCTTATAACTAAGTGGGACTTTGGCTCTAAACTCCCTTGTTGCCCCCCCATTCCCAGAGATTTTGGCTGAACCACTGGACCTCTGACCTAAAGCCCTAAATAAAAGCAAGAAATTGTCTTCTTACAGACCCAGTCAAGAGTATAATTTTCCATAGAGACAAGAGGTCAAAAAGGGTTTATTCAAATGAAAAATGTCCCAAGGGAAAGAGAAAGCTGATCTTTCCATCTTGGGAAAGCAGCAGACACAGAAAAAAGACATGGCCTTTGGAGATTTGGTGTTAAGTTTGTTAGAAGTTCAGACCCTGGTTTCACCACTTACTAGTTGGGTGACCTCGTTCAGACTAATTAGTTACTTAAGTCTCAGTTTCTTCATTAGAACAATGGAGATAGCAGCGTCTTCCCTACAGACTTAAAGTAAGGAGTAAATAAGTAATGCATGAGGGGCTTCCTTGGTAGCTCAGTTGGCAAAGAATCTGCCTGCAATGCAGGAGACCCCAGTTTGATTGCTGGGTCAGGAAGATCCCCTGGAGAAGGGATAGGCTACCCACTCCAGTATTCTTGGGCTTCCCTGGTGGCTCAAATGGTAAAGAAGCCACCTTCAATATAAGAAACCTGGGTTCTGTTCCTGGGTTGGGAAGATTCCCCTGGAGGAGGGCATGGCAACCTACTCCAGTATTCTGGCCTGGAGAATCCCTATGGACAAAGGAACCTGGTGGGCTGAAGTCCATGGGGTCGCAAAGCGTCAAACACAACTGAGCAACTAAGCATGCATGTAATGCCTGTTCAGTTCAATTTAGTCGCTCAGTCGTATCTGACTCTGCAACCCCATGAACTGCAGCACGCCAGGCCTCCCTGTCCATCACCATCTCCTGGAGTTCACTCAAACTCACGTCCATCGAGTCAGTGATGCCATCCAGCCATCTCATCCTCTGTTGTCCCCTTCTCCTCCTGCCCCCAATCCCTCCCAGCATCAGAGTCTTTTCCAATGAGTCAACTCTTTGCATGAGGTGGCCAAAGTACTGGAGCTTCAGCTTTAGCATCATTCCTTCCAACAGGGGAAATGCTAGTTACAATCATTGCAAGGCCTAGAACAACAGATTTAAGGTGTTCATATTATAATTCCTGATCCCACACTGATTTCTATGGCCCTTCCTAGGGCAAGAAGGCCCTCTCTTGTGGGAAGAAACCTAAGACCCTTTGTCACCAGCTACAAGAGGGACATGTTCTCCAAATAGGCAAATCAAAGAACACTGTAGTATCAGTCCAAGGTTTTAATCTAGAGGCTGGCAGCTCCCAGGCCAGATCCTGCTCCTAACTTTTCTTTGGTCTGAACAAAATGCTTAAACTTTTGGAATTTGTTGGCCACTAAAAAAAAAAAATCCAAAAATGTTCTTTAAAACGTAAATTTCTGGCTTGAAAAATCAGAAGACCAGGCAAAACTTTACCTAAATTTTCCTATGACCAGACTGCCCGTACACTGTATTACACAAGTTGGCATATTTCTAAGAGTGAGAAGAGGCTCTTTTAATAATTACAGCTGAATAATAGATATTAATTGAATCTGCCTGAGGTGTCCCTAGTGGCTCAGTTGGTAAAGAATCTGCCTGCAATGCAGGAGACTGCCTGCAGGAGACCCGGGTTTGATCCCTGGGTCGGGAAGATCTCCTGGAGAAGAAAATGGCAACCCATTCGAATATTCTTGCCTGGGAAACCCCATGGACAAAGGAGCCTGGTGGGCTACAGCCCATGGGGTTGCAAGAGTCAGACATGACTTGGCCACTAAACCGTCAAGGCAAATCAGAATATATGGTTGGTTACCCTACTCATGCAGGACCTCAGTGATCTGGAACTAAGAGTGAATGCCTCTGTAGGGAATCTGTCTCTCTCAGTTGCCCCTATTTTCCGGGTTTTGAGTTTTAAAGTTTTATTTTAACTAACCTTTCTATATCACACCTAATAATTGGTCCAATATCTCTGACCTGGGCTTCTATCATCTTCCTTCTCTTTGAATGAAAGAGTGTGGAGTGAGTCACCAGTCGTTGTATATACTGGATTCATTCAGGTGCTATCATGGATTCTGAAAGAATTTCCAATAGCATAGCAACATCTATCATCTATATAATCTCATTTATGTCTTATCATCATCAGAAGTCTTATTAGTCAGTCCTTCTCTGCATCTATAGAGCGTTTATCACTGGGCTATGGCATGTGTGTCATAACAATCATTTGTAGACACTGTGAGATTCTTGAAATGTCTTCTGAATCATATAAGGAAATTCTTAATTTTCAAGGAGCTCCCATCTAAGGCACTCCAGTGTTCTTGCCTGGAGAATCCCAGGGACAGCAGAGCCTGGTGGGCTGCCGTCTGTGGGGTCGCACAGAGTCGGACACGGCTGAAGTGACTTAGCAGCAGCAGCAGCAGCCCATCTAAGCAATGGATTGCATTCCAAAAGTTTGCTTGTACATCTAGCATAAAGAATCAAAAGGCACATCTTATAGAAACAATGTTGTTGCCCCCCACCTCACACACATATGCATGTGTGCGTGCTAAGTCACTTCAGTCATGTCCGACTCTTTGTGACACTATAGACTGTAGCCCGCCAGGCTCCTCTGTCCCTGGGATTCTCCAAGCAAGAATACTGGAGTGGGCTACCATTCCCTTCTCCATGGGATCTTCCAGACTTAGGGATGGAACCCACGTCTCTTATGTCTCCTACACTGGCAGGAAGGTTCTTTACCACGAGCACTGCCTGGGAAGCCCTCACACACATATACATGCCCAAAATAAAATATACTATATGTATTATAAAATAAATAGACCATAGAATATCTGAAGATTCGTGCGGTGTGCTGTGCTGAGTCACTCAGTTGTCTATTGTACCCTAATCATCCCTGGGTATTAGTAGTTGGAACTCTGTAATTAAGAAAAAGTATCTTCTACAGTATTCTTTTTTTTTTTTAAGTACTTATTCTTGGACCCTCCTGGTGGTCCAGTGGTTAAGAATCCACCTTTTAATGCAGGGGACATGGGTTCAATCCCTGGTTGGGATTAAGATCCCACATGCCATAGGGCAACTAAGCCCACCACCACAATGGATATCCCATGTGCCACAAGCGAGACCTGAACACAGCCAAAAAATAAATAAATACATATTCTTTTAAAAAGTTCTCATTCTTTAGAAATTCTGAATCAAGGCCAATGGTGTGAGAAGTAACTTATAGGAAGTTTTAGTGACCGTCTCCTCTTATGCCCGCTTACATGTGGCATGTGGTTTAGTCATGCAGATTTGTAGGAGAGGTACAATTTCTGTAAGAAATATCAAAGCTCTTTATTACCTAGAACACTTGATGAATACTGAATATGTCATCTTTTTAAATCAAAGTGGATTATTTGAAGCTTGCAGGGTGGAATACGTCTATTTAGAGCTGGTAGGGATATTGGAAAGGGTCCTGCTTGAGGAGACAGATGACCTTGCTTTGAGTTCAGTCTCTGCTCTTAGTTTGTGTAATTTTGGGTAAACAGCTTAACTTTATTAAGATACAGCTTTTTTTTTATAAGAAATCTGAATAAGAATGACAACAGTAACTCATATTTCACCAACTTGTTTTGAAGATAAATTGAAATAATGTAGCTTTGTACACTGTGAAATATATAGAATCAAAAACAAAAGAAAAAGTAAATGAACACTGGTCAAGCTCTTATTATGAACCAAGCACTGTGATGAAATTACTAGTATTAACTAACTAGCCACCAACACTACCTACAGTGGCAGAAACAGTATCCTTAAAATTGTCACTCTCAAATCTTTCCCTACTGTATACAAATGAAGAGACCAGGGCAACCCTTCCACTCTGAGCAGAAACCAATCAGCCTCCTCCCACTGAAAATACTCACAAAACACCGGGCTTGTAAACATCCTGCCTTCTGATGTTAATGATAATACTACAGTGGATAGGATGCTGCATCCTGGTCTACACCCCAGAGTAGGAGTGATATTGACTCATTGCCTCTCTTACGTATTACAAAGAAGATATGGCCCACTAAAAGAGTTGGATAATGGCAACTTTCAGCCAGACTTGGACTTGATATCTCTATGGAGTAAAAGAAAGAAATGGTCTTGAGTCCAACTGGAATTCATTAATGGAAAAATTAGTTAATTAATTAATTTCTAGATCTTTGTGTTGTCTTACATGTTTGTTATGGCTGCCATAACCAAGTACCCCAGACAGAGTGGCTTAACAGAAATGTATTTTCTCACAGTTATGGAAACTTAAAGTCTGAGATCAAGGTGTTGGTATGATTGGTTTCTTTCAAGATGCCTCTCAACTTGTAAATGACTGTCTTCCCCGTGTTCTTGCATGGTCTAGACCTGGTCTCCCTTCGTCTTCACATGGTCTGTGTTCTAATCTCTTATAAGGATGCAGTCATATTGGATTAGGTCCTAGACTAATGGCTTCATTGTTACGTAAATACCTCTTTGAAGACCCTATCTCCCAATACCGTCACTTTCTGAAGTATTAGGGGTTAGGACTCCAACATATGGATTTTGAAGGGATAAAATTCAGCCTACAACACTTTGTCTGATAAATCAGTGATCTACTTTGTTCTCAAGAAATTTCCCCAGTAATATCTCTATCTCCTTTATTTTTGCCTCCTTGGCATAGTGCTGCCTCACCCACTACCAGAGCCACGTATTACCTACAAAACAATGAAAAGCCCCTTCAGTTTTCATGGTGCTTCAAACACTGCCATTGCCATTGGCAGCTCCATTTCACAGATTTGTTGGTGCTCAAGAAAGCTTGTGTAAATTGAAATACCAATTCTCTGTGAAACACGTTCAAAGAGTCCTTCTAGAATCCACTGTTCCTTAGAATCCACATTCTATGCTTCTAATTCCCCAAGTAACTCCAAGTTTTATATCAATACCTCTTGTCTACTGGTTTATTCACTTCCTTAGATTCTGGTCTCTTGGTAAACTTGTTTTATCTTTTCAATAACTTTTTTTCCAGAATGGAACTCCCCTGCACACACACACACTGATCCTTAGTTATTATCCAGATGGAAGATATTAGACATCAGCTTGATATTGTTCATTCTAAGCAAGAGGATTGTCTTCATCTATTTATAAGAGAGATACAAACCATGTTTCACCTTGCAGCCCAGCTCGGGCTAACTCTCAAGCAAGGCAACTGGCTGTCTTGATGCTTGTTTGTCATTCCATCTGTTCTCCACCCTGCATATGCTAAGCTAATGGTTTCAGTCATGTTACGTAACAGATATTTCATCAGCTTTTTGGTTATGCTTATGACCTCATGTAGTCTAATACCATGTAGCTCCTAGGAAAATTTGATTATACTGATGAACATCCTAAACTGAATATGTCATTGAGCATAATAAGTATGTCAAACCTTATTATTTGACATATTTATCAGTGGCAAAGGATGCCAATCCATCAGTGATACTCAAGCACTATTTTTCAAGGTTTTTGACACTAAAGTTTAGAGACATTTCGAGATATAAATATTATAGGGTTAGTAAGTCATATAGTACTATTTTTCTCATATTTTATTTCTTCTAATTTAAGTCCTACATTGTCAGCTATTGAGATAGTTTCAAAATAAAATAACTTAAACCCAGATATCTACATGATTGGATAATAATAATTCTTCTGATGCTATAGAATGTGATAGTGTAACTAACCTGTTTTCAGCTTTTCCAAGCAGTCCCTTCTCAATCCTCTGGCAAGCATGCCACAGGCAGTCACCCCTCTATAAATACAGTTAGAAAGATAAACACTCATTAAAGTCCCTAGTGGTTGCATTGTTTCTCAGGGTTCCGCAATATTTATTCAGTGTGTAGATAAAGAAAGAGATTAGCAATGTTTCCACTGGGCTCTACTCCTTCCTGAAGCCAGCCAGCCAGCCTTCTCTCCAGGAGAAAGGCAGTAATCTGTGCATGTGTTTCAGAATGCCTCAGGACAACTTTCTACTTCAAAAGCAAACTGAGCTCCTCATTGGCTCCATGCTAAGCCACCCACTTTTTCAAGGAACATAATTTTTTAGTAACTTAATAAGTCAGACCTCTAAAATAATAGGAGTAAATTTGCAGAACAAATTTAATATTTAAACATGTGAGTATAGCTTAAATATTTACACATAAACTAAGAATGATTCAGGTAGGGGCTCTGATCTAATTTCATAGACTCATGGACATTTTAAAACCTTAATTTGTCAATTAGTATAGAAAGAGTCCTGGTCTTAGTTCCAGTCTAATTAGGCCAATGACTAACACTGTGATCTCTGGGAAAACTAAGCTGAGGTTTTTTTAAAAAAAGCAAATAAAATTAAGGACAATGGAGTAGAGCTCTAACATCCTCTGGCTCTGAAAATTACAATATTCTTTCAGGGAAAACAGATCTCATTTTCCCATCTCATAAAGGTTTTTGAGAATTGGATGACATGATTACTCCAAAGCACAGCATCATCCATTGAGTAGAATATGTCGATGAGGGGTAGCTGTATTTGTTTTCTCATCTAGTGAGCATTTGAGGGAATAGATGAAAGAAAAACAACAGCAGAAAATGTTCATCTTTCCACTTTAAAGAAGGAAGGAAATAATTTAAGATTCTAGAGTTATTTATGGTTCTTTCAGACAAAGATGAGGTTAAGTAATTAAAGTTGGCATGTATTAGTATGTTGGATACAAGCAGCAAATGTAGAATATTTGTCAAACAAAGTAATAAGGTCTTCTTATCTGATTAAAACTTTCAAAATGTTAAACTTATCTTTTTGAAAGATAAATCTAGTGTTTGGCCTGTTCAGCTCAGTTCAGTCACTCAGTCGTGTCTGACTCTTTGTGACCCCATGGGCTGTACTGTTCTTTAAACTATTTATTTATTGATTAATTCCAAGTAATGTTCCAAAGGCAGGGGATACAATGGTGAACAAAACAGTGTCCCTTTCATCATGGTGCTGACATTTCCTCACTAGTGAGAGGAAATAAAAAATATACAAATAAGCTAATAAAATTTACCAAGTCAGTAGAGGGATATGTGCTATGGCATTTTCTAGCATTTAAAGCAGGGTAAATGATGAGGTTGCCCAATTCAAGAAAATTACAGACACCCTGTGCAACATCCAGAAGGACCTGAAGGACTTGTGACTTCTGGCTGCTAGGCTGTAGAAACTTAAAAACTACAGTGTGATTAACCATGAACCTTTAGTTTTCATCCATGTACATGGAGTGCAGTTTGCTTGTATCTTCCGAAGCATGTGAATCTTGGCTCCCAGAATTACAGCCCATGCTTGGTTTAATGCTTACAAGATGAGTCCCTGAACAAATAAAGTTAACTATTGTAGTAATCAATAAGTAAGTAAATACAGCAGGGTAAGGAAGATAGGGAGTGTCAAAGAGGGGAATGCTCTTTTCCATGGAATGGTTAGGGAACATGTCAATGACATGGAACATTTGAGGGGAGACTGAAAGGACGCAAAGTCAGGTATATGGGGCAGGGGAGCCATTCCAGGCAAAGGGAACCGCAGAGGCAAGGGGTATCAGGGGAATAACAAAAACATCAGAGGAAGAATAGGAGGAGTGATTTCCCACCATCTTTTTCTAAGAAAAGTATGGTCAAATTTATCATCATCCTAAGATCAGTTTTCATAAAATCCAATAAGAATCCTTTATGTAATCTCTTCTGTTCTGTGCCTCAATTTTTAATTTGAAAAATAGGGATGATAGTACCTCATAGGATTGTTGTGAGGACTAAATGAGTTACTAAATATAAAAAATAATTAAGACACTGTCTAGCACAGAGTAAATCCTGCATGCTCAGTTTCTAAGCTGTGTCTGACTCTTTGTGATCCCATAGGCTGTAGCCCACCAGACTCCTGCGTCCATGGGATTCTCCAGGCAAGAGTGCTATAATGGGTTGCCAGTTCCTGCTCCAGGGGATCTTCTCCACCCAGAGGTCAAACCCACATCTCCTGTGTCTCTTACACTGGCAGGCAGATTCTCTACCACTGAACCATGGAGAGCTACTTATTACTATCATCATCACTATCTCTTATCTACAACCATGTCAATAATTCAACTTTTTAGGCCAATAGTATAATTTTGCACCAACCATTAATTATCTGAAGAGTTTCCTTACATGTATTAGGATATTAGGTAGGGTCATGGTACATGGTGACTCAAGCACAGAGGTTTATGTCATCAAATGTCTTACAAAGAGCTTAAAATGACATAAACAAATTGGGGTTGAAATTTAATACCTTAATCTAGACATAAAACGAGTATGGTATCATGTTCATGTACTTAAGTTTTTTTTATTTTTATTTTTTTTTTCAGTCAGTCTTACTCACTTCCCTTTCCTCACAACAACACAGAATTCTTGGATCTTTGCAATGTCTTTCACATTCATCTCCAGCATGTGGGTCTGAATTGATTCCTTGTTTCTCAATCGCAACCATCACAGAATCAAGATTAATAACCTGCTTGGTGAGTTTTGTCCACTTTGGAATCTGGGGCCTTTGTACTCACTGTGGCCCGGCGGGCTCTCCATGGTTCTTTCTGAGGGCTCCCAGCAGTGAGGGGCAAAGACAGCCGCAGTGACTGGGAATCTGCCTGCCTTTGGGCCACCCTGCCTGCTTCCAGGGTCTCCTTCCCTCTCTTGGGCGTTTAGCCATGATTGAGGAGAGTCTGAAAGTGGGTTGAAAGTTCACTAACATAATAATCCCTGTGCTTAGAACAATGCCTGGCACAATGGAAGTACGCAGTAAGTATTGTCTGTGAGTGATGTTGCGCTCCCCTAAAAAGGCTGTCACTGAAGCATGACTGGCAGGAAAAGCACCTGTGCACTGGACTCGCCTTCGGGTTGGGCTCCCATCTCTATCACGTACCTAGAACAGCTGCTTTCATTGTCAGCCCCTTCACCCCTGGCCACAGGGTAACTGGGACTGTCTTTGCTTTAGACAAGTGGTTTTTGTGGCCATAACACTTAATTTCACTAGTCACATCAGGTTGAACAGAATTTACAGTAAACAAACAAACAACGGATCCTAGAATTTTTATTCCTGAGCCCATTGGTCAGTCCCTCAACAGTCCTCCAGAAAATATTTAGTACGGACCCATTGTGTACTGGACACAGACTTAGGTAACATAACACTATAGACCTCTATAATCTAATTAGTATAAGTAAACATTGGTACTAGTATCCAATGAAAGAGGGCATGAGAATCACAAGTGCCCTAAATATAGGGTTCCAGGTACCATACTATGTTAAATAGGATGACTGATTTTCAGTGAGAACAGGAAGGTTTCAGAGTAAAGGTTGTATCCTGTGTATCATAGAAAGAATGAAGAACACTTCAGTTGGCAGAGTAGTCACGTGTTATTGATAAATACCATAATTATAAATAGCAATACTACATCATCTGCATGTATGTTACAATATTGATCCAGCATCCTGTTATGCCTCTGACTTGTGTTCGTTTGTCTCTGACTCCTTATGGTCCAAAGCCGTGACCCTGAGCCACTTTAACCAAGAAATATTTAGAGGTAAAAACCGGTTGGCTTTATAATAGCAAGTGGTGGGATACTGTTATCAAGTTTGGTGGAGGTATTTGTTTCTTATTTTCTTTACCAAACACATGAACTACTTGTCCCAGATAACAGACTTTTTCTTTTTTAAAAAAATTTATGAAAGTACAGTTGATTTACAGCAGATAACAGATTTTTGATGTTCATTCTTTCTCAGTTAATAGTTGTATTTATTTTATTGTGAAAGTGAATTACCATTTTTCTGAGAATGTTTTGGAATATATTACTCCCAACTAATGAAGAACAGTGGAGATTATGGCAGACGCTTAATATATTTTGAAAAAGATTTAATGGGAGGAGAAGATTTGAGGAACTTTTCCAATTTCCGTTCCCATAATTTTACTTATTCAGTTAATATTCACAGAATGTCTGCTATGTCTTGGCATAGACGACAGGAAGGGTATTCTTGGTAGTTAAGTGTTACTAAGTACTTGAACTATTCAATAGAAACCCTGTATTTTTTCATTATGGTGTGTGATCCAAATCTAGATAAGTGGTTTAATTCTGGTTGTTCATTTTCCCTACAAGTGTTGATGAGTCCCATTAGTAAAGGAGCATTTAATGGTAAGAGCCAAGTAGAATGCTTAGGGAATCATGCATTCAACTAGCATCCATTGAGTAACTCCCACGAGTCAGGTGGTATTCTACATAATGGTTGACGTTTTGTGTAAATTAATTTTCTGAAAATGACAGTCAACAAAGAAAAGAGTGTGGCAATTTTAAACATAAAATGTATTTTTGTTCCTAAACGGATAAGGAGGATGTGGGAAGGAGTAGGATCAAACAAATTGAACACCAAATTTCTGACTGTAAATAACTCAGTGTCCACCTGAGAAATACGCATTTAAACAACAAGGACCTGCTTCCTACTGGAGGGTGTAAAAGGTGACTGATTCCTAAGGTTCCTCCGTCCGTCCTGCCACAAGCCGCAAGGAGCTGCTATCACGTCCTGCAGCTATTAGGATCGCCAGCAGGCCAAAGCGCAACTGACCGTCGGAGCCCCGCGCGCTAGAGCCAGAGGCCGCCCCCACCTGCCGCCCGCGTCCGGCCCCGCCCCCTGGGCGCGCAGGCCAATGGGCTGGGCCCCGGGGGGCGGGAGGCGCGGGGCCGGGGGCGGGGCGGCCGGGGGCGGGGCGGCCGGGGCCGGCGCGGTCGTGGCGGTAGCTGCAGGGGCGGCGGCGGCGACGGCGGCGGCTTGGCCGGGCGTCCGCGGGCCGTGGGGGATGGGGGCGGCGAGCTCCAGCCCTCGGCGGCGGCGGCGGCGGCCGTGAGTGTTGGGCGGGCGTCCGCGTTCGGGACGCGGGATGGAGCGCCGCGGTGAGTGTCGGGTGGCGGCGCTCGCACCAACCGTGGCGGCTGAGGCAGGGGTCTGGGGTCACCGGCGAGTTGCCGTCCAGGGTCCGGGCGGCCCAGGCGGCGGCCAGAAGGGGAAGCGACCGCCGGCTGCGCTGAGGGTCGGCGGCGGGCCGGGCCGGGGCCCACGGGACTCCTGGTCCTCCGGGAGGGGTCCTAGCGGATGAGGGGCGCGGCAGGGGAGGGAGAGCGGGGAGAGCTGGAGAGGGCGTCGCAGGGACCCGCGGACCCCGGTGCCCCAGTTAGGCGACGCCGTCCCGGGATCTGGGGAGGAGAGTCTCGGGGTGGACTTTCCTCCCTTTCCAGGTTCCCCTCGAGTGTCCTGCAGCCCCTCTCCATTTTCTAATCACGTTCGCTCATCCGCCTTTAAGCGGAATTCTGGAAGGGGCTTCTTCACCCTCCCTGCCCCGCACTCTCTCTCCCCCCGGCACCCCCCCACTTTTGGTTTCCTTAACGAGGTCTTCACTTTCGTGTTCCTTACTTGGGATCTTTTTGGAAGTTTAGTGCCTTTTTCTCAAATTTTTGTCTGACAAATGCGAAAGCTGAGGTAAAATAACAAGACATTTCGTGTTGCCTGTCTTCCTTTTCTTATCACATTTCGCCTCACCTAGGCCCGGCTGTTTGTTTATTTATTTATTTGGCGGGGGGAGCGGTAATGAAAAGTAGAAAAACACTCAGTTCCGCTTCTACCCAAGTGCCCGCTCCAGTGCGTGTCTGGCGCTCTTCACACTCCCTCCCTCTCCCACCACTCCGACCCTTCTGTCACACCCCTGTAGCTGTTTCTTCGCACGCGCACACACGCACCCGCTATCCCAGCCTGGTCCTCGGCTAAGCCCTGTGCTTTGCAGAATAGAAATTGACAGGCGGAGGATTGCAGCTCCCAAGAGGAGAGCAGGAGAGGGTATCCCTGTGAGTTTGTTTCCCGGGCTGTCCCAGGTCCCACAATCCAAACCTTGGCCCGAGGGAAGGCCTTCCTTTGCCTTGAACGAAGTAGCCGGGGAGTCTCCTTGTCTTTGAGCCCCCTCTGACATTTCCAGGGTCCATCTCGCTTTTTCATCATCACTTTTCTTTAGAGAGGAGGGTGAGGTTTGCTAACCAACTACGCTCATGGACTGTTTTTTTGTTTTGTTTTTGGTCGTTGACATCCTCTGTCCACCTCTAATGGTGGATCTCTTAGGGACTGTTAGGAGGTGAAAGCTGCAACACGGCAGCGGAGCCAAAATAACCAAAGAACTATTTGTTTGACATTTACCTTTTCCTTTTCTCTTCTTTTTGGGAATTAGCTTCGTCCCCTAGTTCGGTTTGAGGAAGTGTGTGTGTGTTGGGAGGGGGGGTTAGTTTCCTGTTCAAGAAAAAGAATTCATAATTAAGTACAAAAGTGAATATTTAGAATGAGTAAAGGAATCGCAACAAATTATGGGTCTTGGAGATTTAAATCCCTTCCTTCAGAGATTTCTTTAGGCAGTTTGCCAGGAATGCATACGTAGAAATGCTTCCTGATTGTAGGAACTAAGCAAGTGAGGAACCCGGACACTTAAGCTTCATTAGCTTTATGGTTCAAATAGCCTTAGTCTCCTGATTCTGAGAAAAAGTCTAGAGTGGATTTGAAGAGAAGTAAGATAGGTCTGAATTGAAAATTTTTCGGTTCCCAAATTGGCAGGAAGTAAAACTCTGGCTGAGATGAAGAAAGCACTGTTCATGGAATCTATGGTGGCTGGTCATTCCTGCTCTACCCACCTCCCTAAAATAGAATATCCACTAAATTATCAGCACCTTCTCTTCCCAGTGGTAAAAGCCCTTGATCTAGGAATGTGTGCTGCTTCAACCACTGCTGTTGGTCTCAGTTGTTAGTAATGCTTGAACAAAGCTCATGACCAAAAGGTTCCCTGGAAAGATTTTCATTCCTGTACCATTGGTGATTGATTGAGCATTCGCTCAGAAAATTTAGTTTGACACCACTTTATGTTAGACAAGGTCTTGTGAAAACTTTCAGTCTATTGGGTAGAAGCAGGTAATTTCAAATAAATAGGGCCCAAGGCATAATATCTTGGGTTACCTGAGAAAAGTATGTTGAATGTCCTATGGGAAAGTAAAGGAATGACTTATTTTCGGTAGAGGAAATGAAAAGGCTTTTTGGAAGAAGTGATGTTTGTTGTGAGATTGAAGTCGATTAAGAGAATGATTTTAATAAGCACAAAAGGCCAAAAGATCCTTCTTGGCAGAGTTGCTGGTTATCCTAATGCACACATACAAGGGTGTCATCGGTCAGCTTCTATGATTTTGCATTGACGGCTACTTTGTTTTTGATTTCCCACCTCATCTCCAGTGTAATGATGAGCCACAACACAGAAAGATACATCCCTGTGTAAAGAAATAAGGAGGTTTAAAAGGAGGGTTAGCAACACGTTTGGATATGATGAGGATTTTTGTGGATGGCTTGTACTTTCTGCTTTGTCTTTATCTTTTACTCTGATAAGCAGGGGCCCTTTGATGATACTGCCTCCCTGGGATAAGTTTTTTTCTTTTTCTTAAAAAAATGCTCCAGTATTTATCCCTGATAAAGTTTTCAAATACTACAGACTTTCTTTCTAAGGAAGAAGGTGGAAAATATTTTGAAAAATATTAAGGGAGAGAGAAAGTTGAATTCAGGGATTATTTCAGTAGAACTTCCTGCAATTTTGTGGGCTTCCCAGGTGGCGCTAGTGGAGAAGAATGCCTGCCAATGCAAGAGATGTAAGAGACGTGGGTTCCATCCCTGGGTTAGGAAGATCCCTGGGAGGAGGGAATAGCAACCTTACAATTTTACTTTTAATTTATCTAATATTACTTGAGTACTAAAATAATAAGAGATTTTTTATACACTATGAGTGACTTTTGACAATTGTATACACTCATGTAATCCCCATAATCAAGATATAGAACATTTCCATTATTTCAAAAAGTTCTCACATGCAGAACTCCCCCCACCTTCCACACTACAAGCCCATCACCAGGCAGCCATTCCTGCGTTTTTGTTACTAAGAATTAAGTTCATCTTTTCTTTGTGCCTGACTTTCATTTAGCATGATGTTTTTGAGATTCACCCATGGATTTTTGCTATGTTATAGATATTTTATTGTTGAGTAGTATTCCCTTGTAAGGCTGTTAGCATTTATCTGTTGGCACTCGGATTGTTTCCAGTTTTTGACTGTCATGAAAAAAGTTCCTGCATACATTTGTGTATAGTTTTTGGATGAATGTATTTTTCATTTTGGGGAGTTATATAAGGGAGTAGAGTTGCTGGGTTTTATGGTAAATGTATGTTCATGTGTATAAGGAACTGCCAGGCTGTTTTCCAAAGTGGTGTGTACCTTGTATAGCACCAATGTGTGGGAGTTTTAGGTGCTGTACATCCTTCCTCTCCCAGATTTCACTCTAGCTGAAATTGAGAATTCCAGTAAACATTTAGTGGTATCTCATTGTGGCTTAAATTTGTGTTTCTCTGATACTAATGGTGAGCAGTATTTCATGTGCTTATTGCCCAGTTGTGTATCTTCTTTTTTGAAGTATCTGTTCAGATCTTTTACTAATTAATTTCTTGTGCTGTTTGTTTTATTATTGAGCTAAGAGTTCTTGATGTAATTTGAATACAAGTCCTTTGTCATGTATTTTCTCCCGATTTGTGGGCTTAACAGTTGTCTTTCAAATAGCAGAAGCTTTACATTTCAATGAAGTTTAGTTAACCAGTTGTTTGTTTGTTTAATGGTTCTTGCTTTTTGTGTCTACAAAATTGTTCTCTAGGTTTTCTATCCAAGTTTTCTTAGAATAGAGATCCTCAAACATATTCTTAAAGGACCAGATCATAAATATTTTAGGCTTACAGGCTACAGTACCTCAACCACTCAACTTTGCTGTTGTAGCAAAAGCAGCTATTGACAGTACATAAACAGTTGGGCATGGCTGTGTTCCCCCATAATTTTCTTTTATAAAAACATGCAGTTGCCTCTTCCAGCTCCAGCATTTAAAAGATTGATAGTTTTAGATTATGTATTTAGGTTTATGATACATGTTGAGGTAATTTTAGGGTATACTCTGAAGTAAGGATCTTTTTTTTTTTCTCATATGGCTGTCAAGTTATTTCAGTACCATTTATTGAAAAGAACACCTTTCCCCCTATTGAATTACTTTAGCACCTTTTGAAAATATGTAGGTCTATTTCTAGACTATTCTGTTGATCTGTTTCACTCTCTGTAATAATATCATATTGTTTTGGTAACTGTAACTCTGTAGTAAATCTTAAAATCAGACATTATGGATCTTCCAAATCTGTTCTTTTTTCAAAAATTTTTTGGCTGCTTCGATTTTTTACATATTATATACATTTCAGAGTCAGCCTATCAATTTCTGCAAAAACCTAGGAGAGATTTTGTTTGGGATTGCTTGAAATGACACATCACTTTGAGGGAAACGAAAGTCTTCAACAGTTTTCATTCTTCCAGTCTGTGAGCATGGCATACTTACTGATTGATTCACTTCTTTAATTTCTGGCCGCTGAAGTTTTATAGTTTTAAATTTAGGATGTTAGACATATTTTGTTAAATTTATTCCTAAAAATATCTGATTTTTTGATGCTATTATAAATAGTCTTTGTTTCTAAAATATCACTGTCCAATTGTTTGTTGCTAGTATTTAGAAATAAAATTGTAATATATTGGCCCTATATTCTGTGGCCTTGCTAAATTCATTTATTAGTTGCAGTAACTCATTTGTAGGTTTCTTAGAGTTTTTGAGGTATGCAAACATGTCAATTTTTAATGAAGTGTTTTACTTCTTCCTTTTCAATCTGCATGTGTTTTGTTTTTTTTTTTTCTCTTGTTCTCTTGTACTGTCTAAGACCTTCAGTAACAATGACCCTCAGTCATGTTCAACCCTTTGCAACTCCATGGACTGTATGGCCTGCCAGGCTCCTTTGTCCATGGAATTCTTCAGGCAAGAACACTGGAGTGGGTAGCCATTCCCATCTCCAGAGGATCTTCCTGACCCAGACATTGAACCCAGGTCTCCTGCATTGCAGACTCAGATTCTTTACCATCTGAGCCACCAGGGAAGCCCAGTAACAATATTGATCCTAATTTTAAAGTGGAAAACATAGATAGTCTTTCATTATTGACCAAGATGTTAGCTGCAGATTTTTTGTAGATGCCTCTTAAAAGGTTGAAAAAATTCCTTTCTATTCCTACTTTGCTGACTGCTTTAATCATGAAAGTTTGCAGAATTTTGTCAGATGCTTTTTCTGCATTTATTAAGATCATCACATTTTTTTTTTTGTCTATTGACTATTAAACTAAGCTTGATTCTTGAGACAAACCTTTCTTGGTTCTAATGTGTTATTTCTTTTAAATATTGTTGGGTTTGACTTGCTAATACTGTGTTAGGAAATTGATCCGTAGTTTTCTTATAATATGTTTGTCTGCTTTCAGTATCAGAGTAATACTGACCTCATAAAATGAGTTGGGAGGTTTTCCAACTCTTCTATTTTTTGAGAGTTTCTATAGGACTATTTTATCTAGTTCAATAGATTTCATTAGTGAGGCCATCTGGGTCTGCAGTTTTTCTTTGTGAGGTGTTTTAACGTATGAATCCATTTTTTAAAGTACATATAAAGTTACCCCAGAATTTCTATTTTGTGTGTTAGATCTGGTTATTTGTGTCTTTCAATAAATTTTTCCATTTTATCAGAGTTGAATTTCGTGGCAAAGTTGTTTATAATAGTCTTTTCCCTTTTAATATCTGTAGGGTCTGTACTGATGTTCCTTATTTCATTCATGATATTAGTAATTTGTTTTCTCAGTTTATTTTTTGATCAGTTCAGCAAGATATATATCTATTTAATCGATCTTTTCAAAGAACCGACATTTAGTGACATTGATTTCTCTCTGTTACCTGTCTTCCATATCACTGATTTCTTCCTTGTTGTTCAGTTGCTCTGTTGTGTCTGACTCTTTGTGACCCTAGCTTTGACTCTTCGGACCTTTGTTGGCAAAGTAATGTCTCTGCTTTTTAATATGCTGTCTAAGCTTGTCATTGCTTCTCTTCCAAGGAGCAAGCATCTTTTAATTTCATGGCTGCAGTCGCCGTCCACAGTGATTTTGGAGCCCAAGAAAATAAAGAAATCACTGATTTCTACTCTTATTTCTACCATTATTTCCTTTGTTTTACTTACTTTCTGTTCAATTTGCTCTTTGCTCTATAGCTTGAAGTAAAAGCTTAAATCATTGATTTTAGATCCTCCTTTCTTTCTTTTTTATTGTTCAAGTATTTTATTTATTTTTAAAAACATTTTTATTTTATATTGGCATATAGCTAGTTAACAATGTTGTGATAGTTTCAGGTGGACGGCAGAGAGACTTAGCCATACGAATACATGTATCCATTCTCCCCCAAACTCTCCTGCCACCTAGCCTGCCACATAAGATTGAGCAGAGTGCCATGTGCTATACAGTAGGACCTTGTTGATATCCATTTTAAATGTAGCAGTGTGTACATGTGGATCCCAAGCTCCCCATCTCTTCCTTCAATCCTTCCCCCTTGGCACCATAAGTTTGTTCTCTGTGAGTCTGATTCTGTTTTGTAAATAAGTTCATTTGTATCATTCCTTTTAGATTCTGCATATCAGGGATGTCATACGATAATTCTCCTCTGTCTGACTTTACTCAGTATGACAATCTCTAGATCCATCCATGTTGCTGCAGATGGACCCTCCTTTCTTTTTAATAAGGTTTCTAAAACAGTATATTTCTCTAACTACTGCTTTTACTGTGTAACTTACCCATTTTGAAATATTGTGTTTTCATTTTTATTCAGTTCAAACTATTTTCAAATTTGCCTTGTGAAAATGTGACCCATGGATTATTTAAAAATATATAATTTCCAAGTATTTGGTGATTTTCCTCCTGTTATTTATTCTATATTTAATTTTGTTTGGGTCAGAGAACATACACTGTATGATTTCAGTTCTCTTAAATTTATTGGGACTTGCTGTGTATGGTCCTACATATATCTTAGTGAATATTTTATGTGTATTTGAAAAGACTGTGTATTCTGTCATTGGGTAAAATTCGCTATAAATGTGTGTCAGGCAAGTCAAGTTGATTGATAGTATTGTTTAAATTTTCTATATCCTTACAGATTTTCTCTTATTATTCTATCAGTTAATGAGAGAGGATTATTGAAATCTTAACTATCATTGGGATTTATCTATTTTTCCTTACATTTCTGTCAAGTCTTATCCTATATACTCTATTTTTAGGTGCATACACTTTAAGATAATGTCTTTAAGATGAATTGACTCTTACTATTATAAAATGTTACTCTTTATCCTTGTCTGATTAAAAACTACTTCTGCTTTCTTATGATTAGTATTTACTTGGTGTATCTTTTTCTGATGTTTTACTTTCAACCTACTTGTGTCTTTTATATTTTACGTCTGTTTCTTACAGGCAGTTTGTAATTGTGTGTGTATGCTGTTACTTCAGTCCTATGGATTGTAGCCTGCCAGACTCCTCTCTGGTATTCTTCAGGCAAGAGTGGGTTGCCATGCCCTTCTCCAGGGGATCTTCCCCACCCAGGAATGGAACCCATGTCTGTTATGTCGCCTGTATTTTCAGGCAGGTTCTTTACCACTAGTGCCACCTGGAAAGTCAGAATGTAATTGAGTCTTACTTTTTTAGAGATTGTCCAGTTGTCCAATTTGACCAGCGCTGCCTTTTTATAGGGGTGTTTAGAGAATTTATATTTAATGTAATTATTGATATGATTGGGTTTAAGCCTATCATCTTGCTGTTTGTCTTTAATTTTCTTATCTGTTCTTTGTTTCTTTTCCTCTTGTTCTGCCTTCTTTTGGATTGACTAATTTTTTGAAATTCCATTTATACCTACTGTTGGCTTATTAACTGTACCTCTGAAGATTTATTATACATTCTAAATTTATTATAATATGCCTTCAAATAATAACATGCTATTTCACATATGGTGTAAGAAGCTTACTTGCATTTCCCTCCTCTCTTAGTTTTTGTTATTGTGATACCTTTTGCTATTCTACATATGTTGTAAATACCACACAAATTGCTATTACTTTTGTTTTAAATGTCAGTATTCTTTTAAAAAGAGAAATTTACAAAATGAGGCTTGTGTTGAAGCTTCATTTGAGGTGAATCTAGAATATTATTTTCTTAGGGCTGGTCTCCACGTACTACTAACACATGTCCTTCAGGGATCTCTCCTTAAGTATTCATAGGTCTCTCTGCTCTGGGTGATGAAAACTCAGAGGTCTCCTAGCCTTGTGAGAGCCCTGGAAATTGTTCAGCTACAGCTCCTTGGAAATTCTTTGTCCACCCTGTGGGGATTCACCCTGTACATATACAGCTTTGAATTCAGCAAGAGAATTCAGGAGTTGCCTATGCAAATTCCTGGAGCTCTTTCTCTGCCTACCTTCTTCCTCTCTGGTACTCTGCTGTACTGATTCCAGAGCTATGATTGCTCTTTCCTCAACGAGAGCACCACACTCTGTTTGGCTTCCTCCTTCTGTTCTGTGGTCTAGAATGTGCCTCCAGGCAGAGAGTTGGGGTGACTGGTAGGGATCACCTCATTTGTTAGTGATTCCATCTCTGCAGGATCATGGTCCTGTGCTGTTTATAGTCTGACGAATGAAAATAATATAGAAGGACTTTCCTGGTGGCTCAGACGGTAAAGCGTCTGTCTACAATGCAGGAGACCTGGGTTTGATCCCTGGGTCAGGAAGATTCCCTGGAGAAGGAAATGGCAACTCACTCCAGTACTCTTGCCTGGAAAATCCCATGGACGGCGGAGCCTGGTGCAGGCTGCTGTCCATGGGGTCACAAAGAGGAAAATAATATAGTAGAAGGGCAGATCTGATCTCAGTTATTCCTGCATTGATGTATTCAAAATTTTAAGACTTTTCTAAAATCTGGAAACTTTCTTTTCATCATTATAGTGGCAGTTTATTTGTTTAAGAAACTGTTGTTTGCTCTATAAAATGGTGCACAGTCTAGACTTTACTGAGTGCATCCTGTGATATAATTTAACGTATTCTCGTCTTCTATATTGCTTATAAAGTGGTGATTGGATCTAGAGCAGTCAGTCTTGACACTTTGTGACCATTTGGGACTGGGTCCTTCTTTGTTAGGGGTGGAGGTAGGAGGGTTGAGGGGTGCTCTCTTGTGCAGGCAGGATGTGTAGCGGCATCCTTGGCCTCTGTTCACTAGATGTCAGTAAGATTCCTTCCCAGTTGTGAGAACCCAAGGTGTCCACAGACACTGTAAAATGTTTTTGGAACAATGTTCTATTATGGAAAGTAGGCTACCTAAACTACAGAATCAATTTCAGGAATATGAAGATCCCTACCCAGCAAAAATAGGAATACTTATTATAAATGTTAACACTGAAGAGAACACATGGGAAAGATTTTAACAGTATGGAAGTTGAAGTTTCACAGAGTGACAGAAAAGTAACATCACAGAGGATAAGAATTTCTATTTTAGAAGGGAAAAATACTTGAGACAATAATAATGTAAAATGGTAAAAAACAATTTTAAGATATTAGACTTCTACCATAGATATATAGATGGTTTTACTTTTTCTTCTTTTAAACAGTTTATGATTTAATTATAAACCAAAAATTTTGGAGTTGCAGAAAGGTTTTAATAGTGTACTTTTTCATACTAGAAACTCACTTGTGTGACATAAAATTTCTTTAAACAAAATGTAAATTAGGGAGAATTAATAAAACAACCCCTTTAATTTAAAAGTGAACTACAATTTTCGCTGTTTCCAAATACCCTGTTCCTTACTAAGGAAAAAGAATAGAAAAGATGACAGACAATTAATATATCTTTTAAAAAAGATTTAAGAGGAGGATTGGGATTGAAAGACTTCTCAAAATTTCCCTCAGATAACAGTACTTATAAGTTAATCGTCCAATATTCATCGAGGAGCCACTCTGCTGGTTCTGTGCACAATAGTTGGCTGTTTTGATATGGTTTAAAGGTAGATCTGGTGGGAAGGGTCTTGAGGTTAACCCAGAGCAGATCCAGGGGGCGGACTTTGCTCTATTGAGCTCTCTGAAGGTTACCCTGCCTCTACCTTCCACGGCTTTAGAATGCTTTCCTCTCTTCCCCATTGATGTGCTTCAGTTCAGTCCTCAGTGGTTTCCATGATGAGTGTTTGTGGTACATCATTCTCTTCCAGTAGGATTTGAAGGAACATTTGATTGTTAGATGTCCCCAGCATTGTTAGTACTTTTAATCTTGACACAGTTATGTTTAAAGTTTAATGGGTAAGTTTTCAGAAATTAAATCTGCAAAATGATAGTAGAGTCCAAGTAATTGAGGAGCCTGAGGTTCTCATATTTATCTTTTCGAGTAACAACCTAGGCGCTTAATTAGGATCACTTGCCCAGAATTGTTTGGGTGTGAGAAGTGTCTGTCTTCCTTTTCTTGTTAGTGGGTAGTCCCCCTATTTCTCTTTCTGTCTTCCCATTCTGTCTCCATCTTATTTTCTCTGCCTTAACTTGTCCCTGAATCTTTCTTGGTCTTCTTTCTCTTCTCTCCACAATTGTTTCTCACCCTCCCACATCTTTCATGGTGTTTTTCCTCTCCCTCCCTCCCATGTGCTCCTTTCTGTCTTTGTACACCACCGCTTCTACCTCACACATGAGGACCTTGGGCACAAAATTTTCAGTTTAACTTTAATAAGGAACACAATCCTCTTTATTAAGGGAGTGGTGATTAATGGAGTAAGAGAGTACAACATTATTAATATACAGGTATTTTATTTTTTAAGTCAAAAAGCATTATATTAAGTATGATCCATATTTTGCAGCCATGTACTATTGTTTAGTCCCTAGTTGTGTCTGACTTTTTGTGACCCCATAGACTGTAGCCCTCCAGACTCTAGCCTTTCCCAGGTAAGAATATTGGAGTGGGTTGCCACTTCCTTCTCAATGCTAATATATAGGTATTTAAAAATAGATATAAAAGAGTGTTTGAGATGGAGTAACTTTCTTATATTTCTTCCCCAAACCTTTTCTTAGGATTTAATTAGGGTTGCAATGCTCCAGCCCCTTTTTGGCCTGGGATCCCTGACCTCTCATTAGTTTGTTTCAGTTCAGGGCATCATCAGTTTCCATGGTGCGAGTCCATGGCGCATTGTTCTTTTTAAGTGTGGTTAGAAGGAAAGTTTGGATTTAGGGTTTCCTTAGTATCTATGGCATGTCCCTGATACTGTTGTTTTTGAAGTTTGAAGGGGTAAATTTGCATAAGTTGAATCTGAAAATTCCATTGTGGAGCTAAAGTAACCAAGGAGCTGAATGTTTTCAGATTTATCTTTTATAAAGTAGCACCTGAAGGGCCAAATTTGCTTTATTTCCCCAACATTGTTTTTAGTAAGAGTTCAAAGATATGAGAGATGTTCCTCTTCTCTTTGCCAGTGAGTATTTTCTCCCTTTCTTGCTACTTCCCTTGTTGGCTCTATCATGCTCACTTCCTTTTTCTATTTCTGGAAGTAGGTGGTCGCTCTTTTCTCTTTTTTCGCTCATTATCTTCTTTCTGCCCTCACTTGTTTCTGTCTTCCTTGCTTTTGCCTCTCTCCCTATGAGTGCAGCCCCAGTTTCCTCCTCCTCTTCTTCCTCACACTCACTTGTCTTTTTCTGCATTCTCCCCGTGTGATCATTGTTTTTCTCTGCCTCCAACACTACGCTTAGCCACACTACCCTCCCCATGGGCCATGTTTCTCCATCGGTTCTTCAGTTCTTTCTGAATGTTCCAGCATGAAGGTAACTGATAAGGCTTGTTTTCCTGAGTAGAATGATGTGGAAACCTATGTGCTTTCGGCCCCTGCTGCTTTCTTTAGTTATTCCATCTTTCTCAGACGTTTTTTCTCATTCCGAGCGAGTTTGAGAGTGCAATTGAAGTAATATATAGGTCTAAGTGGGAAATAGGACCTGTACAGAGAGTAGAGTAGTTAGTTGGTTTTGAGGAAGTTTATTTTTCTGAAAAGGAGTCAGGCTTGTGTTACACTTTTACCTGCTTTGGTTCGTGTTTTTGTTTTCTTAAGAGTTGGAGAGAGAGGAACGAGGTCGTCAAAAGAAGTACCTCATAAAAAAATATATATTGCTTATCCAAGAAATTTCCGTTTGTCAGATGTAGTCATCAGGTGACCTATTCCTAAGGTTCCTCCGCCCGTTCTGCCACAAGCCACACGGGGCTGCTAACACGTCCTGCAGCACTCAGGACCGCCAGCCCGCCAAGGTGCAGCTGACCGTCGCAGCCCCTAGCGCGTGAACCAAAGGCCGCCCCCACCTGCTGCCCGCGTCCGGCCCCGCCCCCCGGGTGCGCGGACCAATGGGCGGGGCGGCCGGGGCCGGGGGCGGGGCGGCCGGGGCCGGGGGCGGGGCGGCCGGGGCCGGGGGCGGGGCGGCCGGGGCCGGGGGCGGGGCGGCCGGGGCCGGGGGCGGGGCGGCCGGGGCCGGGGGCGGGGCGGCCGGGGCCGGGGGCGGGGCGGCCGGGGCCGGGGGCGGGGCGGCCGGGGCCGGGGGCGGGGCGGCCGGGGCCGGCGCGGTCTTGGCGGTAGCTGCACGGGCCGTGGCGGCGGCGGCGGCGGCGGCTTTGGCCGGCGTCTGCGAGCCGTGGGGGATGGGGTCGGCGGCCGCGGCCGTGACGGCCGTGAGTGTCGGGCGGGCGTCCGCGCTCGGGACGCGGGATGGAGCGCCGCGGTGAGTGTCGGATGGCCGCGCTCGCTCCAGCTGCGGCGGCTGAGGCAGGACACTGGGGTCACCGGCGAGTTGACGTCTACGGTCAGGGCGGCCCAGGCGGCGGCGGCGGGAGGTGGAGGCAAGTGCGGGTGCGCTGATGACCGGCGGCGGTGGGCCGGGTCGGTGTCCCCAGGACTGCTGGTCCTCCGGGAGGGGTCGGACGGGAAGAGGGGCGCGGCACCGGAGGGGGAGCCGGGAGGGCACGAGCGGTGGCCCTGAGCGGATTATGAAGATAATAAAAGCAAACACCTAGTGCGTCCCACGCTCGGCATACTGTTTCCTAAGTGCGCTACACATTTTAACCTCCTGAGAGTTCCACGATTATTTAACTAATTTTTCAGATGGGAAAAACCTGTCAGAACACACAGACTAGTAATTGGCAGAGTGTGACTTCAACTCAGGCAGGTTTGCTCTAGAATCTGTGCTCTGTCGCTACAGAGTTGATCTGACCCCGTTCTACCCCACCTGCCTTGACAGCAGTCCTCTCTTCAGCTGGGTCTCATTCCCGATGTATTTTAGGATTTCCGTGGTTGCATTGTTTTGGTCTCTGTCTTTTGGGCTGAGTGAGGGGTTTTTCTTTCCGAGGCCGCGTAAGCCTCAATGGTCTTTCCCAGTTCTGCCGTGGACGTTTTAAGGGCTGGACTCTTTTTTTTTTTTTTTTGCCTTTTTGACGGCTGAATTTTCAAGCCTGAGACGTTTCATACTGCAGCTGTAGTAATTCACGAATCTCGTGTCTCCATGTTTATCTTTCTTGACTCTCTTCCTCAAGAGGGAATTGGGCTTATAACTTTTCGGAGAGCAGGATTGTTAGTTGCTAAAGGCGGGAGCTGAATGCACCTTCTCTTGTCCATCGCTATCAATGCCGGACACACTTTTTGGTTTATCCATTTTCCCACTCTGTTTAAACGCTGGAATGGGGAACGTGGTCTTTGGCTTTGGGTAGTTTTGGCTGGTCAAGGGAGAGCCCTGCCGGTCAGGAATGCTAGACATTCTGGAGGCGTGGGAGGTTGGGCAGCTTCATCTTTAAACGTGCTGAGTTCTGACTGCACAGGAATGAAGTGTATGAGTATTGCATGCCTTCTTTTAGAAATTATTTGCATATTACTGAAAAAGTTTCCAACATTTCCCTCTTCTGTTTTAGTGAGGAGTGCATTTAAAAAACATAATCAAAGACCTCCAGGGTGAATTTTCCTGATTAAAAAAAAAATCTCTAAGATTCTTACCAATCAGAAATTGTGTTGAAATAGCAGATTTCTAAAATATATAGCAATTTTTCCTGAGGTAGAAATAGTAAGATTGGGAATTAAATACAGATATTTGAGGTTGTTTCACTTTTCAATTAGGCAGCCCGGTGCCTAAAATGAAAATACTTGTAAGGAGACATTTGGGGTGGAGGAACGTGGGGCAAGAACATTTGATAAACACAGTCTACTGATGTCTTGGAAAAGACACATTCCAGGGTACCAGAAGTTAGTGTTCACATTTCTGATGCACATATAACTTAGAATTTGGAACATATAGAGAAAGTAGTTTTGCACAGTAGTTTTCTCTTTGCTACACAGTTCTTTGTGAAGTGGATAATATGTGTTTTTTAATATTGATGGCTTGGAAGAGATGCAAGAGAATTAGAAGAGTTTCACAAATATTTTGCTCAACAGTCTGTTTGCACAGTTCAAACTTCACTTGGAAGTCATTTAATAGGCTTCCACAAAGTCAGTGACATTTCTGGAATTGTTTCCAGTCCTATATTTCATGGTCACAATTTACAGATATATTGTAATGAAGTCACACGTTGCTCATTACTTACCTATGTCTACAATCTCCTGCAGTAAAGCACTGCTAATGATAATGGCTAATGGTTATTGCATCTTCATGATGAACCAAGTGTTGTGCTAAGTGTGCTTTCGGTATTATCTCATGAAATTAAATTTACAGTTACAGTATCTGGTAACTACATTTTATGTTCCCACCAACTAGAAGTTCGTTTTGGGACTTGAGAAAGTAATGTGGATGACCTTGGAAAGTGTATATCCTCCAAACTTTCTCATTATCATAGTTCAATTTTGTGAAAGTCTGGATTAACTTTATGTTAACATTTTTTCAACTGTATTGTTTCCTTTTTTTAGTTTGAAATATGAAAAGTAGTAAAGTGTATATATTAGAAGTAAAGTGTAGTACATTACTCACCATAATGCTGACTCCTCACATCCCCATCATTTTTGTTTGTTTACAGATAGTCTTGACTAAAAATGTTCAAGCATTTTTGAAACACTCTATAACTTTGAGTTACTAATTTGACAGTTGAAGTAAATTAGTTTTACTGAGGTGGGTGATTTGTTTTATTTGAAGCTGGTGACATACGCTTTAAAATTTATAACCATCTTTTTACCAGTGACAATGACCAGTTTTCTAATTTACTAAACTAAAAGCCATCAAAATTAATCAGAGTGCCTTTATTAAGTAAGCTGCAAAAGTGATAAATTAGGCTAATAGTCTTTAAATTAATGGTTTGTAAAAGAGCTGCCCAAACAAGACACTTGAGTGTTGTTTTGTTTTTGTTGGAGGGAGACTTAGGTATAATAGTGCCCCCTAAACTGTCCTAAGTTCATTTTAGAAGTTATTTACACATTTAAGAGTTAATGTTAGATAGGTTTGAAACTAGAGTGAATGTAGAAATTGCATTTCCAGAAATGATTTAAGGATAACAATATTGAATAAAGGACTTTTAAATGTTATTAAAGAAGTGTCAGGACACCTTATTTAATAATCAGAAGTAGAGGAACAGTAATAGAAATACCTTTGATTTCAGTCTTATATACTCTTGCCTTTACTCAACTTTATATGCCTTCTTTTTTGAAAGATACTATTTTAGAGACAAATTTTTAAAAACAATTTCTATTTTCCATTCAAGACACTGCAACAATCCAGAGTTAACCATTTTATTTCTATAAAAATTAATTGAAATTTTGTAAAATTATAAAGTTTATAAATTCATTGTAAATCGCTTATTCATTATTATTCGTTATTCATCCTGCAAAATCGTTACTTATTCAGACAGTTTTGAGTTTTTCATCCCTCGTTCTGCTATAAGCAGAGAACACATGGTTAGCAAACATTGGTCATGATTTCCTTGAGATTCTAGTCTGGATAGGGAAACATGAATCATCTATGGGAACTTGGATAAGTGCAGTGATGGAAAGGATAAGATGCTATAAAGCATCCAACAGGAAATTCTGCTCTAGTTTGGTGGCGGTGGTGGTTATGAGGCAGGGGAGGTCCAGGAAGGTTTCTTTGAACTGAGATCAGAATGAGTAAACAAAGAGGAAGGAATAGTCCAGACAGATGGAACTGTATATAGACAAGACCCTGTTGAGTCCAACAATTGGTGTTTTTCAGGTTGTAGGGACAGAATCCATAGCAAGTCTGAGAGCAATTTGATGGGTTACAACTGGCATTTTAAAAAACGAAATGGAACAGGAAAGAAAACATCTGAGTACATCACCTGGCTCCTTGGCCAGTATCTGTTTTATGTTTATGCATTTCTGCATGCATACACCACACACAAACATAACATACTTAATGTGTATACTAGCTCCTGATGTAAAATTATTTCCCACTACAAGTCATGGTAAACAAATATTGGAAAAATGAGAAAGTGGTGTGTGGGTGGCCAGAGTGCTGAGAGTGTTGAGTAGGAATTTGACTTCAGATGACATTGCAGAGATAGGTAGGAGGCAGATCTCATGTTGAACCTTGTAATGCACGATAGCTTCTCATTGTCCTTTGGAAGAGTTTCAAACAGAGAAATAACATGATGAGATTCATGTTTTGAAAGTGAATACCTTTGTAATGAGACACTACCTATGGAATGAACAAGAATGAATGTGGAAAAATCCTTAGGAAATTAGTAGCAGTAGCTCAGACAAGAAATCATGGTTATTTACCTAGTGTGGTAGTAGAGAGAGAATTAGATATAGTAAAAAACTGTAGATGGGCGGGGGTGGAGGGGGCGGTAATCTATGGAGTTGGGCAATGTATAGTAAAGAGTAAATGATACAATTTTATATCTTACATGTAACCCAGAAATGAATATTACATAAAACTTTCTACTGTAAATTTCACAGAAGTCCTTAGTCATTCTACCATTTTGAAAGTATCCAAATATCCAAGACAAAACGTTTGGTAAATATTTCAATTGTAATGCTTGAGCTAATTTAATTCCTCGAGTCATTTCCTTTTTGATTTCAAGAGATGTAAACAAATTTAGGACTTTTAATTCCAGGAAGATAAAATGTAAGGATGAAGCAGAAACAGTAAGGTTTTCCTTGAGTTCCAACTGTATACCAGGTTTAGGTGTTTTAAATGAAGTCTTTTAATTTTATGTTCCCTTTTAATCTTCACACAGCCTATAACCAAATTGTACAGGTTACTAAGTATTCAGCTAGGATTCAAATCTCAGTCTTTGTCATAACAAAGATTTTGTTTTTATTATATCACCCTGAAATTACCAAAAATATTGCTCCAGTGATCATATATTTATTTGTTCAGTCCAAGTGTGTCGTCATTGACTCAAAGGACATGAGTTTGAATAAGCTCCGGGAGATGGTAAAGGACAGGGGAGCCTTGTGTGCTGCAGTCCATGGGGTAGCAAAGAGGCGGACACGACTGAGCAACTGAATAACAACAGTGTGTCAGATTTGTGGACATGCTTAGAACTTAATTTCAACAGAGAAGTATTCTTGATGAAAATGATAATCCAGAGTATGTGTGTGTATTGTTGTTCAGTCTACGGGGTCACAAAGAGTCAGACATGATTGAGCGACTAACACTTCACCAAAGTGAAGTAAGTAAGTAAAGTGAAGTTGCTCAGTTGTGTCTGACTCTTTGTGACCCCATGGACCGTAGCCTACCAGGCTTCCGCATCCATGGGATTTTCCAGGCAAGAGTAGTGGAGTAGGCTGCCATTTCCTTCTCCAGGAGATCTTCCCAACCCAGGGATTGAACCCAGGTCTCCTGCACTGCAGACAGACGCTTTACCATCTGAGCCACTAGGGAAGCCCAGAAGAGATGATTAACAGTTTGTCAGGTCAAACATAGTAATCATGGAAGTGAGATTTTGAAAACAGGCCTTTCTATTTTCAAAGCTCATGTTTCACCTTTATTTTTGAAGGTGATGTCATAGTGGGAGAATATGTTCTTCCGCTAAGTGACATTTCAGAACAACTTTTATAGCTTAAAAAATTCTGTGCTCTAGGAATTAAGAGGAAATTTATTAAGAGCATAGATTCTGGTCACAAGGCAGATGTGGTTTTAAGTACCAATTCATCATTTATCAGCTGAGAGCTTAGACAAATCATTTAACCTTCAAATCACTTTCCTAACTTGGGAATTGAGAATCTGCATATCATAGACTTGTCAAGATTATTGGCACTTAATAAATGGAAGTTGCTATATTAGTAATACAGAGTTTGTTGTTGGTTTTTTAAATAGAATATTGAGGTGGGCTTTGAGCTGTTCATGAAAACCTGGTGTTATAGTGTACCTTGGTTAATGAAATATTTTCGTTTCTCTCTTTTTGTCTCCCCTACCTAAGGAATTCCATTTTTTTGACTGTTATGTGAAAGGATGATTGCTTACAAACAGAAAAAGACAAAGAAAAAACGTGTTTTGTCAACAGGCCAGCTCTCAACTGATGTTACAACTTCTGAGATGGGGCTCAAGTCCATAAATTCCAACGCCATTTTGGATCCTGATTACATCAAGGAGTTGGTGAATGATATCAGGAAGTTCTCCCATATGTTACTATATTTGAAAGAAGCTATTCTTTCAGGTTTGTCAACTCTTTTTCCCTTAGCCTTCTTATTGGATGGTTTGTAACATCTTAAATGCCAGCCTCACTTTCATATAAGTATGTACATAGTGGTAAAGCAGAGTCTTCTGCTTTAGCTATTTTATATATGTTTTGCCAAATGTTTGATGTTTATAGTGTAAACTATGTTATAATCAGATACAGTGCAATCCATAGTAGAAAGCTTGGGAAGTGAGGGAACAAGACCCATTTGATATGGGAGATTTTTAGATATTTGGAATCTTAACCTTCTTGTTAATGGTAGCAATGCCCTGATTGGTCTTTAATAAGCACACTAATAGTTTTAATTTACATTGTTAATACATCTGCCTAGATTCAGTTTTCTATAGTGTTCCTGAAACAGTCTGAAATCACTGATTTGAGTGAATATTTTCCTCAGAAGTCAAACTTAATTCTGTTTTGCTGTTCTCTTCCTCAAAAGAGAGTCATAGGATTTATTTTCTGTCTAGTTAGAAATGGATACTGGAGACTGAGGCTTGATTGTCCTGAAATAAAGAGCTATATACATCTGTACTCCCTGACTTGATCTTAGTCCCTGTCTTTCAACTTTCTGTGCCTCTTTTATATCTAATTTTGATGGCAGTGGTGATTAATAATCATACAACTGATATTCTTTTGTAATAAGTAGCAGTTCAGTCCATATTCATAAAGGTATATCTGGATGTAGAAAATGAAGTTTCCTGGTTATTTATATGAGACCTTTTGGGGTTTCATAGACATAAGATTTCAGTAAATATTTTCTGTGAATATAAGTTAGATACTCATTTTCTGATATGCATTCTGAAAAATAGAAACTAAAAAACTATGCCTTCTGTTTGTCATAAATACTGCTTTTAAGAGTTTATTTCTAACCTACCTGTAACTTTCCATTTGAAATGCCCAAAATACCTGGACTTGAATTGTAGCCTCAAATGCTAGTATTAGATTTACCCTTAAATGACAATCACGTAAGTCATTCTTTTGAGACTATATATATATGTTTTTAGAAAAGAATTTACCTACATTTCTGTTCATTTTAATACTTGATTTTGAAGTCTAACTTTGGATAATTAAATGGTAATAAAGTTACTTTGTTATTGTGGAAAGATATTCTAAATAACATTAAGCATTATACCAGTAACAGATTCATTATTAAAATGACGTATCTGCCATTTATTTAAATAAAGCATAGCTGTGTAATAAAGGTTTGTTCTTAACTGGGTTTTAATTTTTTTTAATTTACGTATAGTAAAGTTTTTTCTTTTTGATGTAACTGGGTTAACTTTTAACTCAAAATTTATATTAATTGGCAAATGATTTACTTTAAAGTAAAATCTGATCTTACTTAATGCAGCGAGTAAAATAGGTTTCACTAATATAAATAAGATTTTTAGTTAGAATATCTATTTGTTTTTGTTTTCCATAGGAAATTCTACATCATTTGGAATCTTTATCTCACATATTTATCCCCTGTTTCACAGATTTAAAATGGTGGTAATTTAAAACAAGTTGGACCCACTCCTTATATCCATATTTTTTTTTAATGAGTTTTAATTTGTAAGTAGACAGTTCATAGGTTAAGAAAGAAGAGGATTTAAAGTTGATCCTAAGTAAGAAGAAAAGAGGAAATTGGTAATAAGATAGGAAAGGGAAACTACCTTTTGAGGTAAAAAGATGTATATGGAAATATATTTTTTACAGAAAAGCAATGTTAAAAATCTGTAAGGATGTTGTTCTTTAAATAAAAAAAAAAAACAGTACTTCAAAATTTAGAATTTGAGTGTATTGCTAATAGTAAAAAAATTTTCCATTTATGGTTGGTAAATTAATGCAAAAGACCATCTTTTGGGTAACTAGCTCTCATTAGTAAGCAGTGGCCAGAGAATTTCCATTAATTTATCTTTGGATTGATTTTAATGCTTGATTCTTCAGTCAGAGTTAAAAGGATTTATGTGTGCCATCTCAAAATAAATCTTGGATTTAGCAAGAATTTATTTTCTATGTCTTTGCATCATTGTTATAAAAATCTGGAAATATCTTCTTTAGTTTATTTGAACTGATAGACCCTTTCTGTTTGTTGTTTTCCTTAAGGGAGTATGTACAAACAGCATAAATCAACTGCATTATAAATGACAAATGCCACATAATAAAGTGTTTGATTTTGATCATGATTTTCAGCTTGTTAGAGTGTCATGCTATTTATTTAATAGATTATTGCAAAAATCACATGAGATATAATCTTCAGGAAAGCAGGTAAAAAGTTTGAATTCTGTAGCTGTCTGAGGTAGTTTAATAAACATATGTTAGTGGACATAGGTCATGCTCTTGTCTCTGAGCACTGAGAAACGTCCCTGGACTTCTGCTGTTCTGTATAGTTGTAAACTGGCCAGACAACAAAGAGCTGTTTCATATTTTTCTTTTGGAGTGAAGAGACCATTGTCGGTATTTGATTGGTGGCTTTGCCACTGGTTTGTCTTTTGCCTCCTCAAGAGGAGGGATGCCAAATTTTTGATATTGTTTATTACCTTTCAATTCATGTTGGTTGGCTATGAAAAAGCTAACAAGTTGTCTTTTAAGAATGTAGCTGTGGGTATGCAGATCACCTTTGGTGTTATCTGCATACCATTTTCTTTATGTACTTTACCTGTCATGAAGCAGTGGTGTGCAAAATCATAGCTGCCTCAGGTGTTCAGTCATTGCTAAGGCTCGGTGTACATTAACAGCTTTGTGATAGGTTTACACCCACATCTCCCTTTCCTTGACTAGTTACAGAGATTATTATAATTGTATATGATGCTTTACGTTTTACAGAGCACTTTCACATGCAAACAGTATTTAATCACACAGTCCCTGCAAAAGCAGAGTTTAGCCCGTTTCATAGACGAGTTGTATGTATAATTTAGATTATGTGATTTCACCAACCTCTGATTGCTGATAAATAACTACTATTTCATTTGTAACCTAGAGGTCATGAACGCAGAATGATGTGTCCTTTTCTCATGCTTTATTGGCTGCTTTACATGGCAGTATGATACTATAATGGAGAGGGCAGTGGCACCCCACTCCAGTACTCTTGCCTGGAGAATCCCATAGACGGAGGAGCCTGGTGGGCTGCAGTCCATGGGGTCGCTAAGAGTTGGACATGACTGAGTGACCTCACTTTCCCTTTTCACTTTCATGCATTGGAGAAGGAAATGGCAACCCACTCCAGTGTTCTTGCCTGGAGAATCCCAGGGACGGGGGAACCTGGTGGGCTGCCGTCTATGGGGTTGCACAGGGTTGGACACCACTGAAGCGACTTAGCAGCAGCAGCATGATACTATAAAGACACTGCTCAGTTTTCATTTCGTTCTATTTCATGTGGTATTTATGTTGACTTACCCAATATGGTAGCCTCTAGAGATATGGCTGTTTAAATTTAATTAGAATTTAAAATTCAGCTCCTCAGTTGCAATAACTGCTTCAAGTGCTTATTACCCATCTCTGATTAGATACCCATTTTGAATGGTGAAGATATAAAAATTACCATCATTACAGAGATTTCTGTTGGGCAGTGATGGTATTGACGTTTGGTTTTCATCAATCTCTTGAATATTGAGATGAATATTTGAGCTATAAGTATTTTTTATTTTTATAGCCTGAAAAGGAAACCTAGAAAAAGTTGTTACTGGAGCAAAATTTTACCTAGAAATAAGAATTCTTGGAAATCATTTGAATTCTCCTTCCTTAAATTGCCTTTGGGATGTGTGGCTTTCATGCAGTTCTTTGATTTGAACCAGCAGATCACTTTCTAAGCAGTTTATACAAGTTGGGGAGATTGGTAATAAGGGATGGCAGAAAGAGCTCAGGAAAGAGAATCACACAATCTAGGTTGTAGACCCAGTTCAGCTATTGGCTAGTTTTGGAATATGGCTTAAGTCATTTAATACTTTGTTAAAAATGAGATGTTTACATCAGATGCTATTGATATTATAATTCTGATTTAAAAATTTATTGGAGTTGGAAATTCTACATTGTTCGGAATATTGGCAGTTCAGAGCTGAAGAGGGCAGCTAAGTATTTGTACTCAACTATATAACACATTTTAGAGGACATCTGTCTCCCACCAATTTATAGGGTTTTTTAATGTGAATTTTATGATAGCTTTATTAAATGTAATGTAAATGAAAATTTCCCAAGTGAGCACGTTATGGTCATATTGCAGTAGGTGTTGATGAACTGATCACAGAAAATTGCTGTTGTTCAGTCGCCAGATTGTGTCTGCCTCTTCATAGCCGCGTGGACTACAGTACACTAGGCTTCCCTGTCCCTCACCATTTCTTGGAGTTTGACCAAGTTCATGTAATGTCTGCCAAAGGACTCTCTGCCCCCTAACAGAGTTAAGATGTGTGTGCACTTAGTCTCTACTGTTTTTATTTACAAACGAAAGTAGAGAGCTTAATGTGGGAGATCATAGGACTGTGAACACAGCTGCATTTGATATAGGGTAAGTGATAGTTTATTGATTCTCTGTCCACTACTTATTTCCAAGAGGAGGTTACCCTGGGAGGTTTTTTTTGGTGGGGGGAGGTCTGTGCAAGATCTTTGTTGCTACACAAGCTTTTATGTAGTTGATGCGAGTGGCGGCTACTCTCAAGTTGTGCACAGGCTTCTCATTGCTGTGGCTTCTCGTTGCAGAGCGTGGGCTTTAGGGTGCTCAGGCTTCAGTAGTGGTGGCCTGTGGCCTCCGTAATTGTGGCTCTCAGGCTCTAGAGCACAGGCTCAGTGGTTGTGACACAGGGGCTTAGTTGTTCCATGTATGTGGGATCTTCCTGGATCAGGAATCAAACCCGTGTTTCCTGCATCGGCAGGCAAATTCTTTACCACTGAGCCATCAGGGAAGCCCCCTTAGTCTTATGTAAGTAGCAGATGTAAAATTTGAAGTTTTAGATCTCCTTCCAGTGCCTGGAGAATCCCAGGGATGGGGGAGCCTGGTGGGCTGCCCGTCTATGGGGTCGCACAGAGTCGGACATGACTGAAGCAACTTAGCAGCAGCAGCAGCAGCCAGTGTCATTATGGTACATTATGAATAATTACAGGGCAAAATTTGCAACTTACGTTAAAATGCTGAAGGCATGCTGTTATACCTATATCCCCTGTGTTTAAATATAGCACTGCAGATTAATGTATGTGCAGTACCAATTCAGGTTTATGTTGCCCCACTGAGAAATAGTGTGTTCTGAATTCCAGAGATAAATGCTCTTCTAGTTTTACAGTAACCTTAAACTCTCCCTTTGTGATATACCTTCTCCATTCCCAAGTGAACACCATGTGTGGAAGTTCGAAATTTGGAAATCTGAAAAAGTGCAAGGCTTTTAATTGGGCTAGAGAGAATAGTGCACATTGCTTGCTTTGTCTAGTACTCAGTGCTTGGAAGTGTCCATTGCCATTATAACATACATTTGAAGAAAAAAATTGGCAGTTAAATCTAATACTTCTTATAGGTTTTTTGATTATGTAACTTTTAAAAATGGATTTTAATAAAAGTTTACTGTTGTGACAATGGTGCCATGTTTTTCTGTTTTGTTTTTTAAATAGGTTAGGAAGGAGGATAAAACTTCATCATCAGTTCCAGATAAAGTTCTCTAATTGTTAAAAATGATTTCTAGTTGAAGAGTGTATCACTTTTAATTTGTAAAAATGTAACTGATCTCATAAGTGACAGCTTTTGATGAATTCTGAGCCCTAAATTTAACAGAACTGTAGTCAGAAATGGTATGTTAACATTCTAAAACAAACTACTAAAGGAATTAAGTAAAAATTTTAATGTCATTAAATACTATGTTCTGTTGTGAGAGGGAAGTTGTGTATAAACTTTCAAAATCTGAATTGAAATCTTGTGGATTACCCCATTTTTTACACAGGAGAATATGCAAATTTATTTAGGCAAATTACAGTGAGTATTAATTTTACCATTGTTGGCTAGTATTTTACTTTCAACCTTTATAGTGTGCAAGAAATTTTGTGAAATACTGGAAACATAAGTTGCTAGTCCTCCTGTTGTGTTTTTCAGAAGTAAACCTCTCTAGAAGTGATTTCTAATCGTTATCGTTTAGGAAAAGCTAATATGGATGTTAATAGGTTATGGCTTAGTGTCTAGAAGGTACAAAATAAATCTTTGAAGAATGGAGTATGAAATACAGGTAGCTCATTTATTACACACGTGCCAGCTTTAGGAGATTGCTTTCTTCTTCTTCACTTACCTAGTACGGCTTACATAATTTAACCTCATTTGTAATAGTAACTGGCATATTTAGATGGAAGTTGAAGCCTGTTAAATCAGATTGCAGAGTATACCTGCCATTAAGCTATAGCTTTTTTAACCATGTTGATTGTCATGGTGACTAAGAACACAAATTCTAGAGCCAGAGCCCTGAGGTGGAATTCTCATTCTGCCACTATTTGTATATAACCCTGGGCAAGTTACCAGTATTCTCTTCCTCAGTTTCACATCTCCTAAAATAAGATAGTAGTACCTACATTATTGGGTCATTGTGAAAATTAAATGAGTTCATACTTCATATATGTAAGGCTCATAAGACTAAGTCTTTTAAAATGTCAACTGTAACTATTTTTACAATCCCCCAAGTGATTGGATAATGAAAGTTGCTGTTAAGGCTTCACTTTTATCCTGTAAATTCAGAAGTTATTACAGAAAACACAAAAATGAGTTTCCTTGTGATAAGTTCTGAAAACTTTTCCCCCCTCCTTGTTTTCATTGCTTTCTCAGAGAAGTTAAACTGAATTAATAAGACTGAGTTAAAAAATTATTGTCAGTTTTTATTTTTTTAAATCAAGGAAAACACCATGGCCTTTTCACTTATTTATTTACCCAAGTATTTCCATGAAGTGTTTGCAATATAAACACTGTGGTATTGTGTTAATGCATGAGAACCAAAAAGTGGAACTGGCTAATCTGTTCTCACTTGATAAGCTGAGTGAAGCAGAAAATAAATGGCACAAATGAAAGAAACAGTAAATTAAAATTCAGATGACCATATAGGGATGGTAGATAAGCAAATGTTGGGATACAGGAGTTTTACTCTTTTATATAGCTAGTATTAAAACTGATTGAACCTTATAATATTTGCATATTTAATACCTTTGTACTATAATTTAAATCTTATTACCTTTACAATATGGCCACTATAAAACTTAAAAATTATCTTGTAATTATATGACTAAATTAAATACTATCATTTACTTGGTAGGTATAGAAATATTTTTATAAAATATATTCTTAATTATGTTTTATTTCTAAGTGGTTTACTAATTTAGATTTTACATATAAAATTAAATTGAAATTTAATATCTCTTTTTCATTAAAATATTGTGGAACCATACTGTAATTTGTTACTGAGTGTAATTCTGTGTGAGACAAATCTGTTTTAAAGGTATTTAGTTTGAATGGCTTTCAGATTTAATAGTAATAGTTTGCATATATTAAGACTATAAAGCACTTTTGTTTCTGTCAATTTATTTGATATTCACAACAAACTTATAAGGTAACTTTATGAATTAATGATGAATCTGAGGTTAGAGAAACTTGAGTTTTGTATGTGGTCATTTCAAGGAAGTGGCAGATTAAGCATTGGAATGGAAGTTTGATTGAAATCTATTGTTTTCTACCACACCAATGAGCCGCATACCTTTCTTCTGTATTGAAAAAAAAGTAAAAATAGTTCAGTTGTGTCCAGCTCTTTGCCACGGACTACCCCTGGACTCTAGTCTGCCAGGCTCCTCTGTCAATGGGATTCTCCAGGCAAGAATACTGAAGTGGGTTGCCATTCCCTTCTCCAGGGGATCTTCCCCACCGTCTGAGCCGCCAGGGAAGCCACTGGGGAAGAACAATAACTGTCTTTTTTGCTAAGCTCATTATTGCTGCTTTTGGTGGTTTGGAGATATTTAGTGTTGGTGAAGGAGCTGCCTAAAGGTAAAACTTTCTGAAAAAATAAATGTTCAAGAAGCTTTTGCTTCATAAAAATAATTTGTGATAGCTTTATTCTCCTATAACGAAAAAGAACCTTGGAACATTTTTTAAAATTATAAAGCATAATTAAGGGCTTGCTATTTTATAACGTCCCAGCTGAAATATTATCAGAATCTTCTCATGTCCTAATAGTTATGTTAAACTCATCTACTCAAATACATAGGGGAGTTTATGACTCTTTGTACGTAAGGCTTTTTAAATTATCATGTTCATTTCCATTGATTTATATACTTCAGAGATGTGTCCAGTCACAGAAAACAGGAATTATTTATAGAGTAATTTGAGATATTTCTGAAATTTCTCACTAAATAACTCAGTTACTGTCTTTCAGTGTTTTGCTTTAAAACAACTTCAATATCTGTTTATAAGGGCTTCCTTGTAGGAAAAAAGGAATTTCAAATTGGTAGAACATCTATGTTGACAATTATAGGAATGTTCTGCAGTGGTTTTTAAGAAAACTTACAGCAGTCATTCTCAGGCCCCTCTATGCTGTTAAAAATTAAGAATCCTGAAGAGTTTTTGTTTCTGTGGGCTGTATCTGTTACTATATACTGTAAACCAAGAACATTGAAAAATATAAAATATGTTTTTAAAACATATGAAACACTTATAATTTTAAAATATATTAATAAACACATAATAATTTTGAAATATATTTATTTCCACATAGTTAATTTCTTTGATTCTGAGAAAGCCAGAATTTATTACCTTGGTTTATTTAGGCATTTAAACCATTAGTATTTTGTGCATATGTGCTAAGTCACCTCAGTTGTATCCGACTCATTGTGACCCTAAGGACTGTAGCCCACCAGGCTCCTCTGTCCATGGACTCTCCCAGCAAGAATACTGGAGTGGGCTGCCATTTCCTTCTCTGGGGATCTTCCTGACTTAGGGACTGAATTCGGATCTCCTGCATTGGCAGCAGGTTCTTTGCCACTAGCGTCACCTGGGAAACCTTCTTGTTTAATATCCAATATTCATTTTGAATATTGAGGATTCTTGCTGACCCACAAAGATCAAGCTCTTTTTCCTGAGACCTCAAAATAAGACAATATTTTTACCTCCTGTTTCCTAAGTATGTTAATATCTGTAGAAATTAATCTGAAACAGCACAGTAGGGGACAGAAATGACTGGCTTTCCTTTCTCTCTTTTTTTCTGGGGTCGGGGGAGTGCCATGCTGGCTCCCACCATCCACCATCCAGTTATGCAGTTGTTCACTTTCAGGGTACATGTAGAGCAGTATCAGCATTGTTAACCTGAAGTCTCATTGAAAACTTTCTCAACTAGAGTCCAGTGCGTATGTGCATTTCCTTTGCCTTTAATGTTATACTCTCCACTCACTTCCAAAGCTACTTAAGCCAGCACCTAATCTCTTGGGTTTATCTATTATTAAAATTTTTGGATGAATGAGTGTAAATTTTATTGAAGGCACTCTATTCTCTTTCCTTCCGTCACTACCTGAACTATTCTTCTTTACCTCTACCTGAGATACTTTTTGCCCTAATATACCCAGCTCCCCACCTTGCCTGCTCCTTTTATACTACTTATTTCTCGCTCTTGATAATGCTGTTAATGAATGGAATGTTTGATAGATAATAGAATTTTCTTTTGTTTTTTCATCCTGTAGATTTTCTTTCTAGTGGCTGTCTTTTAATATTTCTGGGAAATTTGCATAATTATAAAACACATCTTTAAAAATGTGTTTTAAAGCTTTTAATATTTCAGTAGGGAGACAGTATAATGTTAAGAGCTTAGCTTTTAGAATTATATAACCTGGGTTCAAATTCTGACTTGGTGAACCTAGATGTGCCTCAGTTCTCTCATATGTACAATGGAAATTTTTAAAATTATCTACCTAATAGAATTGATATGAAAGCTAAATGAGGTGATAGGCTTTAAGTGCTTTTAACAGTGCCTAGCACAGAAGGAAGCATTTAATAAATGTGCCATTATTAAACACTAGTGCTATATATATAAGCTGTAGAAATGAACATTACATCAGAGTATTGTATTTCAGGTGGTTGTCTTTTCAAAGTTTTGAGGATTACTTCAGGGGTTTTAAAGCTTAGAGTGACTATACTTTCTGGTTTGCCAGGAATGGTGATCCAGAAACATGCCTGTTTACTAGGAAGTGCCCCCCCTTTCACTTGCTAGAGTACTTTGGTTTGAAAGATAAATTATATGGTCACCTTATTTCCAAGGGTTATAAAAGGTTGTCTGTATGTCTTTGACCAGGACTACTATAAATGTCAGAGCAGGCAGGTGGGCGCTGGGAAGGAAGCTTGCCTAAAAGAGTGCAGTGCTGCTCTTTCAGCTGCTTGAGGCCAAGGAGGATATGGGCCTGGTATAACCAGATTTTGATTTTTTTCAAGAGTAGGCGTAAATCTGGAGTTCTTGTAATGATCCCCCAGTTTTTCATCATGCAGTTAATTCAGTTTTTAGTTTTTAAAATATATAGGTGAAATGGTGGTACTTACATATATGCCTGTGAGTTGCTCATTTCTGATATCTGATAATAGCTTAATGAAAAGTCAATTCTTATGTGGTAACTTAACATGTAAGTGCCATTTAATACGGGTTAATATTTCAGACATTTATATGGCTTTAAGTGTTACCATATGTATTAAAAAGTATATTAATAGTAGAAACTGTAAGACAGGAAAAACTTATAAAGTTGCCGCAAGGGAAATCTGGAAAGCACATTTAGATGGAGAAAACTGCAAAAGGTAATGCCTAAACTGACTCTGTGAGTGCCTTTGAAATCTTTAGTGAATTAAAATGATTATGGAGTGTTTGAAGGCTAAATGAGTTACATGTAATTGCAGTGGTGAAAATAAAAGTGAAAATACTGTAGGCAAAAATTTTGGAGCCACTGCTTGTGTTTAAAATGTGCTCCCAAATGGTTTTTCATGGTTTATTTAGACTCTTGTAACATGGTTTGGGAAACAAATTAAAAAAATTTTTTTTCCTTTAAGAGTGTTTTAAAGAAGTCATTCATATACGTCTGGATGAACTTCTTCGTGTTTTAAAGTCTGTAATGAATAAACATCAGAACCTCAATTCTGTCGATCTTCAAAATGCTGCAGAAATGCTTACCGCAAAAGTGAAAGGTAAGAAAGACACTATTAACCGTGGGTTGGCATGAGCAAAAAGGATCCACATGATACATTTTGGTTCATAATGTCTGTGGAGCCATCTCTCATGGCGCCTGTATGATGTGTATCAGTAGGATACACATTGATATTTAAATATTCCTAAGTCACCCTGGAGAAGGGAATGGCAATCCACTCCAGTATTCTTGCCTGGAGAATTCCATGGACAGAGGAGCCTGGTGGGCTACAGTCCATGGAGTTGCAAAGAGTCAGGCATGTCTGAGCAACTAACACACTAAGTCACACCTAAAACTCTTTTTGTCTTAAAAATTAAACTTTATTTGGCAGGAAACACTCTAAAAATACTAAGTAAAATTAACTAAACAACTGACATTTAAAATTTTTGAGTTTTTTGAAAATATGTATGCTCTTTTGAAATAAGTTACTGGTGCACAAAAAGTCTTTGTTATGTGAGGACAATTAATGCTGGAAAATGGCTGTTTGTAGTGACTCCACTTAAAGGGGGGAAACAAATGGAAAAAAGTAGACTTAATTGGTACCTTATTTTAAAATGTGGATAAATGAAACTAAAATTGTAGAATAAGTTTATCATATATGTGTATATAAATGTGTATGTATATATTACATGTGCTAAAAGAAATAAGAATTAGGACGTTACCTTTTGATGAAATAATTTGGACCAAAAATTGTTAAAATCTATTATTCTAGGCTGCATTATATAAAGATTGAGAAAAATGAGACTAGAGACAAAGGAGTTCAGTTAGGAGATTATTGGAAATAATGGGCTAGAGGAGGGTTGACGATCTGAGCTAAGGCAGAAGCTGGGATGTGGTAGAAGTAAGAGTGTGGCTATTACAGAAGAGGAGATGGCTGTTGATTTGATGGAACATAGGACAGGTTGAGTGTTAGGGATGAGGCTGAAGTTTGAAGTTGAAGATGGAGTGAACTTCGATTGTTGTTGACCTGAGTGGTGATGGAAGAGGATGACACCAACTCATAGTGTGCAGACTGAGTAGAGGACTGAGTGTGAACTCCCAGGGACAGAGAGAAGGTGAGGAACAAAAGTAGGTAGACTATCTGGAGAACGATGTTACGGAATTTTAAAAATGTTAGGTTCTAAGAAGTGATTGTCAGTGTTGAATGTTAACCTGATAGGTAATGCGAATTCAAATAGTTTAACAATTTGGTTTAACAATAGTTTAACTCACTAAAAGTGAGTCACCATGGCTTGAGTAATGAATTGAGAGGCTGTTTTGGGGAGAGGGATTACCTGTCCTGAGTCTCAAAGGTCAGGTGAACATTAACTGGGCTAGGGCAGGTATTGGAACTGCAATTCTGGATGCTAGTAGAACTCTGGATGTGAAGAACATAATGTGATTGATGTAGAGAGGGCAAAGGGCAAGTGTCAAGGGATTAGGCAGGAAGAGAAAAACCTTGTCAATACAATATAGTCCGTGTAATTAAGAACTGCCTTCCCTACTTTTTTATGTAGATTTATCCTGTTTGCGTGGTTCTCTTTTTTTCTGTATTTCAAGCACTGGAAAAATATAGATGGTTTCAAAGTGGATAGCTTCTGCTGTGACTCTTAAAAATGCTTAGTAACCAAATTTGTTTTAAAATAGATTGTTTATAAGCGCAATTTAATGTAAGTTAGAGTAATTTGTGTCTATAGATAGTAAAATTTCCATGCTTGAAAATAAGGACCACAGTTCATTCAATTGTTGTCAGTAGCTATTGTGTGTAGTCAGGATGTCCTGGGGAAGGAGAGTGTCTGTATTCCAGAAACAGACTTAAAGAGACTTCTCCACTGCTTTACAGATCTTTTTTCTTTGCTGTAAAGCAATTTTTTGAGTATTATTTTCCACTAAGAGTGTCTTTACCCTTGGAATGATTGTTACAGTCTTAACTTTTGTGTTGGATGAAGTTTTGAAGATTACTTTGTTATTGGGGAATTTATTGTTTCAGTAGGACTTCACTTACTCTGTTTCAGTATGACACTAGAAAACTAAAAATTGTGTTTTCTTTGGTGTAAGTTTTAAGTTTCTAAATGCCCCCCTTGTATTATTGTTGAGGCCATCTAAAAATGTCATTGATACCTCAAATGAAAAATATTCAGTAACCTAGAAAATTGATGTCAAATTAGAGCTTATTTAATTCTTTCATTTAATCTTAATTTAGTTTTCAAACCCTGGAAAGGCCAGGATTTGAAGTGTAGAAACCATTTTTGAATATCATTGTTGTTGTTTAGTTGTTCAGTGGTGTTGGACTTCTTTGTGACCCCATGAACTGTAGCCCGCCAGGCTCCTCTGTTCATGGAATTTCCCAGGCAGGAATACTGGAGTGGGTTGCCATTTCCTCCTCCAGGGGATCTTCCCGACCCAGGGATTGAACCACAGCCTCCTGCTTGGCAGAAGGATTCTTGACGTTTGAGCCACCTGGGAAGCCCTAAAGACAGTTAGATCAAGGAGGTGTCATTTTGTTTGTGCTGCTCAGGGTGTGAAGGCATGAAATCTATGCATTTCCTATGCATAGTAATAACAGTTGCGTTGAAATAAAATTGAAATCCTTTAACTTCTCCTTTAACTTCTCTTATTTTTTATTTTAAATGTGGGATTTACCTTTTAATAACCATAAAAGAAAAATCCTTAGCTTTTCCTCATTCATTCTAATAGTGATTTGTATTTCCTGTGTCTTCTTGTTTCCAAGCAGGAAGCTCAGTCTGACAAAATATTTGCAATATGGTAAGAGAGATACAGCTTATTTGTGAAGCAGATAAAGACATCGTAGCACTCAGTAGTTTATTATGCATGTAGTAGTTGTGTTTTCATCATTTACAAGCATTTTGATAAACCTCATTTGTAATATAAAAGGACAATTTTTAAGGTTTTTCATGATCTGTATTTTGCCCTATATTTAAAAATTGGCAAGCAAGAAAAGTTTTAATTATGTATCCAAAATTATAGAAGCCTTACATGTTTTCTTTGTTTTGAAACTTAATTTTTTAATAGGCAGTTCATTCACGTGGTTCATAGTGCAAACAGTATAAAAAGGTATTCACTAAGTGAAGTGTCTTTCTACCTCAGACCTTAGCTACCCATTCCTTTCCCTAAATAAGCAACAACTATTACTGGTTTTTTATGTATCTTTCTGGAGACATATTACATATACAAAAGCAAATAACAGTATGTTCTCTTTCTTATGCAAAGGGTAACATTCTGCTCTTTGCTCATTGTTCTGAGTTAACTGTATATAAAAGGTCTTCTTTTGCTGCTATTTGTTTTTTCAAAGCTGCATGATATTCTGTTATATTGATGTACTGTAATTTAACCAGTTCACTACTAATAGATGTTTGGATTGTTTCTAATTTTTTTATTACAAACAATACTTCAGTGAATAGCTTGTGTATATTTCTAGGTGGGTAGTTACTAGAACAGAGCACTTTTGCATCTGTGTTTTTTATATTGCTAACATCCTCCATAGAGTTTCTGTCCTTCTGATAGTCATGCTGAAGAAGCTAATTTCATACACCTTTGCCAACAGAGCTGGTGACCAGACTTTGTTATCCAATCTGGTAGCAAAAACTGGTATCTCAGTATAGATTTGATTTGCATTTCCCTCGTTTTCGGTATAGTTGAGTATCTTTTCATATGTTTCAGAGCCATTTACACATCATTTTATGTGACTTGACTCTTGATTCAGATTTTCTTCTTGATGGTCTTTTTTTAGTACTGATTTAGTACTGATTTATCGGAGAAGGCGATGGCACCCCACTCCAGTGCTGTTGCCGGGCAAATCCCATGGATGGAGGAGCCTGGTGGGCTGCAGTCCATGGGGTCGCTAAGGGTCGGACACGGCTGAGCGACATCACTTTCACTTTTCACTTTCATGCATTGGAGAAGGAAATGGCAACCCACTCCAATGTTCTTGCCTGGAGAATCCTAGGGATGGGGGAGCCTGGTGGGCTGCCGTCTCTGGGATCGCAGAGTTGGACATGACTGAAGCGACTTAGCAGCAGCACTACTGATTTATAGAAACTCTGTATAAGTGAAATTAGTCCTTAATCTTTGATATAAGTTGCAGGTTTTCTTTAGTTTGTTTTTATCTTTTGAGTTGCTTATTTTATTTTGCATCTATATCTCAATCTTTTGTATGTTTTTTGAGTATAAGGGAAGGATTTCCCTGCTTGGAGATTATAATAGCATTCGCCATTGTTTTTTCTTCTAATGTTTTCATGGTGTTATTTATTAAAGTTAAATCTTTGGTACATTCTAGAGTATCTATGTTTCTGGCTATAATTCCTATTTTCCCCATTGGTTTAAGATGCTATCTTTATCATAAATACTCTACACTGTCACATATTTAATATCTATTTCTAGAGTTTATTCTCTCCCCTTGATTTGTTTAGTTATGTGTCAATACCTTATTGTCTCCATTGTTTTATAGTGTTTTAATGTCTGGTAGGGATAGCTCCTCTTTCCAATACTCTTTTTGTTCAGGATTTTATTTTTCCATAAGCACTTTTCAGTTGATTTGTCCTAGTTCTAAAAAATACGTGCTAGTATTTTGAAGGTGATTTGAATTAAATTTAAATTAATTTATAATTAAGTCTATAAACATAGATTATAGTTAATTTATAATTAAGTTTATAAATTAAATTAAGGAGCAATTTGTATATTCAGCATTTCTGAGTATAGGATGCATGTAAGTTCTTCACGTTGTCTTTTTTGTTTCTCAGAAGCAATGTGAAGTTTTCATTTTATAAATCTTATAGCTTTTGGTTGGTGTTTTTGCAATTTTCCCCATGCAAATGGTGAAAATTTTCTTCCATTTTATCTTTTAATTCAGCAGTTTTCAAACTATGGCCTCTGATTTATGACATCACATTAATGAATTGTAGCCAGCATTTTTAAAATATGAAAGTGAATTGAAAATAAGTTTAAGACTTAAGGATGTTTCAGAAACTTTAAAAAATGTTATATAACTGTATATATAGTTATCTATTATATGTTTATGGTATACTTTGTCATGATGTGATGTGTATTTCTTAGCAAAGGTTGGTTATTGTAAAACTGTTTGAAAGTTGCTGTTCTAGTAGAGTATATATATGAAAACTATTCATCTGTTTTCTTAAAGAGATACTTAATGTGTTTTAGTGCTCCTTGCTGTGACTTAATAGGGAACTCAAGGGAGATATTTAAACTTTGCACAAAATTTTTTAAATTTGATTTTGAAGGTCAGCTAATAGAGAGGAGAGAGTGGAGACAGAGAGGCTAATTAGCAGGTTGTTAAATAGTCCAGACTAGACGTAAAATGTCGTCTTTGAACTAAGTCAGTGTCGATAGGAATGGAATGGAAGGAAAAAACTTCAGAGACATTTTGGAAGCAAAACTCATCAGCTAGGAAATGTATGGAAAAGAGTAGGCTTGAGGGGCAGAGCATATGAGAAGATGAGAGTTTGGTTTTGTACGTGCTGAGATTGCAGTGCTGGTGGGTGAAGGCTAGAAAGGAGGGGGAGGAACGTATCAAACAGACCAGTGGAGCTCAGAGGGGAAACCTAGGCCCGTGGTTTGAGGATTGTTTCCTTACAGATACTGGAAGTGGATGAGATTCTGTGGGGATAATGTATAGAGAAGAAGGCCAAGATGAGAACTTTGGACTGAGTGGAAACAACTGTTTGAAGCACAAATTGTTGTCTACAGATAGATGAAGAACATGAGGGTGCTCAGATTTACTAAACACCAAGTTCCACACCCTAGGTGCTTTACATTTGTTTTCTTAGTTCCTTTCATTTTACATATGAGAAATTGAAGTGAGGTGATGTATCTAGAGTAAAACCGGAAGTGATATGGGTCAGATGTAAACTCAGGTTTGAACCTCTGAAGTTTTGCTTCCTCTAGTTAAGTATAATATATTGCTTCTAAGCGAAAGGCTTCAAGTCAGATGAAAGTGGTTAATACTTGTAGTAATAATAGCTGACATAATATATTGAGGATGTACTTACTGTTAAGCTCTTTACATGGATTAGCCATTAATCTCTATAGGAAATTATTATATCAGCTCCTGTTTTGCAGATAAGAAAGCTGGGACATAGAGAGATTTGTCCAAAGTTACATATGTATAAAGTGGTAGGGTTGTTGAGAGTTGCAGAATGGTCAAATAGGATGAAAACTTAAAAGGGAAAAAAGACTTCTAAGTTAGACTAATGTAGTTGCAGATTACTGACAGTGTTGTTGAGTGGTAGTGAGTGAGACATTTATTGAGTATTTTCTATGTAAAAAGCTCTCTTCTATGTTCTTTCAGTCTTCACAGTGGTTCTCAAAATACGTATTATTATCCCCATTTTATAAATGAGGAAACTGAGGAACAGAACAGTTAAGCTATTCAACCTCATAAGAGATAGATTTAGGATTTAACTGAGGCATACTGGCTTTGGAACCCGTCCTTTTAACCAGGGGTGCACAAACTATTATTACTACCAGTGGGCCAAATCTGACCTGCTGCCTGTTTTTGTAGGTAAAGTTTTATTAGAAACAACTACTCTTATTTATGTTTGACTCCTTTATACAGAGTTGAATATAGTTGCAACAGATTGTATGACCTGAAAAGTCTAAAATATTTACTATCTAGCCCCTTACAAGAAGGAGAAGGCAATGGCACCCCACTCCAGTACTCTTGCCTGGAAAATCCCATGGACAGAGGAGCCTGGTAGGCTGTAGTCCATGGGGTCGCTAGGAGTTGGATACGACTAAGCGACTTCACTTTCACTTTTCACTTTCATGCATTGGAGAAGGAAATGGCAACCCACTCCAGTGTTCTTGCCTGGAGAATCCCAGGAATGGGGGAGCCTGGTGGGCTGCCGTCTATGGAGTCGCACAGAGTCGGACAGAACTGAAGTGACTTAGCAGCAGCAGCCCCTTACAGAAAAAGGTTTCCAACCCCTGCTAACCATTAAACTAGATGAAAAGTCAAATCCTAGTGAATTCAGTCATTATCTATTTATAGAGGTTTGGCAGTAAAGAAATGCTGAATTAGGGTGATAGCTTTAAGGAGAAATATGATAAATTTAATTTTTTCCCATAGGAAAGATTTGGGTATGTTGTTAGTATCATAAGAAACGTCAGGTAGTGGGAACTAGGGGAGCCTTGAGAGAGGAGGACAGAGGAGCCTGGTAAACTACAGTCCATGGGGTTGCAAAGAGTCGGACACGACTGAGCACAAGCGCAAGCAGTGGTGGTGTAGGGTTTTGGAGAATGCAGGGGAGAATGGGAAGATTTATTATTGGAAAGGAGCTGAAGATTATTCTTTGAAACCCAGGGCAGGAGCAAAAGAAGTGAAAGGATATTAGAGAGAGAGCTGTTTTGAAGTGGAGGCAAAGGCAGTAAGAGGAATTTTCAATAGATGGCTGTAACCTCATTTGAGTAGGGATGAAGGTAAGGACTGAAGATGGTTCAAATAATTGTCTTTTCACTACTTACAGTTATATTTTGAAGTCTCCTAGTCCTGTTTAGTGCTTTGAAAAATATGTTTATAAGAAAGGATGAATAATTACAGAATTCTGCCAAGTGTTACAAAGTATTTTTTTTCTTTAAAGTCTAACATGTTAAAATTAGGAAATAGAAGTAGGCTTTACATTTTTTTCTGGTATTCCATTTTAAATTATGTTTGAAGTCTACTTTCCAGTGCAGTTTTTAAGACAGCATTATTGAGGTATAATTGACCTATAATAAACTGCACATATTTAAGTTAAGGGTACAGTCTGATCAGTTTTGATGTCCATTCTCTTGTGAAACCATCGCAGTCCAGGTGATGCGTGCCCCTTGGTAGCCCCTCCCTTCTGCACCTCTTTGCCCCCACCTTCACCACCATTGATACAGTGTATTTTCATTGTGTTCAAAATACTTTCTAATTTCCCTTTTTCTTCTTTGATCTATGGGGTTATTTAGAAATGTGTTCATTTCCTAATATTTGAGGATTTTTACAGAGATTTTTATTGTTTAATTCCATCTAGTCACAGAACATATTTTGCCTGACTTGAATCCTTTTAAACCCACTGAGACTGGTTTTATGGCCCATAATATAGTCCATCTTTGTAAATTTACAATGTATGCTTGAAAAGAATATGCTGTCATTGGGTAGAGGTTCCTTAAATTTCCATTTCATCCATGTGGCTGATAGTATGGTTGAAGGCTTCCATATCCTCTACTGATTTTCTTTCTACGGGTTCTGTCAATTATTGAGAGAGGGTTTTTGAAATTTCTGACTGTAGTTGTGAATTTGTCTATTTCTCATTTCAATTATATTAGTTTTTGTTTCATACATTTTGAAACTGTTAATTAGGTACATAAATGTATAAAATTATGTCCTCCTGATGAACTGACTCCATCATTATAAAATGGCCTTCTTTATCTCTGTTAGTTTCCTTTGCTCAGAAATCTGTGTGTGTTATGAGACAGTAAGTTTAGGGCAGTTGCAGAGCTTACCACATTTGTTTCTTGTATGTTAGGATTCTTGTTCTTTGTTGCTTGATAGCTAGTGTCTTGAAAACTGTTGTTTCATATATTTTGTATGGATTTCTTTCAGCTGTTTAGGTTATATAAGCTACAACCTAAATTTTGAGATATTTAAAAAATTATTTGTGGTGGTTAAGTTTTTCTTCATCTTTGTATCAGGAATATTTAGAGGAATATGATGAAAGGTGTGGACCTTAGCCCCTCGTGTCTATAAAATCTTGGTTGTAATTTCCTGAGGCTTCCAGGTTTGAGGTTTTAATTCATCCCTTCTTAGGAATCCTGGCTTCATTTTTAATTCTTGTTGCACATTAGATTCACCTGGGAGAAATTTTGAACAGATATCTGTGGTTCACCAGGCTTTTAAAATCTGAATCTTGGATGGTGGGCCTCAGATTTTGTTTTTAAAGCTCCTAAAGTAAGTCTGATGTACAACCGAGCTTAAGAACAACTCTGTTTTAAAACAAAGTATAGCTTCCTCTCCACTTGGTTTCTCTTCTTCTAGTGATTGGCAGGGACCCTAGGGAGGGTGACTGGCAGGGACCCTAGGGAGGGTGATTGGCAGGGACCCTAGGGAGGGTGATTGGCAGGGACCCTAGGGAGGGTGGGATACAAGGAGCCAGTTGCCCCTTAAACTCAGTCTGAGTAGAACGTGGTGCTTCGAACAGTTTACCCATTCAGCCCTCACGTTTTGTCTCTGTAAATTGTATCTGGGCTTTTAACAAAGGTGTGTAAAGACAAAGTTATAATAAAAAACTTTTTCCAGTTATGTTTCCTAATTTTCTTTAACAAAATGCAAAATGTTAGAATATCACTATGATAAACAAAAGACAGCTATATATCAATTAAATGGACCTCAGAGCCTAAGGACCTCACAAGAATAAGGCTTTAAAAAGGAAGAAATAAGGAATTTAAGATTTTTTAAGTATTGGGTGTTGTTAATATGATATGCTTCGTGTATAGGTTTTATGCTATGTCAGATGTATATATGACTTTAGATATTGGTAATTTGTAGTGGAGAATGTACTTCATATTGACTTAAGTGGGTCACAGTGCATTTAACTGTTCTTTAAAAATGCTGTGAAGCAATAAGCAAGAGAAAATAGCACAGGGCTCTCTCACTGAGAGAGGGCTGATGTAACGTAGTCTCCATGACTCAAGATCGAGTGATTTCACATTGAGTCACTTTTTGGATGTGCCGAATAATGCAGTGTGTGTGGAGGAGTCGTATTGGAATGCCAGCTACTTTTATGCAAGGTGATTCTTTTGTGTGATTTCTTTAATGAAGAACTTGAACATCATATTATTTTGTTTATTAGGTTTTTTAGTTTCTGAATCTTCTAATGCTTCTAGAAAGTAATGGTGGATTTTTATGGGATTAAATTACTTTGTATAAATCTAGTTTATTTCCCCCCTCATTTATTGTAATCCCTTTTCCCTACAGCTGTGAACTTCACAGAAGTAAATGAAGAAAACAAAAATGATCTCTTCAGAGAAGTGTTTTCTTCTATTGAAACCTTGGCCTTTACCTTTGGAAATATGTAAGTAGAGGACTGTCGTTTCAAGAATTTAGGGGCTGAGTGTCTCAGTGAGAGTATGTGTCATGATAATTCAGTATGTAAAGCAAAGCAAAGCATTCACCAACATAAAATATTATCACAGCTTTGGAAACGCTATATCCTGTGTTGCTATATTGCTGTATTTGGAGGTGTTTATAGCCATTTAGAAGCAGCATCCATCCGTGAGTGACTGCTTAGTTTACGTGGATAGAGTCTTAGGAGTTTATATCTAAGGCTCTTTTAATCTAGATGACATGTTGAATGTACAGCTTGTGACAGAGCAATGTAATGACTTGTGTTTTGTCTTTGTGTTTTTAATTTCTATTTCTTTTTTTTTTTAAACTTCCCCTGGATAGCTTGACAAACTTCCTTATGGGAGATGTAGGCAATGATTCATTATTGCGACTGCCTGTTTCTCAGGAAAGTAAGGTAGGCCAAGTTTATATGAAAGCAAAGACTTTAATATTTTTAACTTCCTATTTTAATAATATCCTAATCTTAATCTCAGCATTAGTCTTTGATAGTTTTTTAGTGTAGCAAGAAAAATAGCTCAGTTCATTTGAAGTATGATAATTTATGGCCAGTTTTGGGGCCAAAAATTTAGTTGTACTTTTGAAGTGGAACTATATCATTTTAAAAGAACGTATCTGATAATTTTATAATGTCTTATGTAATGAATCTGTATGTCGTATGATCCAAAATTTTAATCAGTAGTTCTTAGCCGTTTTTCCTTCTTGATAGTGCCGCAGGTCTTAAAGACTGGTGGAAACTTAGAAAAATGATACAAGAAGTGAAGAGGGTGTTAATCTTTTCACATGCCCTACAGTTTGTTTGTTACCATGAAACACCTTATTAACAAAACTATAGGTCTTAATTCTCCCTAAGAGCGTTGTTATAAGTGTGTCAGAGAATTAGAGTTCTGATTCCTAGTTGAAGAAAAATACCTATAAAATCATAGAACATTACGAATGTATGTAGAATATTGCTTTAAAGATTTATAGTAATTGTAGTAGTAATATTTTCATTTGAGTAATATTTTTTTACCAAATGCAAGATATTTAAACAGACTGCATTAGGGACATATGTTGATCATTTCCTGTTAAGGATTTCCAAAAAGTATTGGAATTCAGATCCAAAAGGATTTCAACACGTATTTGGAAATGTGCCAAGTACTTGTTATTATGTCAAAATAACATAAGAACTGCAGCCTTTCTTAAATAATACAAAATGTGAATGACTACTTAAAGGCCATTTGTTATATGTACTACAGTATTTAGAAAAAAAATGTGACATTCTGAAGTCATCCATTTGATGACTGAAGGAGGACAGTGTAGAAACCATATCAGAATTGTGAAGTATTTCTAGATCTTTAAAATATTATGCTGTTATTTTTTATTTTTCCTCAATTATATGTTTCAAGCTTGCTGCTAATTTAGAAAGTGTAATAAAACATTCTATCAGTGTAACAGGGGTCTAAATAATTTAAATTTTAGGTGTGAATCATATGTCCTATTCATGTGCTCCTGCTGTGGCCCATGTTTCTGTGCGTGAGTGTCTCATTGCAGTGGCTTCTCTTACTTCGGAGCACAGGCTCTAGGGTGTGGCGTGCAGGCTACAGTAGTTGGGGTACACAGGCTTATTTGCTCCACGTGGTGTGTGGGATCCTCCTGGATTAGGAATCAAACCCATGTCTTCTGCATTGGGAGGAAGATTATTTACCACTGAGCCACTAAGGAAGCCCCAAACCTACATCATCTTAATCTTTAAGATAGACCTATGAAGTGGTATTCTTATCCTCATTTTATGAAGGGCCAGAAAACTTAAGTGAGTATAAATACGTAGCTCAGTGTCATATAGCTACTAAGTGATAGAGCTTGACTTTAAATGTAGGTTTTACATGATTCCTTTTGCATTGAATAATAAGCTCTCACAATTTTGGTAGATAACATTTTCCTGCACTGTCTATTTCGGTAGCTGTGTGTCACATACAGTGCATTAAATTAAAATTTTAATTCTCATTTACATTAGCCACTTTTCAAATGCCACTTTTCAAAGGTAGCTGGTAGGTACTTTATTGGACAGTGCAGCTATGGAACATTTCCATCATCATAGAAAGTTCCATACTAAGCTGTCCAAAGGACTTTGCATGACATGCTTATCATATAATAAAATGGTAAAGGATGGCTGAAAGAGAGTGTCTTTGTCTTCTGTTTAGATAGCAGTCTATTTAGATTGCTTCCATAACTTGCTGACTAATATTTTTGAGATCTTCAGGATTTAAAATTTTGAATGGATTCATTAATGCTGTTAGTAAACAAAGAGGTTTATTCATTCTTGGACCTTGAGAACTGCTGTTGTAAAAAGCTATATAGTTCTTATTAAATGTTCTGGCATTTAAACAGGCTTCTCAGGCTCTTTGAGTTCTAAATGCTTGAAATTCTTTAGTAGGAATTATCTCAGAGTAAGAAGTTAGAGTGAAAAAATTTTGAAGCAAAGATCTGTTATCTTCTGCTGTAATCTTAAATTTGTTTTCTTCCTTTTTTAAAGTCTTTTGAAAGTGTTTCTGTGGAATCAGTGGACTCATCCAATGAAAAAGGTAATGCTTGAGGTACTTAAAACTTTAGTCAGACATTTTACAGTTACTTTTGATAAATGTTTTGGATTACTTAATCTCCTTGCTTAGTAACGGAAAGTATTTATTTTAGACATAAGATGAATAATATGTAAAGTTTTACACATAAAACTTAAGGGGAAAAAACCTACTAGAGTAGATAGTGTGATGATAGAGACTGATCAACAGTTATATAGGGTTTGTAACTTGATAAATAATAGAAATATGCATTAAGATTTTAAAATGTAATTTGAAATTATTTTCAACTCAAGCCGTGACCCTTTGTTTCTGAATTTGTCACATTTTTTTCAACCAGTTTTCATTGAAAAACATCTTAGGATTTTAATGCTTCTTTAAAGGTTTCATGTTATGAGCTCATATTTAATATATACTTACCTTGACATTTTTTTTATTTTCAGGAAGTTTTTCTCCTATAGAATTAGACAGCATGCTGTTAAAAAACACTAATTCTATAGAACTGGCTTTGTCATATGCTAAAACATGGTCAAAATATACCAAGAACATAGTCTCATGGGTTGAAAAGAAGCTGAACTTGGGTGAGTTGCCCTTTGGGGCATCTGATTAACTCTGGAACATAAGAACTAAATTCTTTGTGATTCATTTTCTACAGACTGTAAATAATGATTCCAAATTAGTAGTGCTTTCATTAGTGAATAAAATCATTGTCCATTTTCTCTTCTTGAAATAGGGAAGGCTCTCCTTAAAATAAATATATTTATTGAACATTGAACTGTGGACCAACCATTAGATCTGGGGACACAGTGACAGTGTACTCTCTTTGCCTTTAAAGAAGTTATACTCTAATAAGCAAAAAGAAATGCAATCAGATGATATAGTTAAAGGAGATAAAAAACAACTATCAGATAAAAATCTAGCTATCAGATCAGAAGGCAGTGGAAACATATATAAGGAACTTCTTGATAGCTAATATTTTCCCAGTGTTTTACAGTTAACAAAGTGCTTTCACATTCATTTTCTGATTTAATCCTTACCAAAACCCTGGAAAGTAGGCAAGACAAAATTCTTATTCCTGTTTAACAGAGGAGGTGAATGAGACAGGGAATTTGGCTAAGGTCAGCAGATTTGCCTAAGATCATTTTAGTAACTGACAAACCACAGAAGTTACCCAAAACCTGTGCTCTATTACATTATTTGCCTTTAATATGGGATGCCCATCAGATTCATCTAAATAGCCTTAGAAACAGATAATAAACAGGCATAGGCCCCAGTCCCCTAGAGAGGTGAAATCTATGCAAGTGTATTTTGAAAGTTTCCCAGTTGATTTTGATGAATAATTTCAATTAAGAATCATAGCTTCATACCATGATGCAAGGTAGTATTTGTGATCACTTTTTAATTGGGGAATTTTAAAAAAATTCCCTGGTGGCTCAGATGGTAAAGCATCTGTCTACAATGCGGGAGACCCAGCTTCTATCCCTGGGTTGGGACGATCCCCTGGAGAAGGAAATGGCAATCCACTCCAGGACTATTGCCTGGAAAATCCCATGGACAGAGGAAGCTGGTAGGCTACAGTCCATGGGGTCGCAAAGAGTAGGACACGACTGATCGACTTCACTTTCACTTTAATTGGGGGATTACAGATAATTTTAGAGTATGGAGAAGAAAAAGTAAATTGGACTTACCTTCTGATGCCTTCTTTGACCTTTTCAGAATTGGAGTCCACTAGAAATATTGTTAAGTTGGCAGAGGCAACTAGAACTAACATTGGACTACAGGTAGGTGGTCAGTGAACTACTAGGGTTTTATACCAAGCGATTACTCAGCTCCTGATAATACCATGTAAAATCAGAAAATTTTGTCCTTAATATAGGAAAGAACTTGAATGCTAAATAACCTTTTTATTGACAAGATAAAATCTTTATAAACTTACAGAGATACTCATTATGAAGAAGCTAAGAAATTTACAGTTTTATATATATATGAATATTAATTATCTTGTTAGCTACTAATTTTGCTGACTAGTTTAAGAATTATTATTAATTTTCTTCAGTATTTTTTCATATGGTCATACTTATGAATAGTCATTTTTCTGAAAAAAATTTAAACTTAAAAATTTCTTTTTTTGAAGAAAGATAACGGGGGAGGATCTAGACCTCTAGTACATTTCTATTGGAAAATTTTCTTTTCAATTTTAAATTCTAGGAGTTTATGCCACTGCAGTCTTTATTTACCAATGCCCTTCTTAATGATATAGAGAGTAGTCACCTTTTACAACAAACAATTGCAGCTCTTCAAGCCAACAAATTTGTGCAGGTAAAAATTTATATATACACTATACTTTTTATTTTTTTAAACAGCAGTGTACCTTTAGAAAACAGCTTTTTTCTCTCTCTTCTTCTTTTTTTTTTTTTTTTTTTTTTGTTGTTGTTGTTTTAAAATGCCCTTGGCAGCCTCTGCTTGGGAGGAAAAATGAAATGGAAAAGCAAAGGAAAGAAATAAAAGAACTTTGGAAGCAGGAGCAAAATAAAATGGTTAGTATTATAATAGTTTCATCTATTTGTGAACATCTGAAAATCATGAGCAATCTGTCAGCATATATACCCTGGGAAGATGCATATCTTATTCTATAGTTTATCTAAAATGCAGTCATAACTGTCTTGCTGAATATGCTAAAGAGACTTGTACATTAGGCTTTTTCTTATTTTGTATTTAATACTCTTTTTTATTCTGTGTAGCTTGAAACAGAGACTGCTCTTAAAAAGGCAAAATTGTTGTGTATGCAACGTCAAGATGAATATGAAAAAGCAAAATCTTCCATGTTTCGTGCAGAAGAAGAACATCTGAGCTCAAGTAGTGGATTAGTAAAAAATCTCAATAGGCAGCTAGAAAAGAAGCGAAGGCTGGAAGAGGAAGCTCTTCAAAAAGTAATCATCTTTTTTGTTATTTGTTACTATTGAATTAGCAATAATCTGCTAAGGCTTCAGTTCTCAAATTTTAACCTTCATCAGGACCACCTGGAAGACTTGTCAAAACAAACTGCTGGGCCATGTCCTCAGAATTTCTGATTTAGTAGGTCTGGAGTTGGCCCCAGACAACTTGGATCTCAGAGAAGTGCCCAGGACTGCTGCTGCTGTTGCTGCTGGGGATCCACACTTTGAGAACCACTCTGCTAAGAGATTTTTGCTTATATTTTGAATATTGGGGTTTATTTGTGAAGAAAGTATCTCAGGGCAATCGTTTAATATTTTCTGCTTGGTTGTTCAGGAGGTTCACCATTTAGGCAACTGGCTATATATGTGTACTTATTCTAGTACCTGCTAGCAAGACTAGGCAGAAGCTTTGTATTATTAATATTCATGAAATATAATTGATAAATTCTGTAAGAAGATTATAGGAAATGGTAAATATCAATAGAAAAGTTTATTAATGGACATTTATTTTATAGACAGTGTACTAATTGTAAATTATGCTTAACTATTCATAGAAGTCAGTTGTCCTTGAATTGCTGACCAAAACAGAATATTTCTCTTTAGGAATATTCTATCTAAAACATAGAATGTTTCAGAACTTTCATGCATAAGCCATTTCAATCATTTAAATTGAGCTTTACTAGAATAAGTATATTTATTTTAAAATACAGATTCAGTGAACCAGCGTCACTTTTTTCTCTGATAACTCCTAAAGGTAGAAGAAGCAAATGAACTCTACAAAGTGTGTGTGACAAATGTTGAAGAAAGACGAAATGATCTAGAAAATACCAAAAGAGAAATTTTAACACAACTCCGTAAACTTGTTTTCCAGTGTGATCTTACCCTTAAAGCTGTAAGTAATTTCTTCAGTATTTCAAAGAGAAAAAAAATTAAGTCTGTACATCTGTAGATATACAGACTGTATAACCTCTAGAATACTTGATGAGTTGCAATTCTTACAGGATTTAATTTCTGAGATTATAGGAAAGTTTAGAGTTTGAAAGTTGACTCTCAGTTTTTAATTCTAGTATGTGGTTTGAGCTCTTATCTATTCTCTTCTCCATGGATTGATGATTTGTTTGGTTAAAATTGAAGGGTGAATGTTTGAAATTGCCTGTAAGCCACTCTTTCTTGGGTTGACTAACAAAATGGATTTAATCCTGAAACATCTATCAGCACAGTGAGATCTGTTCTCCAGAATTTGAGTAAACTAAATATTGAAATTGAACCCAATGGTTTATTTGAAGACAAGACATTCATGTATCTCTTTAAAATGGCTTTTATTAAAAACTTATGTGCAAAATGCAGTCAAGTTTCCATATTCATGGGTTCTACATGAGTGGATTCAGCCAACTGTAGCTTGAGAGTATTCAGGGGAAAAAAGATTTCCAGAAACTTCCAAAAAAGCAAAACTTGAATTTGTCTGCATTGGTAACTATCTACATAGCATTTAATTATATTTAATAACTGTTTGCATAGCATTAGGTATTATAAATAATCTAGAGAAGATTTAAAGTCTGTAGAAGGTTATGCCTAATTTACATGCAAATACAGTGCCATTTTATATAAGGAACTTATGCATCCATGGGTTTTTTGTATCCATGAGTGGTCCTGGAAACAATTCTCTTAGATACTGAGGGATGACTGTACTTGTTTTTGGCATACGTTTCACAAGTTTTAAAGCATATATAAATTTCTGTAATCACTACCATCACAGTTAGGATTCGAAATAATTCTATCACTCCGATAAAATTTCCTCATGGTACCCATTTGTAGTCACACTCTCCACCTATCCCTTATCCCCCTGGCAAGTATTGATCTGTACTCCATCTCTGTAGTTTGATCTTTTCCACAATGTCCCATAAATTGAATTATAATATGTATCTTTTGAAGACTGGCTTCTTTCACTCAGCATAATGCTTTTGAGATTCATCAGTGTTATGCATGTATCAATAATTCATTTCTTTTTATTGCTGAGTAGTAGTCCACTGTGTGGATATACCGCAGTGTTGATCCATTCACCAATTGGACAGTTGCAGTTTGGGGTAATTAAGAATAGAGTTACTATGAATATTCATTTACAGTTTTTGTGTGAATGTAAGTTTTACATTTCTGGGGTAAACACCGAGGAGTGAGATTACTGGGTGGTACGGTAAATGTTTGATTTTGTGAGAAGTCGCCAAACTGTTTTTAGAGTTTTCCATTGTAACTAGCAACCTGTGAGAGCTGCAGTTGTTCTGCATCCTTCACAGCACTTGTCAGTTGTTGGTTTTATGTTTTAGCTGTCCTTAGGTATGTAGTGGTAGTGATTTTGTTTTGAGAATGACTTATGATATAGAGCATCTTTTAAAGGGTAAGTGTGCAATCTCTGTTTTGCCTGTTCTTTTGGATTGAGTTATTTTCTTATTGTTGAGCTTGCATATATTGTCTTCCAGTTTGAAGCTTCTCTTTATTCTTTTAGCAGTGTCAGGGAACAAAAGTTTTAATTTTGATGGAATCTTACTTAACAGTTTCTCCTTAATGAGTCATGCTCTTGGATGATACCTAAGAGTGCTTTATCTAACCCAAGATCTCAAAGACTTCTTTGGTTTTCTATAAAAATTTTATAGTTTGATATTGAGAAATGATCCATTTTGAGTTAATTTTTTATAAAGTGAAGTATAAATTGAAGTTCATTTTTTGCATATGGATGTCATGTGAAAATTATACTCATGGAACTTTTATTTTATAGCGGTGACTGAATGTTGGCATGGAGAGGTCAGTGTCATTGAAAAATGGATTACCTAGATTTCCTAAGAGAAGGTACCAGGATTGGTGAAGTAGAAGCATGCGGGAGGGGAGAAGCAAATATGAAGCCTTTATTAGGGTTTCTGAGGGAAAATCTAGGTAGGACAGGATAAGCAATATAGGATTGTCTAGTTTGAGTTATTCCAGTGGGCTTTGGGGAATAAGGATGGCCTGAAACAGGGAATAGGAATTGATACCTGACCTGGAATAATTTAGGGCAGGGGAAAATACTGGCTTGGTATGTGAGAGTTAGAGATGGTTGGAGTTACATGTGAAAGACATGTGTGTCCCCAGCTAAGAATTGGCTAGCATTCAGAGGAACAGAAGTCCCCAGTCAGCAAGTTTTTAAAGATATTAAATGATCATAAAATACAGAAAATAAAAAAGGTGATTAATACTTGTTTGCTTGTTCTATTACCATTTGTTGAAGACATTGTATCATCACCAGTGAATCGTCACTATTGAATTGCCTTTGAACCTTTGTCAACATTCAATTGACCATATTTTTTAGTTCTATTTCTAGATTCTCTATTTTGTTCTGTGGATATATAATATATATGTATCTATCCTTTTGTCAGAACACTACTATATTGATTACTGGTGTTGTCTAGCAAAGTCTTAAAATCAGTTACTATGTTACTATAAGTCTTCCAGTTTTATTCTTTTCAGAATTGTTTTGAGTATTTAACTCTTTTATAAAAATGTTAGAATCAGTGTGTCTGTATCTACAAAAAAAAAATCTTGCTAACATTTGAATCGGAATTGCATTAAATTCAGCTTAGGGAGAATTGACTACATATGTATCATCCTAACTATGTATCAGTGCAGTTCAGTCGCATAGTCGTGTTCGACTCTTTGGGACCCCGTGAATTGCAGCATGCCAGGCCTCCCTGTCCATCACCAACTCCCGGAGTTCACTCAGACTCACGTCCATCAAGTCCATGATGCCATCCAGCCATCTCATCCTCTGTCGTCCCCTTCTCCTCCTGCCCCCAATTGCTCGAGCATCAGAGTCTTTTCCAATGAGTCAACTCTTGGCATGAGGTGGCCAAAGTACTGGAGTTTCAGCTTTAGCATCATTCCTTCCAAAGAAATCCCAGGGCTGATCTCCTTCAGAATGGACTGGTTGGATCTCCTTGCAGTCCAAGGGACTCTCAAGAGTCTTCTCCAACACCCCAGTTCAAAAGCATCAATTCTTTGGCGCTCAGCCTTCTTCACAGTCCAACTCTCACATCCATACATAACTATGTATAGAGTTCTCCAATCCATGAACACAGTATGTGTCTCCATTTATTTAGGTGTATATTATTTTTAATCAGCACTTTGTAGTTTTTAATGTTTCTTTCCCATGTTTTGTTAGATTTAAACCTATGTATGTAAGTATTTATTTATTTGAGGGGTTCATTGTTAATCTGATACAAGTACATGATATTTGTGTACATGTGTATATATATCTATGCATACACACATGCTTATTTAATTTCAAATTCAGTTGTTCATTGTTACTGTTGAAAAATATGAGTTATTTTCATATCTTGATCTTGTATTTTGCAACCATGCTAAACTCACTTATTACTTTTAGGAGCTTTTTTTGCAGAATCATAGGGTTTTCTTACATAAAAAAATCATGTTTTCTGCAAATAGGGACAGTTTTCTTTCTTTCCAAACTCTGTTCCTTTTTTTTTCCTTATTACACTGGCTAGATATTAAAATTCATCGTTGAATGGAAGTGGTGAGATAAGACATCTTTGTCTTAATCTTAGGAAGAAAACACTTAGTCTCTCACCATTAAACATGATAGCTGTAGGGTTTTTTAAAATACTTACTTTTAATTAATCTATTTGGCTGCACAGGGTCCTAGTTGCAGCATGAGGGATCCTCAATCTTCGTTGTGGTGTGTTGTTCAGTTGCTAAGTCATGTCTGACTGTCTGTGACCCCATGGACTGCAACACGCCAGGCTTCCCTATCTTTCACTGTCTCCCACAGTTTGCTCAAATTCATGTCCATTAAGTCGGCGAGTCTGTCTACCCATCTCATCTTCTGCCGCCCTCTTCTCCTTTTGCCTTCAATCATGAGGTCTCTTTAGTTGTGGCATGTGAACTCTTAGTTGAGGCAGGTGGGAAATGGTTCCCCGAACAAGGAGCAGACCCAGGCCCCCTGCACTGGCAATGCAGAGTCTTAGCCACTGGGCCACCAGAGAAGTCCCTGTAAGATTTGTTATTTTTTGAAGATACCTTTTATCATGTTAAAGAATTTCAATTTTTTTCTAATTGTGAGAATTTTGTCATGAAAATATTGGGTTTTGTCATATGATTATTTTTTTTTGCATCACTTGATGTGATAATAGAGTTTTTCTTCTTCAGTCTGTTAATATGATGAGTTACTTCATAATACTGATACTGATATTTAAGTTTTGATCTATCCTTGCATTCTTGGGATAAGCCACTTTTGTTTGTGACACATTGTTCCTTTTATAAATTGCTGAATTCAATTTGCTGATATTTTGTTGAATAGTTTTTTCTACTCTGTTTATGAAAGATATTAGTATTATGTTTTTGTTTACTTTTTTTTGTCTTATACTGCCTTTATCTGATTTTGGAATCAGGGTAATTCTGACCTCATAAAATAAGTTGGGAAGTGTTGCTTCCTATTTTATTTTCTGGAAGAGATTGTATAGAATTGGTGTTATTTCTTTAAATGTTTTGTGGCATTTCCTGGTGGAAGTAGTTGGCTTCGAGTTTTCATTTTTTTGGAAAATCTTTCCCTGTGTATTCAGTTTCTTTTGATAGAGGCCTGTTTGAATTAGTTCTTTTTTACGTGAACTTTGGTCGTTTGCGGAATTAGTTCCACCCTTTCATCTAAGTTATTGTATTTATGTGTTGTTTAGTGTGTATTTAGTGTTGTTTATAACTCTTAACCTTTCAGTGTCTCATTGAGCTGTAATGATATCCTCTCTTTCCTCCCTGATGTTGGTAATTTGTGCCTTTTCTCTCACTTCCTCTCTCTTTGGTTAGTCTGCCTAGAGGTTTATAAATTTTGTTGATCTTTTCTGAGAGACAGCTTTAGCTTTCATTGGTTTTTCTCTACTTTTCTTCTTAAATTTTTTTTCTGCTTTTTTTTGTTCCTTTCTGCTTACTTTAGGTTTATTTTGCTTTTAGTTTTCCTTTTAGTTTCTTAAAGGTAGAAACTTAGATTGTTCATCAAGACCTCTCTACTTTTTTAATATAAATAGTTAATGATTTTAATTTCTCTCTAAGCACTGCTTATCTACATCCCACAAATTTTGAATTTGGATTTTCATTTTTATACAATTCAAAATATTTTCTAATTTTCCTCAAGACTTTGATTTTACCTGTGGATATTGTAGAAGCTTGTTTAATTTCTAATTATTTGAGGATTTTCTGGACATTTTCCTGATATTGATTTCTAGTTTAATTCTGTTATAGTGAAACAAATACTTTATCTTGGTACTGTTCATGTATTCACTTGAAAGAACGTATATTCTGCTGTGGTTGGCTGGAGTAACCTATAAATATAGATTAGTTCCTCTTGGTTTATGGTATTATTTATTTCTTCCATATCTTTGACGATTTACTTTTTGTTTCTGTCAATTACTGAGAAAGGAGTTTTGACGTTTTTAGCATACTATATATTTTTAATTCTTTCAGTTTTTCCTTTATATATTTTGAATGTCTCAATTGCTTATATACACTAATGATTATTATATATTCTTGGTGAATTGGTCCTTTTATCTTTATGAAATGTGTCTTTTTATCCTGGTAATTTTTCTTGCCTTTTACTCTACATTATTTAATATTGATAGAAGTAGTTAAGGTTTCTTTTGAGCATTTTTAGCATGGTATATCTTTTTCTATTCTTTCACTTTTAACTTAAACATGTATTTTACATAAAGTTATTGTAGCATAGTGTTCAGTGTTGACCTTTTAAAAATCTCCGTCTTTTGAGTGGAATGGTTAGACCATTTATATTTAATGTTAAATATATGTGCAAATTTAGGCCTACTGTTTTTTGTTTTCTCTTTGTACCTTATGTTTCCCTTCATCTGTTTCTCTTTTGATGCCTTTTTTGTATGAATCAACAATTTTTTAGAATTACATTTTAATTGATCTATTTAATTTATTTATTATAGACTTAATTTAATGTTTTATTTATATACTAGAATTATATTTTAATTTATCTAAAATGATTGTCTAAAGTTTAATTTATTGTATATATTTTAATACATGTATTGGGTCTTTGACTATATCTGTTCATTTGTATAGTGTTTTTTCTTTAAATGGCTGCACTAAGATTATAATGGCTGCATTTTCAGTTTACTTTGAACTAATATTTTACCAAGTTCAAATGGAATGTAAGAACTATACCACCATATAAGTTATTTTATTCATTTTTTGTTGTGGTTGATATCTACATACATTGTTGTATGATCTGCATACATTGAAAACCTTACCAGACAAACTCACAATTTTGGTTTTCAGAAGTCTCAAAGTTTAGAGAGTTTAAGAGAATAAAACTAGTCTTTGAATTTATCCAGATATTTACCATTTCTGTTATTATTCTTTCACTCTGAGGTTCCATCTTCTCTCCCATATAATTTCTCTTTTGTCCAAAGAACTTCTTTTACCATTTATTTTATAGTTGGTCTACTGGTGATGAACTCTCTTGGTTGTCTCTCATCTGAGAATGTCTATTTCATCTTCATGCATGAAGGATATTTTCACTGAATTTAGAATTCAGTTCTTTTAACACTTTATTTATAAAAATGTTATTCCACTGCCTCTGGCATCCAGAATTTCTATGCATAGAAACTTGAATCATTGTTCCCCTAATATGGAGCATGTTGTTTTTCTTTGTCTGCTTGCAAAAATTTTTCTTTGTCTTTGGGTTTCAGCAGTTTGATTACAATGTATTTGGATGTGACTTTTGTTGAGTTTCTCCTGTTCTTAGATCTACAGATTTAACTCTTGCAATGTGTAAGAAGTATTTGGCTATTTTTCCTTCAGATTTTTTTTTTTTTTTTTTTTGGTAACAGTCCCTCGTCTTCCTCTAAGACCCTAAAGACTCAAATGACAGACCTTTTGTTATTATCCCACATGTAGGACCTTTTTTCCCCCAATCTTTTTTTCTCCTGATTGTTTATGTTGTTCTACTGATCTTTCTTCAAGCTCAGTGACTTTTTTTGTTGTTATCTCCATTTTTCCATACAGTCAATCCACTGATTTTTTTTGTTTGTTTTGGATATTTTTTTAGTAGTAAAATTTCCTCTTGTTTCTTTTTTATGTCTTCAAATTCTCTGCTGAGACTTCAGTCTTTCCACATTTTGATATTGTTGGCCCTTATTGCTTGAAATGTAATAATATCTGCTTTAAAGTCTGTGATAATTCAAATAGCTGAGTCATCTCAGTGTTGGTATCTGTTTGTCTTTTTTCTTATGAGTTGTTGAGATTGTCCCAGTTCTTTGTATGACAAGTAATTTTGGATGATATCTTAGGCAATTTCAGTATTACCTTATGTGACTCTGGGTTTTCTTTATAACCTGTATTGAGTGTTGATTCTTAAAAAGTTTAGCAGGCTTTTTATCCAGCTAGGTTCACTCTTCAACTAAGGACTCCCTTCGAGGCCTTCTGGCTGGGAAACTGAAGTCAGCCTAGTCTGCTGCTTTGAGAGCTGAGTTGGGGAAGGATAAAGAGAAAGAAACAGGAATTTCAGACTCCTCACTCTTCAGACTACAGTTACAGAAAAGAATTCCCTCAGCTTTAGACGTCTGTTCTGCTGCTACTGCCCTCACTCACACTGCCACAGGACTTCATCTTAGGGCTTGGGGCAAGAGGGAAGACAAACATACAAAAGAAACTAGAGAATTTCCCCAACTCTTTCCGTCACCTGTATTTGAGTAGGAGTAGTGTACTGACTGGGAAATACTAGCAGGAAAAAAATAACAGGAAGCATACCACGGATTGGTCAAAACTTGATTTGTAGTTTGTTTCCACAATCTACTTGCTGCCATTTACTTTTCAGAGCCCTCAGATAGCTAATCCATGCATTCTGTCCAGGGTTTTTAGGGAAACTGAGTGAGAGACTTTGGAAGTGAGCTTATTCCATTTGAGTCACAAACCTTCCTTATAATATTTCTGGGTGTTTAAAATTGTATCTCATTTGTTTATCAAATTCTGATTAATTAATATGGTTAATTTACAGAGTCAATTTTAATAAAAATATTTAAAAGAATTACAAAATCCCAGGATTCAAAATTCCTGTGTAAGTTATTTAAGCCAACTTTTTACCTTTCACAAGTCCTTTTACCTCAGACAATAGCTAATGATAGTTAAGATTATGTGTTTGCCAGTGTATTGAGCTGTTTGTCTTCATTAACTCATTTAATTACCACAAATCATATTGGGTAACTATAATTGTTTTAAGCTCCATTTTACTGATGAGGAAACTAAAGTTTAGAAAATCTTTCTTCTCCAAGTGTATTCCTTGTACCAGTCACATTCTCGTTACTTTGGAAGTACTATGAGGAATGCAGAATTTTGGATTTTGGCCTAGACTTTTGATATCAGAATCTGTATTTTGAACAGGATCCCCTACAAGATTTATTGCACATTAACTTTTTTGGAAACAAATGTTTAATGTAGTTATAAACAACTTGATATCAAAGTCACTCACCATATAAGTTGGAAAGCCAGACTTGAAGAATGGCTTCAGAGCTGGTGCTTCTAAATACTATGCTATCTTGCTGTGAATGATTACCCAGCCTTGATTTGAACAACTCCAGAATTAGTATGACATGTATTTTGAGCTTTAAAAAAATCCGTTTTCTTGTAGACTTTTCAAGTTGTGCTATATTGATATAATCCCTCTTCCACAAGATAGCACTTTAAATATCTGTCCCTGGATTTTTTTTCAGACTAAATACCCTCAAATCTGACTACTGCATATAACATAGTTTTGAGTTCTCTCATGAGCTTAATCTTATTTGTCTGCCTCCATCTAAAAAAGTGATGCTGTTTGGTGATCCAACAATTATGATTTCTTTTAATTTGATGTGATATAAATAAGAAGTTACCTAATTTTGTTGGAGAAGGACATGGCAACCCATTTCAGTATTCTTGCCTGGAGAATCCCATGGAGCCTGGCAGACTGCAGTCTGTGGGGTCGCAAGAGTTGGACATGACTGAGCAACTAAGCACACAATTTTGAATATAACATTTGTACTTGTTAATGCCTATTGTTCAGTTGCTAAGTTATGCCCAACTCTCTGTGACCCCATTGATTGTAAGTGCCAGCCTCCTCTGTCTTCCAGTATCTCTTGGAGTTTGCTCAAATTCATGTCCATTGAGTCAGTGATACTATCTAACCATCTCATCCTCTGCTGCACCCTTCTCTTTTGCCTTTAATCTTTCTCAGCATCAGGGTCTTTTCCAGTGAGCCACCTCTTTGCATTAGGTGGCCAGAGTTTTGGAGCTTCAGCTTCAGCATCCATCCTTCCAATGAATATTCAGGGACCCCCCTAAAGGGTTGATTTCCTTTAGGATTGACTGGTTTGATCTCCTTGGAGTCCAAGGGACTCAGTAGGGTCTCTTCTCCAGCACCACACTTCGAAAGTATCAGTTCTTTGGTGCTCAGCCTTCTTTCTTTATTGTCCTACTCTCAACATCCATACTTGACTACTGGAAAAACCATAGCTTTAACTATATGGACCTTTGTCAGCATAGTGATGTCTCTGCTCTTTATATGCTGTCTCGGTTTCTCATAGCTTTTCTTCCAAGGAGCAAGTGTCTTTTAATTTCATGCCTGCAGTCACCATCTGCAGTGATTTTGGAGCCCAAGAAAGTAAAATCTGTCACTGTTTCCACTTTTTTCCCTTCTATTTGCCATGAAGTGTTGGGACAAAATGCCATGCTCTTAGTTTTTTAAATGTTGACTTTCAAGCCAGCTTTTTCACTCCTCTTTCACCCTCATCAAGAAGCGCTTTAGTTCCTCTTCACTTTGTGCTGTTAGAGTCATAATATGCATGATGATACCACTATTGTTATTGCCTACTATTTATTTAAAAGAAATATACAACAGATACCCACTCTCAAGGAGTTTTAGCATTTATCTAGGGAGAGAGAATTAATACATCTGAAAAATTGTAGAGCAGTACTTATCCGTGTATGAAGTAGACTTTGAGGTACAAGTTCCCCAAACTTGAACAAATACACAAACTCCTGAAAATCACTACAGCATGTAATGTAGTCTGTTTATGGGAAGTTTCTCCCTATGTATATTTGTGAACAGAATTTCTTATTAGCTGGAGTTCTTTTGAACCAGTCTAATCAGTTTTACTCCTTCTCTTTGACATCATTCACATGCAAATCTAAGCAGATACCAAATCCAGCATTCAGTTCTTAAATGTAGGTGCTTTTCCCCCAAGGTAAGAGCCATAATTTTCTCAGATTTCTTTGTTTTCTTCTCCATCAGAGAAGAATTGGGGAATTTTTGGTGACTATTTCGCATCACCATCTCTCAAATTGTTTTCAAAAGAATTTTGTTCTCACTCTAGGATCTATTATTATTACATCTATCATTGAAAAGAAAACAAAGTCATCTGAAATATAAAGATGCTGGACACTCAGTTATATTCACTCACTATCTTAAGGAAAATACATAAATCAGTCCCAGCAAAATTGTAAGTTACATCATAAACATCAAGAATTACTCTGTATTGAATTAGGAAGTGTTGAAGGATATGAGATGTAGGATAATTACATTACTTAGGGCATTTCCAGGCAGTTGAGTGGCTGGGACTCCGTGCTTTCACCGAGGAGGGAAGTGAGTTCAATCCCTGGTCTAGGAACTAAGATCCTGGAATGCATGTATCTTGGCCCCCAAAAATTGCATTACTGTGAGAACAAGGAGAAATGACCAAACCAATTACCAAAGGACTAATTAAATTAACGGACTTTGAAGGATGGGAAACATTAGCACAAGAGGTTTTCCTTTCCTTTGAAAGAACATTCATGAAAATTTTATCTCTTTAAAAAATGTGGGACAGAAATAGTGAACAAAAAATTTTAGATTATTGCTAATGTATATGAGAGAAACTTTTCCCATTGATTGGAAATTATGAAATACTCTATTTCAGCAACTCTCAGAAAAATTTGTGCTAATCTGTATGCCCATGGAGTAACTAAAGATTAAATGTAGATGATGAAAGCTGGGCATAGAGTTGAAAATCCTCTGTTCTTGAGTGAACAGTAACAGAAAACATGCAGGATTTCAGTATGACCTTGACTGATAACACTTTCTACTACTATTCATTTGGTTATTTACCCTTTATGAAGCACTTAGGCCACTGTGCTGTTATTCATTGGGGACCTACAAGAAAAGGACAAAGTCCCAGACTCAGGAGGGGATTAGGGGACAAAAAGATCTTAGAGACATGATGATTTTTGAAGTACCCATGAGCCACCCCAGTGAAGATTCCCAGCAAGTCCTGCAGGATCTGCCCCATGGGGACTTCAATATTCAGCATTTCTGTTAGGTGAGGGAGAAGACTGAATAATTTAGGGAAAAGAGATTTTAAGATTGGACTTCCAGTACATATAAGGCTTTATTTATAAGTACCCATAGACAAACATCGGAGAAGGCAATGACAACCCATTCCAGTACTCTTGGCTGGAAAATCCCATGGGCGGAGAAGCCTGGTAGGCTACAGTTCATGGGGTTGCTAAGAGTTGGACAGGACTGAGCGACTTCACTTTCACTTTTCACTTTCATGCATTGGAGAAGGAAATGTCAACCCACTCCAGTGTTCTTGCCTGGAGAATCCCAGGGACGGCGGAGCCTGATGGGCTGCCATCTATGGGGTCGCACAGAGTTGGATACGACTGAAGCGACTTAGCAGCAGCAGCAGCAGCATAGACAAACATTAAGTGGATGAGTTGATTGATTATGCCTGTGTATTTATTTGACTTTTTTTAATTATTAGTGTTTCTAACTAGATTCATAAAGTTTATTAAAAAGTATTAAAAATGGACATAAAATTACCTTTAGGATCAAGAGAATTCAGTTCAGTTTACCATTAACCAGAGAATTCCCAATTACAGCTAATTGTTGGACTTAAACTTTACCATCCACAATCTGAATTTCCCATGTTACTTGAAGGAGGAACAAGTGATTCTATTATGTGCACTTTTCAAATACTATTTATGCTGACTCCTAGTTATCCTTGGAGAATGCCTATCTACCTTGGAAAGGACTTAGAGTCTAATCAAAAGTTCAACATATCATCTGGTAATCAAAAGAGATGAAGAGGAAACATGGCAGTCTTTGAAATAACATTAAGCTGATCGAAATTTGGCATTCATTCACATTTCCCGCACAGAAGTGGGAGTGGCATTTAGAAAAGTCAGATCATGTTACAAATCCTGTGCTGTGCTGTATGTTGTACTTAGTCGCTCAGTCCCGTCTGACTCTTTGCAGCCCCATGGACTGCAGCCTTCCAGACTCCAACCATGGGGATTTTCCAGGCAAGCGTACTGGAGTGGCTTGCCATACCCTCCTCCAGGGGATCTTCCCAACCCAGGGATCGAACCCAGGTCTCCCGCACTGCGGGTGGATTCTTTACCGACTGAGTCACCAGGGAAGCCGCCACTGGCTTCCTGTTGTACCTTACCTTGGTTTAGATGCCGTCTTCCCTGTTTGGCTTTATCTCAAAGTGAAACTCCATACTGACCTTTCATCTGTTTCTTGCGCATGACAGGTTCTTTCTTACTCACTTTTGCCCTAGGGTCTTTGTACTATCTCTTCTGTTTGTATTGATTTTCTCCCTGGAACTTCTCACTGGTTCTCTGTTATATCAGGTCCAGTTCAGACACTACCTCCTCAGAGAGTCGTTCACCAAACTGTCATATCAAAAGTACCCTTTTGCAAACACATACCTGATCGTATTCCATAACCTGACAATCTTGTATCATGTTTGTAGCAGTTTTCAGGACCAGAAATTATCTTACTTAATTTGTCCTCTGTCTTCAACTCCCACCCTCAGGAAAATGCAAACTCTTATATGAGGACTGGGATTTCATCAATTTATTTGCTGTAATATACCCAAAACTTGGATTTTTATGAACATGAGAGTAGTTAATTCATGTACAGTTCTCACGATGGACCTGGTATATTATAAACACTGTCTGCTTAATTTTGTTGTTGTTCCTATAAGTGGCAGTCGTGACAGTAGGCATGTTAGGCATTTGTAGAAATTCAATGGAATAATTATTTTGAATAGATTCAAGATAGTACCTAATTATAAAAACTGAGTGCTGTAGGACACATTATAAGTATAAAGCATTTCTATTTTTATAGGATTGAAGAAGTGAAACTCAAAATAATAGTGCTCTGATTGGAATTTTTCCTCCATGTTTTTCAGTGTAGACAGTTACGGTCAGATCATTAGAGTACAAAGCTGGGATCATCAGAAACACATCCATCTCCTAAAATTGTGAACCTGTAGGGGCATGGGTTGTGTTTTTAAACCTTTCAGATTAAAGCCAGCTTTGCTGGAAATGATTGATCCTAGATACTTAATTAAAACTACTTTCCGCGCCCCCCTGCCCCAATTTAGTCCTTGTACAAAGTCAGGTGACATAGTGTGCTCACGATGATATTCACTGTTGAATTCTTCACTGTGTGGCCTTTTTCTTGGTACTGTTACTTGAAATAAATGTGTATGTACATAGCATTCTCTGTAGCATGACTCTTTTACCTTTTTGTTTTGTTTTGTTTGTGACCATAGGTAACAGTTAACCTCTTCCAGATGCAGCACCTGCAGGCTGCCTCCCTCTCAAGCAATTTACAATCTCTCTGTGATAGTGCCAAACTCTATGACCCAGGCCAAGAGTACAGTGAGTTTGTCAGGGCCACAAATTCAGCTGAAGAGGAGAAAGTTGATGGGTGAGAATTAACATATAGAAGAAATTATTTCTCGATATAAAATCTTCATTGCTGAGTTTACTATCTGGTGTCAGGTGGTGTCGTTTCTAACACTGACAGCATTAACTTTAAAACTTTCTGGATTTTTAAAATATTTAAGATGTAATTGACTTAGAGTAAAGCTTTCCATTTTGACACAGAGCTATTTGAGATTTAGAAATCCACACAGGTTATACTTGAAAAGTTTAACCGTGTTATGAATAATTGACTGTATTTTTGCTCCTCTTTTTCAAGTTTCAACTGTAATAAATAAAAATGATTAATAAGTTTTGTTCACATCTTTTAAGAAGTTCAACTGTATAATATGTTTCTTAATATTTAGTTTATTTAATTATTCATTAAATTAACAGATATTTCTGAAAATAAAGTGGGCTGATGATTTGTCATTTTTCTGTATGAAGAATTTTGTTTGGGTTTTCTTAGGAATGTAAATAAACAATTAAGCAGTCCTCCCATTTCTGGATACGGACCTTCTGACTCTTTAGAAGACGTTGTACGCCTTCCTGACAACTCTAATAAGACTGAAGAGGACAGATGCTCTAACAGTGCAGACATAACAGGTAGTTTTTCACACTAAAAAGAGAACTAATTCTTGAAAGCTAAAGTTGTTTAAATGTGATCATTAAATGAGTTGCAGGTCTGGCATTTAAAAATCAGGCCTTGAATTATAACCTTATGAAGCTTTAATCATAGTTGTGAGCACTGTGCCTGCCAGCTGTGTCACACTGTTAGAGAAGTTTGACTTGTCTCATTTTAAATAATGTCAGTATTTTGCCTTATGAAATTCATCTGTAGCCAAGTTTGACTTTTAACTGTTTTTTTCTTAAAGGTCCGTCTTTTCTAAGGTCATGGACATTTGGAATGTTTAGTGATTCTGAGAGCACTGGGGGAAGCAGTGAATCTAGATCTCTGGATTCTGAATCTATAAGTCCAGGTACATAAGTATTAAGTCTGGAGTGAAAATTCAGTGAAAGATGAAAAGATTCCTTTTTGGGGATATCTTAGCTACTTTATTTTCCTTTTTCTTTCTTTTTAATTGAAGTATAGTTAATTTGCAATATTGTGTTAGTTTTAAATGTCCAGCAAAGTGAATAGGTTATACATATATTTAGGTATATATCTACATACTTTTTGGATTCCTTTCCATTATAGTTTATTACAAGATACTCAATATAGTTCATTGTGCTATACAGTAAATCCTTGTTGTTTATAACTATCTTATTTTTATAATGAACTGTCTCAGAGAGAGAAATATGTACATGTATATGTACAGTTTAAAAATCATAAAACAAACCCATACATATTCAACACCTAGCCTAACAAAACACTATGAGTATATTAGAAGGCCCCTGTGTATACCTCCTTGATAACCTTGCCTTGTCACTCACCAGATGAACCATCATCCTGAATTTTGTTTATCTTTCCCTGGCTACTTTAAATATTTTAGTATTCATGTAGTTGAGCTTTGCCCTCTTTGGAATACTAGGCAGACAGAATCATATTGTTCTTTTGTGACCTCTTTTATGAATTCTGAGATTCCTACTGATGTGTGAGAAACTGTCTTTTATTTTATGACATATGCTGTATAGTTTTCCATTCTGTGAACATAATTTATCTTCTATCTTTTGGGTGGTTTTGTAGTTAACCACTGTAATGAGTCATAAAATGAATACCAGTTCTTGTGCCTGTGATAACTTACTCGTTTTTTATAAATGTGCTTTAAGGTACTTTGATAAAGATAATCTCATCCTCTTTAGAGAGGCAGAATAGATGTTTTGAATTCTCTTAGTGGCTTCAAAGAGAATGACTTGTAATACAGCTAGCAAGAGAAGAATGGGTCATTTGAACCCTTGAGGTTATTGCTTTCCATGTTCTTTCTCCTTCAGTCTTCTACCAAAGACTGCTCCAATCCTGTTCTTCCTGGCTAAGTTTCTTTCTCCTAGGATCTTGGCATTCCAGGAGATACGTTATAGGATTTAACCTTCCTCAAAATAAAAGACTAATGACTATTTCTTTGGTGTTCTACATAGTTCAGAAATTTTATTCATATAAATATATCTTTGACTTTAAAGTTAGAAATGACTTCTGTGTAGCACTGGGGTTTACAGGCAGGTTGTCACCAACTAGTTTGAGGCCTACTTTAAAATTATTGCTGTTCAGGAACACTTTGGAGATGTGAGACTAACTATTTAACTGAATATTTATAATTAGCTTTATAAAAACAGGTTCTAGCTATTCCCATAAACTTAGACTCAGTCTGGAGCAAGCCCTAAATTATTTGGAATCCTGTAAGACTTCATGTGATAAAGATGAAAACTTGGAATCTGGTCACATGATAAATGTGTAAAGACCCAAGGATGCATACATAGCCTTGTGACAGCCATCCTCAGACACTGGAAGTGGAAAGGGATGAGAGTCAGAGTGCTTTGTGAGGAGACATGTGACTGGGGCTGGGATTTATAAGTGGTAGGTTTCTGCTCAGTAATAAAGGAAGTCATTTTTACAATTTCTGCTGCTGCCGCTGCTTAGTTGCTAAGTCGTGTCTGAGTCTTTGCCACCCCATGAATTGGGTGTTTCCCATTGGGTTCCTCTGTCCATGGGATTTATCAGGCAAGAACACTGAAGTGGGTTGCTATTCCCTATTCCAGGGGATCTTCCCAACCCAGGCGTCAAAACTCTATCTCCTGCTTGGCAGGGGGATTCTTTACCACTGAGTCACCTTGGGAGCCCTTGTTTTACAGTAACAGTAGTTTTAAAATGAACATGTGGCTTCATGATCTCTTAGTCATTTGGGGACACATTCAAAAGAAAAACTAGATGACCACCTTTTAAGCATAGTTTGAAGAGGGGAAGGAATCTTTTGAGAGAGAGGAAGTGGTTTAAATAATTAGTGAAGTACTTTCTAACTCTGAACTGAAGACTCTTAAAGCCGTGAGTTAAATGTAAACTTTCACTTAGAGACAGCCCTGTTTGTAGGGTCAGCACGGAGCAAATAAACCTCATTACCTGGTTGGGCTGCTTCCGAACACGCTTTGAGACAACTGGCAGGTTCCTTGGCTGACAACTTATGTCATGAACTCTTAGCTCCTGGCCAGGATCATTGTTCCTGGTTCTCAGGCTCCTGTCTTATTAGCAACATAAATGTGATAGTACTGTTATATTGCTGTGTTTGTAGATTTTTATATATTTTATTATAGAAAGCTTTAGGGTACACTATATTTCTTTATCACTTAATTCAACAAACAAGTAATGACAGCTTTACTATTCCGTCAGATATTAGATATAAGGCTTGAATAGAAAATACTCTCTATTCTTATAGAGTTTATAATCTCTAACACTATCAGAAGTTGACAATTGAGGTCTCATTGGAATGTGTGACCCTCAGTTTGTTTTAGATTTATTTGGAAAAGTCAGATTTGGCTCATTCTCTTTTGTTCTCAGTAATAAGTATTAGGACCCTGTGTATCCACAGTCTGAATGGAAGCAAATGTTGAAACTGTAGCTAATAAAACAGCATGACTTGCGTTATTCAAAAAATGCTGTCATTACCCATTTCTTAAACTCTCAATGAATTTTCTTTTAGGAGACTTTCATCGAAAACTTCCACGAACTCCATCCAGTGGCACCATGTCTTCTGCAGATGATCTGGATGAAAGAGAGCCACCCTCCCCTTCAGAAGCTGGTATTACTCTCACCTGAATCACATTTCCACTAAACTAGCTGAATCAGTAGCACTGCATAATATTAGGAAGAAGTGGTATGGTTTAAAGAATTACTTTACCGTGTATTAAACAAAAGGCATTATATTGACTTAGATATATCCCAACAAATTATTTATGAGTTCATAGTGTATTAATCAAATGTTACAAATAAAAATATAAGAATAAGCAGGACAACTATTAGAGCTAAAATGTGTTGGTGTGATGCTCAAATAGGCTAGATATATTTTTTAATATATTTATTTATTTTTGGCTGCATTGGGTCTTAGTTGTGGTATGTGGGCTTGGTAGTTGCCCCATAGCATGTGGGATCTTAGTTCCCCCAACCAGGGATCAAACCTGCGTCCCCTGCTTTGGAACACAGATTCTTAATCATTGGACCACCAGAGAAGTCCAAAAGGCGAGATATTTTTATCTTTCAGAAACTTTATAGCAACTTAATTGTTCAGAGTGTACAGAAGAAATTCTGTTTCTGAGAATTTCTATATGAGAAAATCCTCTTCAAAAGAAATAGTGTAAGAAGCTAGGCAGGAAAAGTAAATAAAATACACGTACTTCTTGAGGGCAGGGAAATCTATGGATATGGAAGGACATAAAAGAGCAGTCAGTTACGTTAATGGCTTCACTTGAGACCTCCCGATACTTGTTTTGGCATCATTTTCTAAAATAATACAGAATACCTGACCTCTGGTAGGATATTTATAGATAACTACTATTATCTGTAATTTTATAATAAATCAAGTATAGCTTTATCATTAATGCAAATAATCCTGACACACTAAACTCATAGAGCTAGTTTTCTTCCAAACTTTTATAAGGTCCTTCTCTAAGAATGTAATGGCGCCTGTGAAATGAAGGTCTTGTTAATAACTGTAAATTTTCTAATTCTGGAAACCTTGTGCCATGGTAATTTAGAAGTATGTTACTGGTTTGATGATGATTTTTACTCATAGCTTAAATGTTTGATGAATGTGTGCCTTATAAGGGATCTGTACATTTGGTGCTTATTTTGATGTTACAGACTAAAGTCATAACTTTTTGTAATCTTATTTAAAAATCTTTTAAAGTGTAGTATCATGTGGTATAATTTTTTCTGTCCTGCTGACCATTCTTGTATACTACCCTGCTTCTGTTGGAAGGACCCAATTCTCTTGGAACCTTTAAGAAAACGTTGATGTCAAAGGCAGCTCTCACTCACAAACTTCGCAAACTGAGATCCCCCACCAAGTGCAGGGATTGTGAAGGCATTGTGGTATTCCAGGGTGTTGAATGCGAAGAGGTAAGATCTTTCTGAAATTATATTAGCCCTTTTATCCTTTTTGCTTTATACATTTTTGATATTAATTTTACCAGTTAAGATCTTTTGCAAATATATTTTTAAAAAATTGAACCACAGTGTTCCTTCTATACTTTTATATTTTATTTTGCTATCAAATGTATTTCAAACCCAAGTAATACCTTTTAAACTCATTTTTGTTATTTTATCACTCTACCTGTAGTTTGTCCTTTTGTGGACAGATTTAAGGTGAATTAACCATTTTAAACTGTCATTTTCTTGTAGTGTCTCCTTGTTTGTCACCGAAAGTGTTTGGAAAATTTAGTCATCATTTGTGGTCATCAGAAACTTATGGGGAAAATGCACTTATTTGGAGCAGAGTTCACACAGATTGCAAAAAAGGAACCAGATGGCATCCCTTTTGTACTCAAAATGTGTGCCTCAGAGATTGAAAATAGAGCCTTGAGTCTACAGGTACACTATAATTTTTAAAGTTAATAATTTTAAAGCATAAATGTGATTTGTTCTAGTCATAAGGATACACTAAAGGAGAACAATGCTCTCAGTTTTTACTAAGTAACGGAATTTATTCAGATTTATTTGAAAAATATTACCTTATTTGGTCCTAGTTTTTTTCCTAAAATATTAGTAAGAATCAAAGTATATTTAGCTATATGCATTTAACCATTTGTACTGAAGCAGAATTTTTTGCAAAATTTTTTCTCTTTTCTCAAGGGAATTTATCGTGTATGTGGAAACAAAATCAAAACTGAAAAACTGTGTCAAGCCTTGGAAAATGGAATGCACTTGGTAGACATTTCAGAATTTAGCTCACATGATATCTGTGATGTCTTAAAATTATACCTTCGACAGGTAAAGTTTTTACCATTGAAACTTACCATTAAACAGAGCAAAAATACAATTTGCAATTTGCTGATAATGTTTGCTGCACACATTTTTCATTGATATAAACCACATCAATATCTTTCCAATTATTAAAGTACAGATCAAAGAGTGTATAAAATGTATGTATAAGTTAAAGACCCATAATAATAAAAATCCTCGTTTCCATCACTTAGCTCCTTAAAATAGAATATTCCTGTACTTTGTAGAAGGCCCCTATATGCCACTCCACAGTTGCAGCCTGCAGCTCTACCCAGTGGTGTTTTGTAACCGTGTTAATACCTCCCTGTCTTTTCTTAACTGTTTCAATACCTGTTGTGTATTCCTAAATATTGTTCATATATTTAGGAATAGTGGTTTAGCCACAAAGTTGTGTCCAACTCTTGCAACCTCATGGACTGTAGCCCTCCAGGCTGCTCTGCCTGTGGGATTTCCCAAGCAAGAATACTGGAGTGGGTTGCCATTTCCTTCTCCAAGGGGAATCTTCCCAATCCAGGGATCAAACCCAGGTCTCCTGCATTAAAGGCAGATTCTTTACCAACTGAGCCACAAGGGAAGCCTCACAATATATGTACAACAGAATGTATCAAGTTCTAGAAAACTGAGTAGAAAGCATAAATCTAACTGTTGAAGGAAAGTTTACTATTCACACTGTTATATGAAGGATTCAGTAGTGGTTTGGCTTTAGTTTCACTGGTATTTTAAAATAGCTATTGGGGGAGGTTAGTGATCGAGGTGTGAATGCATTCAGGGAACATGAAGTTCACTATGGTTGGGGCATCAGTCAGGGATATCCTATAAGCTTAGTACTGCAAGGTCAGCAGGAATGTGGTCAGCAGTGAAGTGCTTTATATTTTCTCTTTGTGCTCACTCTTGTACACGCTTGTTGCAGGAGTAGGTCTGAAAAAAATGCTGCTGTGGTGGATTAAGTGGCCATAGTGTCTCAGGCAGTAGCTCATGGAAGGGTTGCAGGAAGAATCAGCACTTTGTCATGATAAGCCAAGTTCAAAAGATCTGGGCCAGGGCCAGCTGCATTCTGTCCTTGGGTAAAGCTCTGTCCTTGAGTGAAAATGACGACAATTGCAGAGAGCATAGTAATGTTGGTCCTCAACGTGTCCAACTCAGGAGCTCTGTTCTTCTGGGTCCTTTTTAATATGGGAAGAGCTGTCATCCTGGGATCTCTCTTCTCCACTCTCTTCTGTGAGGAACACCTGTCTTCTGTGTCATGTCTTCTTGTTTTTAATTTATTCTCCTGTTTTGGTCAGGGCCATCCTGGAGCAAAGTGGACTAAGACTAAACATTTGAAACTGTTTTATCTGTAAATGTCTTTACTTTGCTTCCTTGAATAAGAATGGAAGAGTGGGTAGTAAGGAAGGTTATAATATTCTAGGCTGGAAATTATTTTTCTTTGAAAATTTGAAGGCATTTTAAAAAATTGTTTTCTTTGAAGCCTAAAATCCTTCTCATTCCTAACTGTTTATATGTAGCCTATTGTTTTCACTCTGAAAACTTGTAGAATCTTTTGCTATCCACTATCCTCAAATTTCACAGCCTATGCCTTGATATGGGTGTATTTTCATCCATTCTTTCAGGCACTCCACAGTTTCTGTCATTCTGCTTAGTTGTCCTTTAGTTCGTGGAACTTTAGTTTTCTTGCTCTATTTCTCCCCTCTATTTTCTCTGTGTTTTTTTTCTGGAACTTGCATTTGGATACAACTTGCATTGGTTCTCTAGCTTCCTTCCCTTTTCCCTATTCTTTCTTTCTTTTGTTTTTGTTTTCTTTTAATTCTGTCTAAAAAATTCCCTCAGCTTTATCTTGCATTCCTACTGTAAACTATTTCATTTCTGAGATCATGTGTTAATTCTAAGAATTCTAGTTTTCTGTCCCTTTTATAGCATTCTTTTTATTTTATTGAATGCAGTATTTCTTCTACCTGAAATATTCGTAGTTTTTTTTTTTTTAAGAATTTTTTCTCTTCTCAGCTTCTAGCCCTGTCCTATAAAAATATAATATGGGCTTTATATGTAATATTTAATTTTTTAGTAGCCACATAAAAAGAAACAGTGAAGTTAAATTTTAATATTTCATTTAACAAATGGAAAGTATCTGAGCATCTAATCAGTAATTTTAAATAATTAATGAATTATTTACCTTTTGTGGAGTTTACTGGGTCTTTGAAATCTGGTGTGTATTTTTCATTTAGAGCTCATGTCAGTTTGGAACAGCCATAATTCCCCTGCTCAGTAGCCATATATGACTAGCAGCCACAATATTGACAGCAGAGTTATAGGCCTTTGAGTTGGTTTTTTTCCTATTTATTTTTATTTCTGTCTTCTATTTATTATCTCCTTAAAATGAAAGCTTTGGGAATTGAAATCTCTCTGGAAGCTTTTTTAATTATAAACTATTTTAAAGATTTTATTGAAGTATCATTGATCTACAATGTTGTATTAATTCCTGCAAAGTGATTCTGTTTTTACATATATATATATGTATATTTTCTTTCTATATTCTTTCCATTATGGATTATCACAGAATATTGAATATGGTTCCCTGTGCTACTGTCTGGAAACTCTTGAATGCATGAAGACTTTGAAGATTTTGAACTTTACTGTAGTGAGTGTAGTGTTATCTAAGAGGGCTGTTTGGGAAACACCTGGCATTCGTATGTCTAGGTCTCTGCTTGTGGGCCAATCTAATAGCACAGATAAGAGTCTCCCTGCCTATGGGAACTCTGGGAGCCTAGTTAGGTAAGAAGGCTTCAGCAGGCATGCAGTCACTAAATCCTTATTTAAGATAGTTACCCACCTGTTCCTTATGCTTGGCATTACCCTTCCAGAGACCCTCTGTTTTACACTGCCCAGAGAAGAAATTTCCAGTCTTCTGAGGTTGCTCAGGAGCATGAACTAGAGGCTAAGATCTAGAATTCTAATGCTTTTTGGATAGCTCACTCTTTGCCCAAATTAGAGGACCTAGTCTGACAATCCCTGAGTTTCCTTCAGTTCAGCTCAGTCGTGTCTGACTCTTTGCGACCGCATAGACTGCAGCATGCCAGGCCTCCCTGTCCATCACCAACTCCCGAAGTTTACTGAAAATCATGTCCACTGGGTCAGTGATGCCATCCAACCATCTCATCCTCTGTTGTCCCTTCTTCTCCCACCTTCATTTCCCAGCATCAGGGTCTTTTCAAATGAGTCAGCTCTTCACATCATGGCCAAAGTATTGGAGTTTCAGCTTCAGCATCAGTCCTTCCAATGAATAGTCAGGACTGATTTCTTTTAGGATGGACTGGTTGGATCTCCTTGCAGTTCAAGGGACTCTCAAGAGTCTTCTCCAACACCACTGTTCAAAAGCATCAGTTCTTCGGCGCTCAGCTTTCTTTATAGTCCAACTCTCACATCCATACATGACTATTGGAAAAACCATAGCTTCAACTAGATGGACTTTTGTTGGCAAAGTAATGTCCCTGCTTTTTAATACACTGTCTAGGTTGGTCATAGCTTTTCTTCCAAGGAGCAAGTGTCTTTTAATTGTATGGCTGCAGTCACCATCTGCAGTGATTTTGGAGCCCCAAAAAATAAAGTCTGACACTGTTTCCACTGTTTTCCCAACTATTTGCATTGAAGTGATGAGATCAGATGCCATGATCTTAGTTTTCTGAATTTTAAGCCAACTTTTTCACTCTTCTCTTTTACTTTCATCAAGAGGCTCTTTAGTTCTTCTTCGCTTTCTGCCATAAGGGTGGTGTCGTCTGCATATCTGAGGTTATTGATATTTCTCCCAGCAATCTTGATTCCATCTTGTGCTTCATCCAGCCCAGTGTGTCTCATGATGTACTCTGCATATAAGTTAAGTAAGCCGGGTGACAGTATATAGCCTTGACATATTCCTTTCCTGATTTGGAACCAGTCTGTTGTTCCATGTCCAGTTCTAACTGTTGCTTTCTGAGCTGCATGCAGATTTCTCAAGAGGCAGAGTCTCCTTCAGTTCAGTTCAGTCGCTCAGTCGTGTCTGACTCTTTGCGACCCCATGAATCGCAACACACCAGGCCTCCCTGTCCATCACCAACTCCTGGAGTTCACTCAAACTTACGTCCATCTAGTTGGTGATGCCATCCAGCCATCTCATCCTCGGTCATCCCCTTTTCCTCCTGCCCCCAATCCCTCCCATCATCAGAGTCTTTTCCAATGAGTTAACTCTTCGCATGAGGTGGCCAAAGCACTGGAGTTTCAGCTTTAGCATCATTCCTTCCAAAGAACACCCAGGGCTGATCTCCTTCAGAATGGACTGGTTGGATCTCCTTGCAGTCCAAGGGACTCTCAAGAGTCTTCTCCAACACCACAGTTCAAAAGCATCAATTCTTCGGCAGGAGCCTCATGGGCTGCCGTCTATGGGGTCGCACAGAGTCGGACACAACTGAAGCGACTTAGCAGCAGCAGTAGCAGCAGCTTTCTTCACAATCCAACTCTCACATCCGTACATGACCACTGGAAAAATCATAGCCTAGACTAGACAGACCTTTGTTGCCTAAGTAATGTCTCTGTTTTTCAATATGCTATCTAGGTTGGTCATAACTTTCCTTCCAAGGAGTAAGCGTCTTTTAATTTCATGGCTGCAGTCACCATCTGCAGTGATTTTGGAGCCCCCCCAAAATAAAGTCTGACACTGTTTCCACTGTTTCCCCGTCTATTTCCCATGAAGTGATGGGACCAGATGCCATGATCTTCGTTTTCTGAATGTTGAGCTTTAAGCCAACCTTTTCACTCTCCTCTTTCACTTTCATCAAGAGTCTCCTTAGGATCTGGTAAATCATATTGATTCTCTGTTTAGAATTTTAGCTTTCTTAGGAGTGCTAAGTCAGCACATATTTATGTCCTCTTCAGCTTGCGAAGTGTTTTTTGTCTCCATCCCTGTTCTCTTAACTGTATGTCAGTAGGATTGTAGAAAGGAAAGAAATTAGGTACAAATTGGATGTACCATGTTAGCCCAGGAAACTTTTGATATCTCTTTAACCACATTTTATATGATTCTCAATTGAGAAATGGAGACAGTATTTTCAAATAACTTTTAATCTCACAATGAATCATCCTTTATTTCTTCTAGTCAGTCAGGGAGAGGAAATAAATGGGGTCAAATACTACCAGCTTTCAGTCTTCCCAGGTGGCTCAGTGGTAAAGAATCTACTTGCCAGTGCAGAAGATGCCAGAGATATGGGTTCAATCCCTGAGTCAAAAAGATCCCCTAGAGAAGGAAATGGCAACCCACTGCAATATTCTTGCCTGGGAAACCCCATGGACAGAAGAGCCTGGCGGGCTACAGTCCATGGAGGTTGTAAAGAGTTGGACATGACTTGGCAGCTAAACAACAACAACATACCAGCTCTTGTTCTGTGCTAGGCATACTATGGGACCAAAGCTTTAGTGTGGAAAGCCATGCTCAGTTCTTACAGTGTTAAGAGAATAGCCTTTATTTTACTCAATACTATGTGGGAAGTCTGAAGCTCCAAGAATGACCTTCTTCAGATCCTCAAATGGTAGAGGTAGAAATTGATCTTGATATGCCCTCTTTGGGACCAGCAGGGGAAACTGGAGAAGTAGGTGCCGACCTCACCACAGATAATGTAAGACATCAGCTAGCAAGAGAGATGGTGTATATTTTATCACCACACAGTGCAGTCATTGAAATCAGTTATGCCAGTAGACAGATTAAGGTGGTATGCCTGTGGACAGTTTGAGAGAGGAACTTTATCTTTTGACCTGCTTATGGCAATTAAAGTGGTATTTAAAAATTAGATAACAAAATTTTGGCAGTGTCTTCTTGTTAAGTCATATTGTCTTTTGCTAATCTTCAGTCAGGTCCAGGTAAAACACAAGGACCTTATAGCATTTTGTTCTCTCTGTCTCCCGTACAGACAGAAAATAAGTATTTTCTGTTTAATTTGATATATTTTGTACATTATCCTGGATTTTTTTCAATAGGATAGCTGAAAATCATGCTGACTTTGGTGCAGTCTTGAATGTAATTGGTACAGAGTATCAGTTTTAAGATCCCATCATGTCGCTTTAGGTTTAGAGTTTTACTTGGTTAGTAGTTAACTCATTTTTAGTGTGGATATGCTTATGGTGACTGTAGCCTGTAATCTATGGATATTCTTATAGATCACGCCTAGCAAACATACATGCATTTCTTTTTTTCTTGTTCTAGAGTTTAATTTTTTTTCTTCTGGTTGTATTGAGATATGACTGACATACAGCACTGTATAAGTTTAAGGTGTATAGCATAACAGTTTGACTTACATCACGAGACGATTATCACAATAAGTTTAGTGAAATCCATCATATGTAGATACAAGGTTAAAGAAATAAAATATTTTTCCTTGTGATGAGACATTACGTACATTTCTAACTGTGGATTGACCTTAAGTCCTGTTACTCTAAAAAGGATGTGCTAAACCACTCAGTAGCTATTCAGTAAATTATTAACAGTGAAAAACATGAAAAGAATGATACTTCTAATGTAATGTTATTTCTTTAGCTCCCAGAACCATTTATTTTATTTCGATTGTACAAGGAATTTATGGACCTTGCAATAGAAATCCAACATGTAAATGAAGAACAGGAGATGAAAAAGGATAACCCTGAGGACAAAAAATGGCCCAGTACATCTATAGAAATAAGCCGAATCCTCCTAAAAAGCAAGGACCTTCTAAGACAATTGCCAGCATCAAATTTTAACAGCCTTCATTACCTCATAGTTCATCTTAAGCGGTAAGAACTTTCAATAAGACAGGCATTGATTAATGGGTGGATAATGGGTCAGGTTTTTTGGTTTTGCTTTTATGGTTTATTTTTTTAATTGTGGTAAAATACACATAACAAAAATTTACCCTTTTAGCCATTTTTAAGTGTACAGTTCAGTAGTATTAAGTACATTTCACATTCTTGTGGTATTGTTTTTAGACTGAATATTTCATTTCTAATATGTATGAGGGAAAGGGAGACGCTTTGTATATGTTCTTGGAGCCAACATCTTTCCGTCAGATGCCTGTTCTGTGCCAGGCTCTGGCTGGGGAAATAAGGATGCAGATGTCAGGCTTCTTCCGTGTTCCGCTGTGAGCTTGAGGGGCAGACCTGCACAGAAGTGCAGTGCAGTGTCATTCTTATTCTGAGGGCACTTTGCTTAGCATGCAGAGGAACATGGGGGAGGAGTCATGAGTCAGAGACGGTAACCCTGAGCCAGACTTGAAGAATGGTTTGCTGATGTGCACAGGGGCAGTCCAGGCAGAGACACAGGAGATCACTTTGCTTTGGGGGACATAAAAGAAGTTCAGTTCGGCCATAGTCTAGCAAGCAACAGCACAAAGTGAGCTAGGTGGAGTCCTGGTAAAGTCATACATGCCTGGCAGATGAATTGACTGTCTTCTTTCTGTACTCACTAAAGGATTTGGGGCCAGGAATTTAACATGGTCAAGTTTGCCTGTTAGGTCTTTCTAGCAGCTATATCGAGAATGGCTTGGAGGAGAGGTACTTAATTACTTCAGTTCAGGTCTCCTTGAATAGTCAGAGAAATAAAAGGTGGCGAGAACTTGAAGTAAGGCCAGAGCAGTGGGGATGGCAGTGGAGCAGCAGAGAGATCTGTAGGATGAGCTAGGCTTGAGGACTAGCTGTGGGCAGTGAGGCAGAGTTTCCACCATAGGTACCAGGGAGGAGCAGGGGTATTTTTTTTTTCCGCTGGTAAATCTTTACTGATTCCTTCTACTTATTTATATTTAATCCTAATACCGTGAAACCCGACTTGCTGTGTGGTCAGCATTTAAGCAAATAAATAGATCCTTTTCCTAAATTTCAACCCATTTTTCCTCCACCTTTCCCAACCCATAATAAACTGCCATCAAGGAAATCTAATACAGCTTTATGTGTTCTTTGTCGCAGAGTTGTAGATCATTCAGAAGAAAACAAAATGAACTCCAGAAACTTGGGTGTGATATTCGGACCAAGTCTCCTCAGGCCAAGGCCCACAGCGGCTCCTGTCACTATCTCCTCCATTGCTGACTATTCAAATCAAGCACGGTTGGTAGAGTTCCTCATTACCTACTCACAGAAGATCTTCGATGGGTCCCTGCAGCCACAAGATACAGCTGTATGTAGTGCAGGTGGCATCGCATCTCAGGTTGACCAAGGCTGTCTTCCGAAGTCTCTGTTATCACCCGAAGAAAGAGATCCAGAACATTCTATGAAGTCATTGTTTTTCTCTTCAAAAGAAGTGAGTTTTGCTCATATGGAATTATGTTGGAACTTTGTAAAGTTTAATGTTGTAAGTTGAAAATCTTTGAACTGTTTATTTTGAAGTGTGTTTTGCTTCTTCAAGTTTAAAAACTTTCTTCTATCAACAGGATAGCCAAACTACAGAAAGTGAATGCAAAAGTTTTGAATCCACTCCATCATTTGAGGAATCAGAGCGAAAGCAAAATGCTTTAGAAAAATGTGATGCATGTCTCATTGGTGAGTGGCCATGAAAAATGCATGCTTACTGACTTAAAACTGTCCCAGTAAACCATGATTAAAAGCCAAGGTGAGTGAAGTTGAAAGAAGTCAGAGGAAGAAAGTTCTTCAGTAAGTGCATCTTTTCCAGATGTTAAGAATGCCTTTTAGTGTACCTTGCATTTATATGAATGCCATTCTTTTCAGTAATCCTTATAAAAAGACATCTTGGCGTTCATAGAGGTGTTTTGTGCTCTTTCTGAAAATTTTTTTTAGTTTTGCAATGAATGTATGTCAAGAATGCAGAAATGTTTTAAGTAGTATGATGATGCATTAGCATCTTCTGTAACCATAGAACATTGTATTGATCTTACTACTTGTAAGGAGTCACCTAGACTCCTCAAATTCAAAAATTTTAGATTCAAAAAACTCAGAAAAATTTTTTTCAAGTGCCTTTTCATATCCCCTGTCATTAACACATTGAGCACACATGGTATTTTTTTATTTCCTTGTCTGTAGTCATTCACTGTATATAATTTTAGTTGCAGCGATTGGTGGCATCCATTTGTGGAAAGGCTTTCGTTTGTTACTGTAATTCTGTACATCACTAAAGTGAACTTGCAGGTTTTTTAAATGTTGTCATATATGTTAAATTTCATCTGTAATTAAATATTAATGATGACAGCCTGACAAGATCTGAAAAGCAACGGAGCCTGCTCTGTGCTAGGCACTGTTCTTATTGTTTGATTCTGTTTATCTGATTTGATCTCAGAAACAGTTCTGTGCTGTAATATAGATAGTATTAACCCCTTTCAACCCATAACCTAGTAATCTGAGAGAGGTTAAATAGTGCCAGAGGTCATGCCCCTAATTGATTGTTCAGTATTTGAACCTATGTTGATGATAATTTCACTATTCCATTATCTAGGGCTCCCAGTTAGGAATTTCATTTTTTTAGTGCCTGTACCACTTCATTTATATAATAGATAAATGAACACTTTTCATGATTAGATCATTTAGGCCACATATCATCAAAGATACAAGTAGGATTCCTTTTGACAGGTGAAGACACTGAGGGTCAGCAAGATTGCCTTGCCCAGTGCAAAAGGGGTAGAGTGGAGCTAAATCCAGATGCTGGGCTTCAGAGTCTGCACTCTTATCCATTACACTGTAGTTTTTTCCCTTAGAACTTAAGAATGCACTTTGGTGCCTGCAGTGGTTTGCAAAACGTCCTTTAGGATGTTCTATATACCTGGGGGGAGGACCTGGGAAATTAAAATAAGAGAGCATTGCCCTGGAAGCCCAGGGAAGAGAGGTTCACAGTAAGGAGCTATGGAGGAAGGTCAGATGAGGTGATAATTGTTAAGTCAGTCTGATGGGCTCCTGTCTCCAAACCACTCCTCAGAAGAGGAGCATGAGCAGAGGGCTGGAATTTACCAGAAACTGGGATGTGTTAGGGGAGATGCTGCAAAAAAAGGACAGGGTTTGAAAAAGTTCAGGATTCTAATTTGAGAAAACATGGACCATGGGTCCAGACTTGATAGAAGAGAGAGGGAAGAACATCTGGAAGTGAACAGTGAATAGGGAGAATGGCATTTTCCACTTAAAACTATTCAACTCAGGATGAATATTATAGTCCATTTATTAATTGATCATATAAGGGCCTCTAAGGCATTTAATATAATACCTTCTTACTGTGGGTTGAGTATAACTGTGAAAAGCAGATGGAGTTGGAAAAAGCCTTGGGATTCAGCGTATACTTATATTTGGTTGGCGTATAAATTGGTGTAACTTTTCTGAGGGTAACACGCCAATATCATACTGTTGAAATCGTGACAGCCCTTTTAGTCAGCACTTATGGAGAAGGAAATGGCAACCCACTCCAGTATTCTTGCCTGGAGAATCCCATGGACGGAGGAGCTTGGTGGGCTACAGTCCACGGGTCACAAAGAGTTGGACACGACTGAGCGACTTCACTTTCACTTTACTTTTTTCATGGGCTTCCCTTGTGGCTCACCTGGTAAAGAATTCACCTGCAATGCAGAAGACCTGGGTTCAGTCCTGGGTTGGAAAGATCCCCTGGAGAAGGGAAAGGCTCCCCACTCCAGTATTCTGACCTGGAGAATTCCACGGACTGTATAGTCCATGGAGTCATGAAGAGTTGGACACAACTGAGTGACTTTCACTTCACTTGTTCATACATAGCATATAAGCTATTGTACATCAGTAAGGGAGTTTTTTCCCCACAACCTGCAGTGAATCTTGTAGCTATTTATTATATTTATTTAAATAAATATAGACTTCTAACATTTTAAATCAAAGTGTACCTTTAATATTTTATGAGTATTTTACTCCTCTGCCTAGAAAACTAAAAAATAACACCGAGAAAATACATGAAGACTCTTGTTTTGAGAGGGTGTTCATCTCTAACTCGTTTTGATACTCTTGTTAACTGTATACCATAAAGTTTGATTTTAAAATGAATCTCTTCCTTTACAGACAACAAAGGGCGTTTGCTTGTAGACCAAGAACTTGAGTCAGCATCAAGAAAGACAGAAGATGCTTGTAAAACCTCCAGGCTGCCTACTGTGAAGTCCGATAGGGAAATAAATGGTGTTGAGAGGCATCTTCCAAGGACCAGGATTAGACCTGTAAGTTTGCCAATAGACAAACTACTACTACTTGCTAGCTCTCCTACTGAGAGAAATGGCAGAAATATGGGAAATGTAAATTCAGACAAGGTTTGCAAGAATCCTATCTTTGAAGGAGTTAATAGAAAAGACACCACAACTGTTGTTTGTTCTAAATTTGATGGCTTTGATCAGCAGACTCTACAAAAAACTAGGGAGAAACAGTATGAACAAAATGACCTCACTGCAAAGACTGGAATGATTGTGCCCAGTGCATTCCAGGAAAGAGGTGTGACACTGAACGTCAGGAGCAGTGGGGACCACCCAGTCAGCATCGCCCAGCCCAGTAAGCCATACACAGAGCCTGTCAGGTCAGCAAGACAGGTGTCAGAGAGACGGTCCTCTGACTCCTGCCCTCCTGCTTCTGCCAGAGCACCCAGGACCCTGCAGCCCCAGCACTGGACAACATTTTATAAACCACCTGCTCCCGCTGCTAGTGGGAGAGGGGATGAGGAGAAACCGGGGACACCCTCCGTGGCCGTGCCCCCTGGCACAACGCATGCTCCCCAGGAGCACGTGCTGAAATCAATTCCAGGGTCTGAAAATGCATCGGCTGAGCCTGCGCACCCAGTTAGTAGGCCTGAAGAGAGGGCTGAAGAGCGAGAGCAGCCTGATGTACCCACGGCGTGTCAGAGACCAAGGCTAAAACGAATGCAGCAGTTTGAAGACCTTGAAGATGAAATCCCGCAGTTTGTGTAGGGTTGTCAGAATTCAGTTTTTTCTTTTTGTTGTTTTGTTTTGTGGTATTGTGTTTGTCTTCTGAAAGAAATTTTTGCCAGGGCCTCTCTTGTATAGGATTGCTAAATTGTGGAGTTAGCTTTTTGTCATTGTATTGTGTTATCCTGTGTCAATTTTGTTGAATGGCAGAATGTTTTGATAGGGCCCACCTGTGCCTCACTGGAATTATATGTATTTTTGAAGTTGTGAATAAATAGACTCTAAAGTTTTTTTAAAGTTCAGTTGATTCCCCATAATATGGTCCATTTAAGTACATCCCTAATATATGATATAGCTCTCAACTAATAGGTGCAATTGAGGGAAATCAGCTTTATTTTTTTGAAGTTGAAACTACATGCTTATTTATAAAAGGAATGTTTCTGAGTGCAAGTGCTTGAAAGATCTTTATTTGGTATGATTGTTTTTTTCACACAATTTTATAGTGTATCTTTGACCATTTATGCTTTTGTGGTAAGTGTGTAACATTTTATTTTGCAATTGGTGATTCACTTAACTTTTTCATATTTACATCATGGCCAAAAGGCTTGCAAATCTGTATTTAATTCCATTTTAATTAATTGCCAAATTTTGCATGTGGTAGCCAGCTTAACTGTACAAAGAAAATACATTTAAACATGTTTCTAAGTTGTATAGTTTAGTCATGTCTTATTTGGTTTTAGATAGTACACATTTAATAATTTTTCACTTTTTGGCTTTGTTCTGCATAAACTTTTGTTCAACAGTTCTGAACCTTGTGATATTTTATATGATAGTCCAAAACAATGTTTTAAAATTCAGTGTATTTCCTTTTAATATTATCTGGATTTTTAAAAAAACACTTCTTTTGTTTGAGGTGTTTTCACTTATGAATAATTTTGTGTGCTTTTTCTACCTGGATTTATAACTATTGACCATGTATGATTCAGGTGAATCATACAGAGATTTAAAGTTGATTCTAAGAGTATAGTTCAGTAAGCCTCAATGTTTGGAATTTGAGAGGGAGTGTAGATGATTGGATATATTTCATTTATATTTCCCAGTTTTTTAGAACTAGCTCAGTTCTGCTAGTTTCTTGGTTTTGTCATTTTGCATAAAATAGGATATAAAAGGGACAAAAAATAAAATAGCCTCTTTTTGTATGTGTGAATTATATTTGTAACAAATGCTTTTGTATGACCATGTTATACTTGATAAAATATATATATATTAACCTGTTAAATTATTTCAAGTTCTTGTGGTTTCTGTGAAATTGTTGCCACTTAGGGTGTAAGACTTTGAGGTTTATTAACCATTGGCTTAGTGGTAAACACTTGGAACTCATATGTCCTTTGACTGCAGCATGGAGTGCATTTTATGGGAAGTTGTTTTATATTTTTATATAACATTAAGGACTAGGGATAAAGAATTACCCACCCTTTTGTATTGGAGCCTTGTTTGTAGTCCTAATTGTTTTAAAAATGTAGAATTGTGTTGGTATGAAAACCTAAAAAGAACATAAGAGCCAATATTTAATTGCGTTCTTTCTGCATGCTATGAACTCTGCTGAGTTCCTTGTAAATTATTTCACGTTTACAGCAGCTTATAATGGGTAGGTAAGTACTTTAGTATTCCCATGTTACAGATTTGAAACTGATGTTTAAATCTACTCTGGGTTCCACAGACATAAAAGTTGAAGTCAGGTCTCAAACACAGGGCAGTCAGATCCTGATGTAACATTGGTGCTCATAACTACATAATTACTAAGTAATATCAGGTAGTGTTTAACAATAGAAAATGCACCTTTGAAAATTTTTAATTGTGGTAGAATATGCATAGCATAGAATTTACCATTTTACCAAGTGTTAAATGTACATTTCAGTGCCGTTAAGTACACTCACATTGTTCTGCAACCGTGACCACTATCCATGTCTAAAATTTTCTCATCATTTCATTTTGTGACTCAGAAAATGTGCTTTTTAAATTTTTAGACTTTTTATTCATAATTTTTTCATGATGTTCATAGAGTTTTATGTTTATTTAAAATTTTTCCCTTTAGCATATAACCCCCCCTAATTCACATCTCAACACTAAGTTATCTTCTTTATTTTTCCTTTGTGGACCAGGTAAAAAGAAGAGTAGGGTACACTGCAGGTTGCTTCCCTGGTGGCTCAGTGGTAAAGAATCCACCTGCCAGTGTAAGAGATGCAGGTTCAATCCGTGGTTTGGGAGGATGCCCTGGAGAAGGAAATGGCAACCCGCTCCAATATTCTTGCCTGGGAAATCCCACTGGCAAAGGAGCCTGGTGGGATACAGTCCATGGGGTCACAGAAGAGTCAGACACGACTTAGTGCCTAGGCAACAACACCGCCACAGGATAAAGTCCTCAGGTGGGATATCCCTTAGGCTAATCCGACTAGAAACTACTAGGAAATCGCATCCAGGTTTTCAAGTCTTTTATCTCTTTTCCTAAGGAGCACAAAGCGGATACAGCAACTCTGGAAATGGAATGTCATGAGTGACCTGTGCCTTCTGCCACATTTGTTTAAGGAATACCAGCCGGTGACCTTTCACTCAGTAGAAAATATACTTTTAAACTCTTGCTCAGTTGTGTCTGACTCTTTGAGACCCCATGGACTACAGTCCACCCGGCTCCTCTGTCCTTGGAATTTTCCAGGCAAGAATACTGGAGTGGGTTGCCATTTTCTCCTCCAGGGGAACTTCCTGGCCCAGGGATCAAACCCGGGTCTGTTGCATCTCCTGCATTGGCAGGCTTATTACTGCATAAACTCTTAATTTTCTTTTAATCTACTGGGACAAGCCAAAGAGTATTTCATCAACAAGTGGGCTCTCTGTTTCCCCTCAATTTTTAAGCCTCACAAGTTAGAGTTCCCTTTTGGCTCCTGTCTGTCTTGAGGGCTCTCTGGCATCTTGTCCAGCTGAAGCTATCAGTATCTCTTGGGATGTTGCTGTTTCCAGAGTACCTACAACATCCACTATGCTCTGCTGCCCAGCAATGTGGTGGCAGTCATTCATTAGAACTTGTTTTATGTCACATGGAAAGAATGTGAGCCTAGGGAAAAGGCAAGAGTTGGGAGTCCTTTAAGAGCTGCCAGACCACCAGAAAGCTTGTGGAAAGCATACTGTTAAGATTCTAAGAAGTCATTTGTGAAGGGTTGATCATAACTTCCCTAGATAGACTTGTTTTACGATGGTGTGAGCACTCACATAGAGCAGACATCCTGGAATGTGAAGTCAAGTGGGCCTTAGGAAGCATCACTACGAACAAAGCTAGTGGAGAGGATGGAATTCCAGTGGAGCTATTTCAAATCCTAAAAGATGATGCTGTGAAAGTGCTGCACTCAATATGCCAGCAAATCTGGAAAACTCAACAGTGGCCACAGGACTGGAAAAGGTCAGTTTTCATTCCAATCGCAAAGAAAGGCAATGCCAAAGAATGTTCAAATGACCACACAGTTGCACTCATCTCACACACTAGCAAAGCAATGCTCAAAATTCTCCAAGCTAGGCTTCAACAGTACATGAACCATGAACTTCCAGATGTTCAAGCTGGATTTAGAAAAGGCAGAGGAACCAGAGATCAAATTGCCAACATCTGTTGGATCATGGAAAAAGCAAGAGAGTTCCATAAAAAACATCTGCTTTATTGACTATGCCAAAGCCATTGACTATGTGGATCACAACAAACTGGAAAATTCTTAAAGAGATGAGAATACCAGACCACCTTCCCTGCCTTCTGAGAAATCTGTAAGCAGATGAAGAAGCAACAGAACCGGACATGGAACAACAGACTGATTCCAAATTGGGAAAGGAGTCCAACAAGGCTGTATATTGTCACCCTACCTATTTAAGTTATATGCATAGTACATCATGAGAAATGCTGTACTGGAAGAAACACAAGCTGGAATCAAGATTGCTGGGAGAAATATCAATAACCTCAGATATGCAGATGACACCACCGTTATGGCAGAAAGCAAAGAACTTAAGAGTCTCTTGATGAAAGTGAAAGAGGAGAGTGAAAAAGTTGGCTTAAAGCTCAACATTCAGAGAACTAAGATCGTGGCATCTGGTCCCATTACTTCATGGCAAATAGATGGGGAAACAATGGAAACAGTGAGAGACTTTATTTTTTGGGGCTCCAAAATCACTGCAGATGGTGACTGCAGCCGTGAAATTAGAAGACACTTGCTTCTTCTAGACACCAACCTAGATGCATATTAAAAAGCAGGGACATTACTTTGCCAACAAAGGTCCGTCTAGTTAAGGCTATGGTTTTTCCAGTAGTCAGGTATAGATGTGAGAATTGGACTATAAAGAAAGCTGAGTGCCAAAGAATTGATGCTTTTGAACTGTGGTGTTGGAGAAGACTCTTGAGAGTCCCTTGGACTGCAACGAGATCAAACCAGCCATTCCTAAAGGAAACTAATCCTGAATATTGATTGGAAGGACTGATGCTGAAGCTGAAACTCCAATACTTTGGCCACCTGATGCAAAGAGCTGACTCATTTGAAAAGACCCTGATGCTGGGAAAGATTGAAGGCGGGAGGAGAAGGGGGCGACAGAGGATGAGATGGTTGGATGACATCACTGACTCTATGGATGTGATTTTGAATAAACTTCGGGAGTTGGTGATGGACAGGGAGGCCTCGTGTGCTGCAGTCCATGGGGTCACAAAGAGTCAGAGACGACTAAGCAACTGAACTGAACATGCTGAGAACTTAATTAGAATTTATGTGTATTTAAAATTACTTTGAGTGCACATTTTAAATTACTTTTGGCAACAGAGATGAATATATGATCCTTGAAAGGGACTTGTTGCCTAGAGGTCTCAAAAGCAAATAGAATCATACATTCTTGATTTTAAAAATATGAAGAATTGACAAAATATACAGAAGATCTTTGTGGAAAAAATTTTAGGCTATATCAAGAGGCACTGAAGGAGGTCTTAAATGTTATAACATTTTATAACTATGTTATATATGGATTGGAAGTCACAATATTGTAAAGATATTCATTTACCTTATTGATAGATTAATTGTGATCCCATCCAATATAATTTTTGAACCATCTGAAGTTGTATAATGATGCCCCATTAACACTGCTTGAGTGATACTTGATTAAAACAAGAATACTCATGCATAACCATAATATGACCATCAAAATCAGATTAACATTGACATATGGAAACGGCAAACAGCTCCAGTATTCTTGCCTGGAAAACCCCATGGGCAGAGGAACCTGGCAACTACAGTCCATGGGGTCGCAATAATGGATGAATATGGCTCTAAAATTTAAAAATTTAAGAGACTAAGTGTGGTAAGATCTTATTTACTATAGTAGGCACAGAGCCTAGAGTATAATAGTTGCTGTCTTCTAAATCAATTTTCTATATCTTATTTCACATCAGAAATTTGCTTTTTGAGATCCAAGGAAATAAAATTTTTCTTATATCCAACTATTTTCTTCCGAGTTGTGACTAGTCAATTGCCAGTCAAATCAGAACATGTAGTGATTAAACACAGGAGAAAGCAGTGAATCTTCCATCTACAAGTTTAGATACATACTTAATAATTCAGAATCAGAGTTTCAAATGATTTTCTGTTTTAATTGACTCATAAATGCATAAGTATGTATATGGGTGTATGTCACATATAAAGAATAATTGTAGAATGAATTCCCATTAACCCTCAATCCCCTTTATAGAATGTTAAGAAGCCACCAGAGCCCCCTCCCTGATCATGTGACAGTCACTCCCTCTCCCCTCCCAGGTGTAACTGCCATCTTGAATTGTTAATCATTCTCTGACTTTTTAAAAAAATTACTGTTATAATCCATGTATTATGTAATTTTGCCTGTTTTTGAAGCTTTTACGAAAGTAGAATCATGATTGATTCTTTTGTGGCTGGCTTGCTTACATTCAACCTGTTTTAGGGATTAGTTCATGTAGATGTTTGTAGCTGCAAACATTTTTCCTTTTTTTTTTTAAACTGAAGTGTTCCTGTGGAAAATACATATGATTTAGTATTCATCTAACCACCGATAGATATTTCATTTGCTTCTGATTTTTCATCACTATCAACAATGCTGCATTGAAAACTTAGTCTTTGCTTTTCTTTTTAATTTCACTTAAAAAAAATCTGTTTTGTCATTATATCATTTAATCATTACCATAGCAGGTATTCTTAACTGCCTTTTTTCAGATGAACAAGTAGACTTCAAAGAGATTAAAAAACTTATTACTGGTTATAACCTAATAAGAAAAAGTAATAAGACTTGAGCCCAAGTGTCTTTATTTCAGGCTTCCCGGGTAGCTCAGCTGGTAAAGAATCTGCCTGCAATGCAGGAGACCCCAGTTCAGTTCCTGGGTAGGGAGGTTCCCCTGGAGAAGGGATAGGCTACCCACCCCAGTATTCTTGGACTTACCTGGTGGCTCAGATTACAAATTCTGTCATTTCTAAATTGTTTCATCTTCATTTTTTCAGCCAAAAGCTGTGACATATTGTGTATAAAAGTTTTCAGGCTTTTATATTTTTGTTTCTAATTGCTAGGATATTGAAGTTTAGGGTTATCATATCCCAACATGAAGGTCATTTGTGAGTGTATATGTATGTGTGTGTTTTATTTATTTGGTTAAAATGGGTCTAAAATTGCTGAAATTTTCCTGGGTTATAGTGAGTTTTGTAGGCAAATTTTGCTGATAATGAGAGAACAAAAGAGCAGATAACAAAAAACAGTTCTACCCCTCCACACTCTATCTCAAAAGAGTAGTTTGGAAAACAATTCTGTAATGGAGAGCTGCTGAGGATTCTTTACATAGAGAGAATAGGGTTTGCCTGAGATCTCTTACCATCTGCTTATAATGGGGGAAGGAGTCAGCAGTACAGGTGAGAAATAGGCCCTAAATTAAGCCACTGGCTATGGGGATGATGACCTAAATTCCAACTTATTTTTAGGAACATAACTGACAGGGATTAGGGACCCATCATGAATGTGGAGTTGGTAAAGGTTGAGGATGGACTTGGGCTGGGTGGAGAAAGACGTACTTAACCTGGAAGCCAGAACATAATACCTCTCTTATCCTAAGTGAAAACAATTTAAGTTAAATATCTTACTTGCTCCTTTAGAAGGATACATTTCCATCACTGGGTGTTAAACAGAGGCAAATTTCATTTCACTCCAAGGAAGTCATTTTATCATTAGAATTTTTTTCTTTAACTTTACAATATTGTATTGGTTTTGCCATACACTGACATGAATCTGCCATGGGTGTACATGTGTTCCCCATCCTGAACCCCCCCCCCCCACCTCCTTCCCCATCCCGTCCCTCTGGTTCATCCCACTGCACCAGCCCCGATCACCCTGTATCATGCATCGAACCTAGACTGGCAATCTATTTCACATATGATAATTTACATGTTTCAATGCCATTCTCCCATATCATCCCACCCTTGCCCCCACCCACAGAGTCCAAAGGACTGTTCTATATATCTGTGTCTCTTTTACTGTCTCGCATGCAGGGTTATCATCACCGTCTTTCTAAATTCCATATATATGCGTTAGTATACTGTATTGGTGTGTTTTCTTTCTGTCTTACTTCACTCTGTATAATAGGCTCCAGATTTTGAATGGAATGCATTAATCTGTGATTTGCTGAGCTTGCCCAAACTGGAAAAGTGTTCAAGGCAAAAACAAAATAGCCTCCTACTAGGATTGTTACTAGGGAGGAAATTGGGCTAGATGATCTGTAGTCTTTTCAAACTCTGATCATGATTCTGTGACCTTGAATTTAAACTGAAGGAGATGTTTATTGGTGCTGAAAATCCTAAAATCACTGCATTAAGCGACTTCAATATTTTCAGTATGCCACTGTTCTTGATGTCAGCAAACAAGCATTTAAACATTACCTACAGGACAGAAAGTGAAGAACTAAAGAGCCTCCTGATGAAAGTGAAAGAGGAGAGTGAAAAAGTTGGCTTAAAGCTCAACATTCAGAAAATTAAGATCATGGCATCTGGTCCCATCACTTCATGGCAAATAGATGGGGAAAAAGTGGCAGACTTTATTTGGGGGGGCTTCAAAATCACTGCAGTCATGAAATTAAAAGACACTTGGTCCTTGGAAGAAAAGCTATGACCAACCTAGACAGCGTATTAAAAAGCAGAGACATCATTTTGCCAACAAAGGTCCATCTAGTCAAGGCTATGGTTTTTTCAGTAGTCATGTATGGATGTGAGAGTTGGACTATAAAGAAAGCTGAGCGCCAAAGAATTGATGCTTTTGAACTGTGATGTTGGAGAAGATGCTTGAGAGTACCTTGGACAGCAAGGAGATCCAACCAGTCCATCCTAAAGGAGATCAGTCCTGAGTATTCATTGGAAGGACTGATAGTGAACTTGAAAACTCAATACTTTGGCCACCTGATGTGAAGAGATGATTCATTTGAAAAGACCCTGATGCTGGGAAAGACTGAAGGCAGGAGAAGCGGATGACAGAGGATGAGATGGTTGGATGGCATCACCAACTCAATGGTCATGAGTTTGAAGAAACTCCGGGAGTTGGTGATGGACAGAGAGGCCTGGTGTGCTGCAGTCCATGGGGTCACAAAGAGTCGGACACAATTGAACTGAACTGACTGACCTACAGAACATCCTTAAAGTGCTAGGGGAAAAAATGTTAACTAAAAGTTCTATATAGAGTTTAAAATGTCTTTCAGATACAAAGATGAAATATAGATGTTTTTGGCAAACAAAAAGGAGAGTTGGTCACCAGCATGCCTGTGTTAATCAAAATTCTATAGAGAGGTCTTTAGTCAGAAGGAAGCTGATCCCATTTGGAAATACAGAAATGCAGGAAAGAATGAGGACTGCTGGAAAGGTTGAATATAAATGAATATTGACAATAAAAATGATAGTAATGTGGAGTATAAAATTTGTATAGAGTTAAAATATATGGCAACAATAATGGAAAAGTAAAAAAATGGAAGTATGAATTTCCAGCATTATCAGGGGCAAATGTACTAATTTGTAATAAATGCAGTCCAGATGTGTGTTGTAATGTTAAAAAGAATGGTAAGATAAAGGGAGAGGGAAGTGAAGTGTTAGTATTGAGTAATCCAAAAGAAGACAGAAGAAAGTAAATGAAAGAGTGCATCAAATGGAAAGCAAATTGATGGTAGATATGAAAGCACTTAAATCAGTGGTTATGTCAAATGAAAATAGACTAAATGCTCCAAGCAATAACCTAATGTTATCAGACTATGGAAGAAAATAAAATCAATGTATTAATACATCCTGTTTACAAGAGACGTAACCTTAAGATGCACAGAAGGTACAAGGATGGAAAACGATAAACCATGCAACTACTAATGAAAAAACAGATGTAGCTATACTGCTGCTACTGCTGCTGCTAATTTGCTTCTGTCGTGTCCGACTCTGCGACCCCATGGACGGCACGGCAGCCCACCAGGCTCCCCCGTCCCTGGGATTCTCCTGGCAAGAACACTGGAGTGGGTTGCTGTTTCCTTCTCCAGTGCATGAAAGTGAAAAGTGAAAGTGAAGTCGCTCAGTCGTGTCTGACTCTTCGCTACCCCATGGACTGCCGCCCACCAGGCTCCTCCATCCATGGGACTTTCCAGGCAAGAGTACTGGAGTGGGGTGCCATTGCCTTCTCCGGTAGCTATACTAATGTGAGATAAAACATTTAAATCAAGAAGTATTACTAGAGATAAAGAGGGTATTCTGTAATGATAAAGAAGTCAATCTACCAAGAACACTTAAAATTTTTAAGAACACTGCTTCAAATATATAAGGCAAAAATAGACAAGTAAAAGGAAAAGTGGAGAAATTCACAACCGTAGGGTTACTTTAACACACTTCTGAACAGATAAAAAGAGTAGTAAAAAGATAGATCTGAAGAACACAGTTAACATCCTTGACCTAATTGACATGCAGGGAACACTGCCAACAATGACAGAATTCGTATTTTGGTTAAGCCCATATTTAAAATTTACCCAGACTGATAATAAGCAGTCCATATAAGAAAGCTCCAAAATATTTCAGAGCATTGAAATAATTCAAACTAGGCTCTCTGACCTCAGGGAAATTATGCCAGAAATCAGTAATAAAAGCTAGAAGATCCTCAAGTGCCTGGAAATGAAACAGAAAATAACCCATGATCAAAGAAGAAGCAGAATTTAAGAAATATTTTAAGCTGAATGATAAGGAAGATGTACCATATCGAAAATTGTAGGCTACAACTGAAGCAAAGCTTAGAAATTCATGGCCTTAACTACATTTACTATGAAAGTTGAGAGGTTAAAATCAATTAAACTTCATCTCAAGAGATAAGGAGAATAAATCAAATCGAAAGAATGTAGAAAAAGGAAAGAACGATTAGCAATAAGTGAAATAGAAAACAAAAATAATAAAGCTAAAAAGCTGGTTCTTTGAAAAGTTTGATGTATTCCCAGTAAGACATCAGTAAAAGAGAAAGCAAATTAACATTAGGAATGAAATCAAGAATATCATTAAAGACACTGCAAACACTAAAAGCTATAATGACATAATGAACAACTTACAATGAACAACAAAATTTGAATAAGGACAAATTCCTCAAAAAAATTAAACTGACAAAAATTTGGAGAGTTTCTTCTCTTAGTGGGAATTGAATCAGGCTTTATTAAAAGCCTTACTACTGATTTCTTTCAAACATTTAAGGAAGAAATTATTCCAATTTTATATACATTCTTCCAGTAAATAGAAAAGGAACATTTCCAAACTTTCTAAGTCCATCTAACCATGATATCACAACCTATCAAGGACATCACAATACACAGAAAAAGAACTTGCTCTACATAAAGAGGATAACCAAGTGAGGTTAACTCTGTTGCTGCTGCTGCTGCTAAGTCACATCAGTCATGTCCAACTCTGTGTGACCCCATAGACAGTGGCCCACCAGGCCCCCGTCCCTGGGATTCTCCAGGCAAGAACACTGGAGTGGGTTGCCATTTCCTTCTCCAGTGGATGAAAGTGAAAAGTGAAAGTGAAGTCGCTCAGTCATATCTGACTCTTCGAGACCCCATGGACTGCAGCCCACCAGGCTCCTCCGTCCATGGGATTTCCCAGGCAAGAGTACTGGTGTGTTGCCATTGCCTTAACTCTCCCTGTATTCAAATACAATTTACATTTGAAACATCAATGTAATTTTCCACCTTGATTTCTTAAAGAGAGAAAAACATGGTTATCTCAGTTGCAAACTGAAAAAAGGATTTGATGAATTTCAACATTTATGATAAAAATTAATAGCAAACTATGAATTGTTGAGTCACTAAGACGTGTTTAACTCTTGTGACTCCATGGACTGTAGCCCACCAGGCTACTCTGTCCATGGGATTTCCTAGGTAAAAATACTGAGTGTTAGCCATTTCCTTCCCCAGGGGATCTTTCCGACTCAGGGATCAAACCCATGTCTCCTGCACTGCAGGCGGATTCTTTTCACTGAGCCACCTGCGGAAGCCCATGCTGCTGCTGCTGAGTCGCTTCAGTGGTGTCCGACTCTGTGCGACCCCATGGACGGCAGCCCACCAGGCTCCCCCGTCCCTGGGATTCTCCAGGCAAGAACACGAGCGGGTTGCCATTTCTTTCTCCAATGCATGAAAGTGAAAAGTGAAAGTAAAGTCGCTTAGTCGTGTCTGACTCTTCGCGACCCCATGGACTGTTGCCCATCAGGCTCCTCCGCCCATGGGATTTTCCAGGCAAGAGTGCTGGAGTGGGGTGCCATTACCTTCTAAAACTTCCCTAAACTGATAGAAATACAGATCTATTTAGTGGTAAAACACTGAAAGTTTTACCCCTGAGATAGAATACCTGCCATTACTACTACTATTCAATGCTGTTCTAGAGATTCTAGACATGCAATAAAGGGGGAAAAGAGAAATGAAGGGCATAAAGATAGAAAAGGAAGAAATAAAATAACTTTGTTTGCAGATGATATCTAATTATGTACACAGAAAATCCAAATGAATTTACCAACTATTAGGAAGGAGATCAGCCCTGGGATTTCTTTGGAAGGAATGATGCTAAAGCTGAAACTCCAGTACTTTGGCCACCTCATGCGAAGAGTTGACTCATTGGAAAAGACTCTGATGCTGGGAGGGATTGGGGGCAGGAGGAGAAGGGGACGACAGAGGATGAGATGGCTGGATGGCATCACTGACTCGATGGATGTGAGTCTGAGTGAACTCCAGGAGTTGGTGATGGACAGGGAGGCCTGACATGCTGCGATTCATGGGGTCGCAGAGTCGGACACGACTGAGCGACTGAACTGAACTGAACTGAAGTAAATTTAACAACCTTATCAGGTCAGTACTCAAAAGTCATTAATATTCATATATAAACACCAAATAGAAAATGGAATTTAAAATTAAAACATCAATGAGCTAGGAAATCTACTGTGGGATATGTAGAGATGATTATACATTGAAATAATCGATACATATACATTTGTATGTATAGGTATATACCTATACATTTGTGTTATAGGTATATACATATACATAAACATTGATACATATACATACACAAATATATTTGATACAATTTAAAGAATTAAACAGAGGGATATGCCATTTTCATGAATTAGAAAATTCAATATTATGAAGATTGGAGTTCTTCATTTGGAGTTCTCACCAAACTAGTCTGTACATCCAACACAGTCTTCTTTATTTGTGTTAACTTTTGACAAATATGCCTTAAGATACTTCAGTAAAGATAGTGTCATGATCCCCAGAAAAGCAGAGCAGGTGTTTTGAACTTGCCCTTAGTGTCTTCAGAGAGGATAACTTGCCACGGAATATACAGCTAGCAGAGAAGAGGTGGCACATGAACCCGTGGGAGTCTTACTGGGACATTTTTTTTCCTCTACTCTTCTACCAAAGACTACTCCAGTCCTATTCTTCCTGGTTAGGCTCCTTCCTCCTAGAATCTTGACACTGCCAGAGACATGCTATAGGATTTAACCTACCTCAAAATCCCAGGCTTTGTGTGTGTGTATGTGTGTGTTCCAAGTATTGAAAAAAATGTGGAAAGCTGAAAGAATGTGTGCTTAGTCATGTCCGACTCTTTGTGACCTCATTGACTGTAGCCAGGCTACAGTATGTCAGGCTCCTCTATCTATGGGATTTTCCAGGCAAGAATACTGGAGTGAGTTGCCATTTCCTTCTCCAGGGCATCTTCCTGACCCAGGGATTGAATCCATGTCTCACATCTCCTGCATTGGCAGGCGGATTCTTTACCATTGAACCACGTGAGTTCTACATGGTATAGAAAATTTATCCTTGTAAATAAAGTCTTTGAATTTAAAGTCAGAAATGACTTCCATGCAGCACTGGGGTTTACAGGCAGATTGTCAATAAATACTTTGAGTCCTACTTTAAAATTATTGCTGTTCAGGGACATTCTGGAGATGTGAGCCTAAATAGTTAACTGAATGTTTGTAATTATCTTTGTAAAAACAAAGTTCTAGCTACCCCCAGAAATTAAGACCCAATCTAGAGCAAGCCTTAAATTATTTGGGATCCTGCAAAGATTTTTCGTAATAAAGACAAAAATTTTCCTAGCATGTGAGAGTTGAGTGAGTGGTGTTAATCACATCTTCTTTTGGTTATTCATTGAATAAGGCTTTTGTTTCCTTACTGTCTCTCTCCTTAAGCTAAGTTTAATTTCAGAAGGAAGTTTTTAAGATTTATTCATTTGGGGCTGTGTTGGGTCTTTGTTGCTGTGCTCCAGCTTTCTCTGGCTGTAGCAAAGAGAGCTCCTCGCTATTTGTGGAAAGCAGGCTTCTCACTGCAGTGGCTTCTCTCGTTGCCAGGTGCGGGCTCTGGGTGTGCGGGCTCGGTAGGTGTAGCATGTGGGCTCAGGTAGTGGAGGCGCGTGGGTTCAATTGCCCTGCAGCATGTGGAATCTTCCCCAAATAGGAATCAAATCTATGTCCCCTGCATTGGCAGATGGATTCTTAACTGCTGGATCACCAGGGAAGTTCATCAAAGAGAATTTTTTTTAAGCTGGTAATCTTATTTGGGCTAAGCTGACAGAAGGCTCCCCATAAAAGAACTGTGACCAGAGCTTCGCAGGGTTTCCTCATTGTTGTCTGACTTCCTTGGACTCACTCTGAAGTCCTTGCCAGTCAGATAACATTTGAAGTATAATGTGTCATAATTCAATGTATAACTGTATAAAACCACCGACATACCTGTTGGCAGTGGAGAGGGAGCACTGAAGGCTTGTGGAACTATAACTGATTTTAGTGACCTATAACGAATGTGGAGTTGGGAAAGGTGAGACCGGAGAAGAATAAGGTGGAGAATCTTCAGAATCTAGACACTGGTCACATGATAAATGGTTGAAGACCGGGGGATGCATAGCCTGGAAAAGAGGAGAGCTGGGAACATGACAGTCACGCTCAGACACTGAAAGGGGAAAGAGATGACAATCAGAATGCTTGTTTACTCCTGTAGGGAGACGTAACCAGGGCTGGGATTTATAGGTGACAGGTGTCTGCTCAGTAATACAAGGAAGTAATACAAGTGATACAAGGAAGTATTACAAAGAAGTAATATAGCTGGAATAGATCCAAAATGAAGATGTGGGGGACATCCAAAACAGAAATTAGATGACCACCTTTGAAGCATACCAGCGAATAATCTCTTGGGAGAGAGGATGTGGTTTAAATAATTAGTAAAGCACTTTCTAACTCTGAACTGAAGATTGTTAAGGCCTTGAGTTAAGTGTAACCTTGCACTTAGACAAAGCCCTATTTGCAGGATCAGCAAGGAGCAAATAAACCTCATTACCTGGTCAGGCTGCTTCCGAACATGCTTTGAGACAACCAGCAGAGACCTTGGCTGACAGCTCATGTCCTATGAGCTGTCATAGGACAGGATCATTGCTCCTGGTTCCCAGGTTCCTGTCCTACTGGCAACATAAATGTGATGGGGCTGTTGTATTTCCATTTGTAGATTTTTGTACATTTATTATAGAAAGCTTTAGGGTACATTGTATTTCTTTATCATTTAATGACAATTTACCATTTATCATCTATCCACTAAACCAGATCATAGAAACAAAACAGAAACGAAAAAATACTTCCTGTCCTTGCAGATCTTACCACCTAATGTTATCAGCAGTTGGCTCTTGGTTCTTTTTTTTTACATTTGGAAAAGCCAGAATTGTTGGCTGAAATTGTATACAGTATGAAAATAGAAAGAATATTTTATATTGAAACTAAAAGAGTATGGTTTGTTCCTAAAATACTGTTATTACCCATACCTAAAATTCTGCAGTGAATGATTAGGAGAGTCATGTCCACAATTTTAGGAAACTTGTTGAAAACAATCATGAGCTCTAACTGAGCTGCCCATCTTCTGCTGCCCGTCTAGATCTGAGTTGTCAATACAGTAACCAGAAGCCACATATGGCTACTTAAATTGAAATTCATTAAAATTAGATAAAATTTTAGTTCCTCGGTTATAATAGCCACATTTCAAGTGCTTAATAGCCACATGTGTCTGGTGGTTACCATATTTGACCATGAAGATTTTGTACATTTCTATTATGGCAGAAAGTTCTATTGGTACTGACCTAAAGAAACATTATATTTAGAAGCTGGATTTGAAGATGTTTAAAAACACAAAAGCATTTGATAACTCTAATATTTATTTATGATAAAGACTTCAGCATACTATCAATAGAGAATGTCATTAAAGTAGTTTAGTTTCCACTAAATGACTTGAATCAGCAGCAATACATGATATTAGGAAAACAGATAATTTGGAAAACAACTACTTTATTCTGTATATATAAAATATATCTTGATGGTTTGTACAAATATACATTGATAATGTATTAATCAAATATTACAAATTCAACTACAAGGATACCAGTAAACTAATTTATCTAATATGTTTTATAACAGATGGGAAATTTTGCCATGAATCAATACCAAGTAAAGGATGTGTTGTGTAAAGTGAGAATTATCCAGGACCTATCCAGTTTCATAGTTATGTATATTGGTCTCACTGCTCCAAAAAAAGGGTCAAACTAGACTTATGAAATCACTAGATGTTATTTTTTAATATGCATTTGCCTGTGGTCTGATTTCTGCTCATTATGCATACATATGAATATTTTTATTTCATTAAATATACCATTTTATTCACTTTTTCTTTATAATTTATTTAGTGTCAGAGTTCACACATGCTGATAGAAAGTCTCCACTGTTAACTGCAGTTTTATACACTAGTAGAACTAAATTCCATTTTATATTGTTCTGCAATCTAGCATCAATAATGAAAGCTAGCATCAATGATAAAATAGTATCAATAATCACAGTGTCCAAAAGGATGGTGACAAAAAACAGCAATTTCCTACTTCCTCTATTCTGCATATTGTGCTAAGTGCTTAATTCCATTGATTTTATTTCATATAACAACTCTGAAATATTTTTAAAAAAGGTAGAATTAACCCCAGTAAACTCATAGTCCAGCAGACCAAGATCAGTTTCATAAGATTCCCTATATCATGCCCCTACTAAATTGTTCAGTCAGGATGTGGAAACCTAGTCTGATTCTTATATATGTGTTTATTTCACTATTCCATTACCTAGGGTTCCCAATTATGAATAATAGTAAATGCCTTTTTTTTTTTTTTTTTTTTTAGTTTAAAAGGCAGACATTTCTATCTCATGATTGTAGAAGCTAGTAAGTTCGAGATCAAAATGTTGGCAGATTTGATGTCTGGTGAGAACCTTCTTCCTGGTTTCCATAATGCCATTTTCTTAATATACCCTCAAATGAAGGAAAGAGATTCTTTATATACCCTCACATGAAGGAAAGAGAAATGTCACTTTCTAAGTACTTACAATATACTAGATAATTCTAAGCACTTTTCATGATTAGATCATTTAGGCCACACATTGCCATAGATACAATTATGATTCCTTTTGACAGATGAAGACACTGAGGGACAGCTAGATCACCTTGCCCAGTGCAAAGGGGCAGAACTGAGCTAAACCCAAACACTGGGCTTCAGAGTCTGCACTCTTATCCATTGTGCTGTGCTGTGCTTAGTTGCTTAGTCATGTCCCACTCCTTGCAACCCCATGGACTATATAGCCCACCAGGCTTCTCTGTCCATGGGGATTCTCCAGGCAAGAATATTGGAGTAGGTTGCCATGCCCCACTCCAGGGGATCTTCCCAAGCCAGGGATCGAATCCAGGTCTCCCACATTATGGGGAGACTTTTTACCAGCTGAGCCACCAGGGAATCCCAAGAATACTGGAGTGAGTAGCCTTTCCCTTCTCCAGGGCATCTTCCCGACCCAGGAATCAATCTGGGGTCTCCTGCACTGCAGGTGGATTCTTTACCAGCTGAGCCAGCAGGGAAGCCCTCTTATCCACTACACCGTAGTTTTTTTCCCTTAGAACCAAAGAAAGCACGTTGGTGCCTAAGGGCATCATCGACACAATGGACATGAGTTTGAGCAAACTCTGGGAGATAGTGAAGAACAAGGAAGACTGGTGTGCTGCAGTACACGGGGTCACAAAGAGCTGGCCACGACTTAGCAGTGAACAACAGTCAACTGAAATGCATCAGGTCCCGTAAGGTATTCTATACTCATGGGAAAGGACCTGGGAAATCAAAATAAGAGAGCATTGTACTGGGAGCCCAGGGAAGCTCCATAGTCTCAGGTAAGAAGGAAGATCAGATGAGGTGACGACTGTTAAGTCATTCGGATGGACTCCTGTCTGCAGATTGCTGCCCCCAACATGTGAAAGAAGGACCTGGCAACAGTGACAAGGATTGCATGCTGTGCTCAGGGCCAGCTGAAGTTCAAAGCCAGAGTTGTTTGATGTTTTTCAGCAATAAAAAGGATTGTGAGCAAAGAGCTGGAATTTTCCAGCTGGGAATTTTTCAGGGAAGACTTAGCAAAAAGAGTCAGGGTTTGAAGAAGCTCAGGGAACGAGTTTGAAAAAACATGGACTGTGGGTTAAGTCTGGGAGTAAACTGTAAATGGGGAGAATGGCAATTTTTACCTAAAATAAAACTATTCACTGATTCATGTTGAGGTTTGACAGAAAACAACACAATTCTGTAAAGCAATTATCCTTCAGTTAAAAAATAAATTTAAAAAAGCTATTCAGTCTTAATCAGACAGGATGAATGTTACAGTCCATGTATTAGTTGATCAGATTAAGAAGGGCATCTAAAGCATTTAACATGATAGCTCTCACTGTGCTATGGATTTGATGTATCTGAAAAGTGGATTAAATGAGTTGACAAAAACCTTGGGATTCAGGGCACATGCATTTGGTTGGTGTGTGAATTGGTGTAACTTTTCTGAGGTTAATTACCAATATCTGCCTATTGAAGTCATGACAACTCTTTGGAACAACAAATTTACTTCTGTGAATTTGTCTTGTGGAAGTTCTTACTGAAATTTTTATAAATAGAACTTCTCAGAAGGAAAGTATTTTTTTTCTTTTTTTAAAAGCATGTTTTGTAGTTATTTGTTACATTAATTTAATTACAGCGCACATACATAACTTTACAATTTCATTCAAAGTGTACTTTTAATCCTTTAATATATCTTTAGGGATAGGTATTCCTATTGAGTAGGAAACAGTTTCTGTTTGCTAAGTAGAAAGAAATATTCACTAATTCTTATGTACTTTTTAAACTGAGAACAACTTGTTTTAATAAATTATCTCTCCATTGTTCTGAGAATGAGTCCATCTGTCAACCCACACTTTTTTTATTAAGCATCACATGTTTGATTTTGATACATAAAGTGATGATCCTTTCTTTTTTTTTTTTTCTTGTCAGATGAACTTATTTGCAAAGCAGAAATAGAGACCCAGAGGTAGAGAACAAACTTACAGATACTAAGAGAAGGAAGCGGGTGAGATAAATGGGGAGGTTGAGACCGACATATATACATTACTAGGTATAGAATAGGCTTCCCTTGAGGCTCAGCTGGTAAAGAATCCACCTGCATTGTGGGAGACCTAGGTTCAGTCCCTGGGTTGGGAAGGTCCCCTGGAAAAGGGAAAGGCTACCCACTCCAGTATTTTGGCCTGGAGTTCCAGGACTATATATTGGAATTCCTAGAATCCCATGGACTGTGTAGTCCATGGGGTCAGAAAGAGTCCAATACAAATGAGTGACTTTCACTTTCATGTAGGGAGTGGATAACTAATGAGAACCTATTGTATAGCAGAAGGAACCCCACTCGGTGTTCTGTGGCAACCTAAATGAGAAGGAAGTCCAAAAAACAGGGGACATATGTATAAGTATAGATGATCACACAGTTGCACTCATCTCACACGCTAGCAAAGTAATGCTCAAAATTCTCCAAGCCAGGATTCAACAGTATGTGAACCGAGAACTTCCAGATGTTCAAGCTGGATTTAGAAAAGGCAGAGGAACCAGAGATCAAATTGCCAACATCTGTTGGATCATCAAAAAAGCAAGAGAGTTCCAGAAAAACATCTACTTCTGCTTTATTGACTATGCCAAAGCCTTTGACTGTGTGAACTGCAACAAACTGTGGGAAATTATTCAAGAGATGGGAATACCAGACCACCTTACCTGCCTCCTGAGAAATCTGTATGCAGGTCAAGAAGCAACAGTTAGAATAGGACATGGAACAACAGACTGGTGCCAAATCTGGAAAGGAGTACATCAAGGCTGTATATTGTCACCCTGCTTATTTAACTTATATGCAGAGTACATCATGAGAAACACTGGACTGGATGAAGCACAAGATGGAATGAAGATTGCTGGGAGAAATATCAATAACCTCAGATATACAGATGACACCACTCTTATGGCAGAAAGCAAAGAAGAACTAAACAGCCTCTAGATGAAAGTGAAGGAGAGTGAAAAAGCTGGCTTAAAACTCAACATTCGAAGAACTAAGATCATGGCATCTGGTCCCATCACTTCATGGCAAATAGATGGGAAAACAATGGAAACAGTGAGAGACTTTATTTTGGGGGGGTCCAAAATCACCGAAAATGGTGACTGCAGCCATGAAATTAAAAGACGCTTGCTCCTTGGAAGAAAAGTTATGAACAACCTAGTCACATGGCATCCCACTCTAGTACTCTTGCCTGGAAAATCTCATGGACGGAGGAGCCTGGTGGGCTGCAGTCCATGGGGTGATGAAGAGTTGGACGTGACTGAGCAACTTCACTTTCATGCATTGGAGAAGGATATGGCAACCCGCTCCAGTGTTCTTGCCTGGAGAGTCCCAGGGATGGAGGAGCCTGGTGGGCTACCGTCTATGGGGTTTCACAGAGTCAGACACGACTGAAGCGATTTAGCAGCAGCAGTGGCAGATGCATATTAAAAAGCAGAGACATTATTTTTCCAACAAAGATCCATCTAGTCAAAGCTATGGTTTTTCCAGCAGTCATGTATGGATGTGAGAGTTGGACTATAAAGAAAACTGATCACCGAAGAATTGATGCTTTTAAACTGTGGTGCTGGAGAAGACTCTTGAGAGTCCCTCAGACTGCAAGGAGATCCAACCAGTCCATTCTAAAGGAGATCAGTTCTGAATATTCATTGAAAGGACTGATGCTGAAGTTGAAACTTCAATACTTTGGCCACCTGATGCAAAGAAATGACTCATTTGAAAAGACCCTGATACTGGGAAAGACCAAAGGTGAGAGGAGAAGGGGACGACAGAGGATGAGATGATTGGATGGCATCACTAACTCAATGGACTTGAGTTTGAGGAAACTCCAGGCATTGGTGATGGACAGAGAGGCCTGGCATGCTGCAGTCCATGGGGTCACAAAGAGTCGGACACAACTGAGTGACTGAACTGAACTAATAGCTGATTCACTTTGCTGCATAACAGAAACTAACACAATATTATAAAGCAACTATACTCCAATACGAGAATACACAGAAGAACTGTACAAAAAGATCTTCACAACCCAGATACTCACGATGGTGTGATCACTCATCTAGAGCTAGACATCCTGGAATGTGAAGTCAAGTGGGCCGTAGAAAGCATCACTACGAACAAAGCTAGTGGAGGTGATAGAATTCCAGTGGAGCTATTTCAAATCCTGAAAGATGATGCTGTGAAAGTGCTGCACTCAATATGCCAGCACATTTGGAAAACTCAGCAGTGGCCACAGGACTGGAAAAGGTCCGTGTTCATTCCAATCCCAAAGAAAGGCAATGCCAAAGAATGCTCAAACTACCGCACAACTGCACTCATCTCACATGCTAGTAAAGTAATGCTCAAAATTCTCCAAGCCAGGCTTCAGCAATACGTGAACCATGAACTTCCAGATGTTCAAGCTGGTTTTAGAAAAGGCAGAGGAACCAGAGATCAAATTGCCAACATCTGCTGGATCATGGAAAAAGCAAGAGAGTTCCAGAAAAGCATCTATTTCTGCTTTATTGACTATGCCAAAGCCTTTGACTGTGTGGATCACAATAATCTGTGGAAAATTCTTCAAGAGATGGGAATACCAGACCACCTGACCTGCCTCTTGAGAAACCTATATGCAGGTCAGGAAGCAACAGTTAGAACTGGACATGGAACAACAGACTCGTTCCAAACAGGAAAAGGAGTACGTCAAGGCTGTATATTGTCACCCTGCTTATTTAACTTCCATGCAGAGTACATCATGAGAAACACTGGGCTGGAAGAAGCACAAGCTGGAATCAAGATTGCCGGGAGAAATATCAATAACCTCAGATATGCAGATGACACCACCCTTATGGCAGAAAGTGAAGAGGAACGAAAAAGCCTCTTGATGAAAGTGAAAGAGGAGAGTGAAAAAGTTGGCTTAAAGCTCAACATTCAGAAAACGAAGATCATGGCATCCGGTTCCATCACTTCATGGGAAATAGATGGGGAAACAGTGGAAACAGTATCAGACTTCATTTTTGGGGGGCTCCAAAATCACTGCAGACAGTGACTGCATCCATGAAATTAAAAGATGCTTACTCCTTGGAAGAAAAGTTATGACCAACCTAGATAGCATATTCAAAAGCAGAGACATTACTTTGCCGGCTAAGGTCTGTCTAGTCAAGGCTATGGTTTTTCCTGTGGTCATGTATGGATGTGAGAATTGGACTGTGTAGAAGGCTGAGCACCAAAGAATTGATGCTTTTGAAGTGTGGTGTTGGAGAAGACTCTTGAGAGTCCCTTGGACAGCAAGGAGATCCAACCAATCCATTCTGAAGATCAGCCCTGGGATTTCTTTGGAAGCAATGATGCTAAAGCTGAAGCTCCAGTACTTTGGCCACCTCATGCGAAGAGTTGACTCATTGGAAAAGACTCTGATGCTGGGAGGGATTAGGGGCAGGAGGAGAAGGGGACGACAGAGGATGAGATGGCTGGATGGCATCACTAACTCGATGGACATGAGTCTGAGTGAACTCCGGGAGTTAGTGATGGACAGGGAGGCCTGGCGTGCTGCAATTCATGGGGTCGCAAAGAGTCGGACACGACTGAGCGACTGAACTGAACTGATACTCCAATTGGAGAATACAAAGGCAACCCACTCCAGTACTCTTGCCTGGCAAATCCCATGGATGGATAAGCCTGGTAGGCTGCTGTCTATGGGGTCTCACATAGTCGGACATGGCTGAAGAAACTTCACTTTCATGCATGGAAAAGGAAATGGCAACCCACTCCAGTGTTCTTGCCTGGAGAATCCCAGGGATGGGGGAGCCTGGTGGGCTGCTGTCTTTGGGGTCACAGAGTCGGACACGACTGAAGCAACTTAGCAGCAGCAGCAGCAGCAGCAGCATACTCCAATAAAATTTGTTTCAAAAGATGAAATCATACACTACTTGAAGTGCTCAAAACATAATTCCTCTCTAAAATGAAAAATCCCTAATCAATTTCCTTTAAAATCTGACTATACTTGTCACTCTGCCTATACACAGACTTCTTGCAAGTTCTCCTAATGACAGAAAGGCAGAAATAGGAAATGTAAAGACAAGTTTTGCAAGTATTCTTCTGTAGAATCTGGAATATGACCATCTTGTCCATCACGGTGAAACTATCCAAGAGAAGTTAAGCAATTTAGTTTTGCTGGATATGAACCTAGGCTGGTGGGCTTCCAAGCCTGTGGTCATTCTGTTACCTCATGATATAGAGTTCATTCCAAGAAACGCTGATCGTGATAAAATAGCTAACTGTAGTGAGAATTTGTTAGGTCAGGTACTGTTCTAAGCATTTTGCATCTATCTCTCAACAAACTTTAGCTAGTTCTCTATTGATTTATAAGGTTACACATCTATGAACTCAGTCAAATTTAGCTACTAATTAAATGCCCTTCAAATTTGCTTTGTAAAAAATTGACATTCCTTTTTTTTTTTTTTTAAATCAGGTGTTTGGCCTTGAAACAAGATACTCATTTTTTAAAAATCAGTAAGTATCTAGATCTTGCTCAGCTTTAAATTCTTGAGCTACTTTCAGGACACTGAGAACATTGCAGCCCAAATATGCTAATGATGTTCTATTAGTCTCTTGAGTGACTTCTGAGCAGTACAAGCATCAATATATTTTGTGTTTTGAAATATAAATAGAACACACTGATGTTTAAATTGTAAAGTTTCATTGATTTTTTTTTCTTGCTCCTGTAAAATGGACTATTAATCTACCTTCAATAAGGTACAGGTGTCAAGCTGATAGATAGTAAGAAGCAGTTTCACTTTCTTGAGTGCAACTAAGCGCTTATTTATAGAACTGAATTTCTGACTACAATGGTTAAAAAAATAAAAAACCTCCACTGGTATAAATTATAAAGTTATGAAAAGCGATGACAAGACTTAACAGTTGTCCTGTTAATAAACACAAGCTTTTGCATTCCAAATGTAGACAGCTTCTTTCCAATATTTTCTGTAATAGTCAAAGGCTAGCAAATATATTTATATACTTTTATTTCAGGATTGAAGTTTCTACCAGTGACAGGCATCTGGATTGTACAAAGGAGATGCACAGAGGCCTGTTTCTGAACCACATGGTTTAGTTATATCCCATTACTTAGATTTTAAAATGTTAATAGTTTACCATTCAGCACTTGGGCTTTGATATATGTAAATTTTAAATTTTCAATTAGATTCAAGGTGGCAATAAATATTTTGTATAATGGTGCAAAAGTCCAGGACTGAGTTACATATTAAAAAACAGAATGTACATAAAGGAAAGAAGAAATATTGGGAGAGGGAAGAGTGTTTTAAAGCCATCAAATCACATTACAAATATTATTATTTCCTGAACCTCACAATTCAAAGACGAGATTACTTGCATTTTTTCATTGTAGAAGTACACGATATAAAATTGTCAATGACTAACATAGACACACTATTATGTATAAAATAAACAACAAGGACCTACTGTATAGCCCAGGGAACTATATTCAATATCTTGTATTAATAATAATCTATAGTGGAAAAGAATCTGAAAAAGAAAGTATCGATATATAACTGAATCACTTTGCTATACACCTGAAACTCACACATTATAAATTAACTATACTTCAATGAAAAAAAAACTGTGAACAACTGAAATATGGGCATAAAAATAAATAAAATACAGTTTTAAGCTTTTTCACCATTTCATAAGACATTTAAAACTTTGTTATGTTTATATTTATACATATAGATATATACAATGTATAATTTTATTTTTTCATATGTGAACAGTACGCAGATTGTTAACTAGTATAGAGATCAGGCTAATTTAAGCTTGCTTCTGATTAGTTGAACAAGTCAAGTTATTTAGAATATGATATATGGCTTAGTTCAGACCACATCTAACTTGCCACATATTTGTGTTAATAAAATCTTATTGGGACCCAGTCATGTCCATTCATTTACACAGTGTCTGTGGCTGCTTTCCTTCAGAGTTGAGTAGTTGGAGCACAGACCCTACGGCCTGCAAAACCGAAAATACTTACCGTCTGTCCCTTTATAGAAAAAAATTTGCTGACCTCTGTATTTGATGAGTCAGATGGTGTGCTAAATATTACACTTGCTATTACAGTAAGTGTTTTACGTACAGGAATTCCCTCTTCTGCGTTTTGACTAATGTGTCCAAAATAGAATATAAGACTGGCCAAGATAGCCTAAATGTCCATAATAGTATGTGCATATTATATCTACCCATAGCAAATGTTTTATATGACCTTGTTATAGCTGATTTATACATATGTATATATCTCACATATATGTAAACTCATTATTTGTAACCTATTTCAAGGACTCATGGCTCCCCTGAAATTGTGATCTCTTAGACTTTATTCAAGTCTGAGCCACTCACATGGTTTTCAACATTTTGAATCATACTTCTTTTGGCTATGAGATAAAATAAATTTCACGGAAAGTTGTATTATAGTACTGAATGGCATTGAGAAATAGAGGGGAAATAAATAGTCCACTCTCTTTGCCTTAATAGCTTTGTTTTTAGTCCTTAGTGCTTAAAATATAAAAGCATTGTATTGTTTATGGAAACCTAAAAGAAATCATGGTAACTATGGTATCACTGACTCAATGGATACAAGTTTGAGCAAACTTAGGGAGACAGCAAAGGACAGGGAAGGCTGGCGTGCAGCAGTTCATGGGGTCACAAAGAGCTGGACATGATTTAGCAACTGAACAACAGTAACAACTTATTGAGCCTCCAACATGTCAGGCCCTGTTAGGTACTCTACACATATCATCTCATTTCATCCACATAAGCTTAAAAACTATGTTGATGTATTATGCCTGTTTTATGTATGAGGGCATGAAGGCTTAATTAAGACACTTGTCCAGGACCACACAACCAGTAATCGACAGAGCAAGGACTCACACATTGAACTGTCAGATTACAAAATCAGGACTCTTAATCTTACCATTAAATAATAGGTGTTAGTATTTATGCACTTCAAAATACCTTCACATGTCATTTAACATGTTGAAACAACCCAGTCAGAGAATATAATGGAATTACCTGGTGAACTGACGTCTTCCTTTGCCCTCACTGGCAAACCTCCTTGGGAGTATCGTTTCCTACTGTCATTTCTTCCTTCTTGGTTCATCTCCCTTTTCCATTCCCCAACACTTACCAACCTACATACATTGAGGTGAGTCAGGAAGTCCTGCTTCAGGGGTCTCAAGTATCTCATTCTATTTATAATCCTCAGCTTATAGACACTTTCCAGCTTCTGAAGCCATTTAACAAGAGAAGATGTTGCTATTTCTATTGTGGAAGTCACTAGTTTGGAAAGTGATTTATTACAAATGGACAGAGATATCCGACTGATGGAAAAAGACAATAATACCGCTGTGTTTATAAGACTACTGACTACCACAAATCCTGGTAGCTAGTGTACTATGCTATAAAGGAGAGTGTCTGAGGAGGTGGTGAACTCTAGTTTAATCTGGCTTTATGACTAGAAGACTCAGTTACAAAGATGGGCAGACATTTGGAAATGTTTCTTATGGTGTGCATTTGGGCAATGAATACAGAGATGGATAATGAGTGTTTCCTGTGATGAATTCTCTATTTTGAGATCTCAAAAGCAAATGGAATTAAATTCTTTCTTCCTTAGTTCACTTACTTGAGAAATGGTACCATGACTTTATTAGGTATAATGCGTCTTATATTTGTAAGTACTGGAGTTTACTCCAGGAATGCATGGATGGTTCTGTAATTTAAAAATTATTAATATTACTTTATCTAGGGATGAAGTGGGGTAGCAGCCTAAAATATCAATATGCATTATACTTTATGGATGAACAATACCAGAGGCATCCTGATATAGAAAAACATAGCAAAAATCCCTATCACTACTATTATTTAACTACTATATAATATTGTACTAGAAATATTGGCTAATACAATTAAGCAAGAGAATGAATGAAGAAGGAAAAAGCTTGGAAACGACAAGATAAAATGATCACTATCTGTAGATGAAACATTATCGTAAACCTAAAACCTCAAAGAAAATCACTGACAAACTGCAAATAATAAGAGACTTTGGTAAAATTGTTGAGTGTAATAAAATCCTAACTTAATGAAGAACACCTAACATCTATATTGAACTAGTATCTCTGACACAGCTGTTGATAATGGTTTCTACTGAGGAATAAACACAAAACTGACTCTTTTGTTTGGATTTTCTGAAAAATCCTCAAGCAGATGTCCTCAAATCATCCAACGAAGTCTTCCTAAACCAAACAGACTATGATAAGCTAATTAAGCAATTTTTTCTCAGCAGCCTATTAAAAAATCTCAATGGAATTTTTGGTATTTTTATCATGTGAGGACTACCTTGGCTTTGTTCCCTCCCCTATAATAATAGTGGTCCTACCTGAAACTTTTCAATTTATGTAAATAGGGTCTTTTGAGCATTTTCCAAGAAAAAGCAACTTTCCAGGCAAGGTTGTTGCAGCTATTTCAATAATCATTGTGCATATGTCCGCTTTAATAACACTTAAAATCAGATGATGCTGACCCAGTTAGAGCTAAGGATTAAAGAAATCTGCTTACAACTGAATTGGATCCACTAGAGCAACTGCCAAGAGAAATGCATTCCGCAGAATGCCCTTCAGAGAACCTCTCATTAGCCAGACTGCAAACCTTTGATTTCTTTTTACTTGATATGCAGCTGCCTAGAATTCACTTAAACATGGATGTAATATATGTTCATGTATGTCCACAGCATATTGGTCTAATCTTTCACTTTTTTGTGGACAAAATATGTAGTCTTATGCAGAAATTAGTTATTTGCTGTTCTACCTTAAAATATAAAAATAATATAATTTTAATACAAATTGTATACACTCTCAGCATACCTTTTATGTAATTTTAATACAACTTCAAATACGTCTGAAGATGTTAAAGCATTGCCTTTTAAACTAGAAGCACTTTTTCTGACTATAAACCTTTAATTTGAAATTCACACACACACAAAAAGCAGTAACAACAGCAGAGTGTATTATTCTTCCCGTCAACCAGATGTAACAGAACCTGCCCAGAGAAATCTCTGTGCTTTCCCTAACCTCTGACAATATTGCATTTATCCTTCCATTTATACATTTGTTTCTACCTTGGACTTGATGCTATCTACTGTTATTGTCTTTTGTCTGATAAGTATCCTTACTACTTGTCCTGTAACAAATGTATTTACATCAATATTACCTATTGTAGACTGAAATTCTTGGATAGTAGGATTTTTAACACCACAGCTTTGAACCTTGGCTCTTCATTAAGATCACCTGGGAGGTTTATACATTCTGTCACAAGAGTATTGCTCCTGATGAATCAGTAGATGTTGGGTGGGCCCCATACCTCAGTATTTTTTAAAAGTATTATAGGTAATTCTGACACACAGTAAGAGTTGGGAGGCACTCTTTTTAATATTATGCCTAATTCCATCCATTGCACCCAGCATAACTGACCCATAGACAACCCTCAAAAACTGCTTATGATACAAACCCTTTTGAGTCAGGTCCCAATAAGGGTATTCCTGCCCTGTGTCACTCATACCAATAGAAGGAGACCAGTTCAGTTTGGAAGCAAAGGAAAGCTTTGTTCTCCTTCTTCTTTTTAAAAATATTGATTTATTTGGCTATGGTGGTTGTCTCATGCCTTATGTATTGCATGCCATTTCTTTCTTGCCGCAAGTGGGAACTTTAGTTGCAGTGTGCGGGATCCTTTTCAGTTGTGGCACGCAAACTCTTGGAGCATGTGGAATCTAGTTCCCCGACCAGGGATCAAACTTCACCCCCTGCGTTGGAAGCCTAGTGTCCTAGCCAGGACCACCAGTGAAGTCCCAAGCTTTTATCAAAGACTGGAGTGGTGCAAGGTCTCACTCTAGTGTATACGCTTTCCAGAAAGACCGTTGGCACTGCTGCTTTATAGGGCTCTCCGTAGCGGGGGAGTGATGGTGGTGCCGGGGAGAGGGGGACCGGTGGGAGTGCCTGCTGGTCCGGCGCAGGCGTGTTGCTCACGGCACTCACGCCAGACCCTCGCAGTGCCAGGCCCAGGGTCTCGGCACCCGGCCGGCAGCGGCCACCGCCATCTTGAATTGAGGTGTCACGTGCACACACCTGCAGCGCTGTGTCTGACGCAGCCATTTTGTACTTGGAACACTGGCCTGAAGCGGGACTCTGCATGCAGTACCCGATAAGCAAGTGAAAGTAGACGGAGCACAAAGAGAAAACAAAAGGTTAGACTTTATTACCCAGGTTCTATTTTTATTTCCTGAAAATTGTTAATGGATTTTGCCGTGACAAGTCCCGTCTCTGCCGTTTGTCCTGCTCCTCATTTGCGAGGGGTGCTGAGAGGCAGGTCCATCTTCTATAACCACTTTCTGCTGCTTTGGGCATCATGAACCCAGTTGGAGGAGCAGAACTTCTCCCCAGCTACTTTACTGTCACCAGACCTCAGTCCTGATGTTCATATCTCTGAACAATCACCAGTTGTCTAATCTTTTAGAGACAAAGGGCACCAGACAATTTAAGACACATTAAGAATAATGGTCACATGTCAGCTTTTTTCCTGAAAGTGAAGGTGTCTAGGTCTTTTCAGTTCAGTTCAGTTCAGTTCAGTTCAGTCGCTTAGTTGTGTCCGACTCTTTGCGACCCCATGAATCGCAGCAAGCCAGGCCTCCCTGCCCGTCACCAACTCCCGGAGTTCACTCAGACTCACGTCCATCGAGTCAGTGATGCCATCCAGCCATCTCATCCTCTGTCGTCCTCTTCTCCTCCTGCCCCCAATCCCTCCCAGCATCAGAGTCTTTTCCAATGAGTCAACTCTTTGCATGAGGTGGCCAAAGTACTGGAGTTTTAGCTTTAGCATCATTCCCTCCAAAGAAATCCCAGGGTTGATCTCCTTCAGAATGGACTGGTTAGATCTCCTTGCAGTCCACAGGACTCTCAAGAGTCTTCTCCAACACCACAGTTCAAAAGCAGCAATTCTTCGGCTCTCAGCCGTCTTCACAGTCCAACTCTCACATCCATACATGACCACTGGAAAAACCATAGCCTTGACTAGATGGACCTTTGTTGCCAAAGTAATGTCTCTGCTTTTCAATATGCTATCTAGGTTGCTAATAACTTTTCTTCCAAGGAGTAAGCGTCTTTAATTTCATGGCTGCAGTCACCATCTGCAGTGATTTTGGAGCCCCAAAAATAAAGTCTGACACTGTTTCCACTGTTTCCCCATCTATTTCCCATGAAGTGATGGGACAAGATGCTATAATCTTAGTTTTCTGAATGTTGAACTGTAAGCCAACTTTTTCACTCTCCTCTTTCACTTTCATCAAGAGGCTTTTTCGTTCCTCTTCCCTTTCTGCCATAAGGGTGGTGTCATCTGCATATCTGAGGTTATTGATATTTCTCCCGGCAATCTTGATTCCAGCTTGTGCTTCTTCCAGCCCAGCGTTTCTCATGATGTACTCTGCATAGAAGTTAAATAAGCAGGGTGACCATATACAGCCTTGACGTACTCCTTTTCCTGTTTGGAACGAGTCTGTTGTTCCATGTCCAGTTCTAACTGTTGCTTCCTGACCTGCATATAGGTTTCTCAAGAGGCAAGTCAGGTGGCCTGGTATTCCCATCTCTTGAAGAATTTTCCACAGTTTATTGTGATCCACACAGTCAAAGGCTTTGGCATAGTCAATAAAGCAGAAATAAATGTTTTTCTGGAACTCTCTTGCTTTTTCCATGATCCAATGGATGTTGGCAATTTGATCTCTGGTTCCTCTGCCTTTTCTAAAACCAGCTTGAACATCTAGAAGTTCACAGTTCATGTATTGCTGAAGCCTGGCTTGGAGAATTTTGAGCAATACTTTACTAGTATGTGAGGTGAGTGCAATTGTGTGGTAGTTTGAGCATTCTTTGGCATTGCCTTTCTTTGGGATTGGAATGAAAACGGACCTTTTCCAGTCCTGTGGCCACTGCTGAGTTTTCCAAATGTGCTGGCATATTGAGTGCAGCACTTTCACAGCATCATCTTTCAGGATTTGAAATAGCTCAACTGGAATTCCATCACCTCCACTAACTTTGTCACCCATAGTGTGCTCTGATGACAAAGCTCACTGCCATGGCCCGAATCTCCCCAAGTCAAAACTTTTCTTGTTTTCCAGAAGAGGAAAGTTCTGCATGTCAGAGAGAAGTTCCATGAGTAGTCAAGGAGGTTCATTGCCCTAGGTTGTGTCTCTGGAGGTTTGGGTTTGCGGGCCCTCCTCACCTGAGTGTGATGTACCCACAGAATGATCCCTGCAACTGCAGGGCAGAATGGGTGGTTAGGATCACCAAGCAGGATCTGTTCCACATAGGACTGAGCTGATCTTGTGAGCTGCTGGTTTTTCAGGTTTTTCGATAAACCCAGTTTCCTGGTCAGATGCGGGCAGCACCTGGTTACCATATACCACGAGGGCTTTCATGGTTTCTGCTACCTGGAGGGCACACTTCAGTTGCTCTGTTTCAACTAAGGAGGTTAAGGGGATAAGAGGGTTAAGGTGTCCCTTCTTTCAGGCTTGGGAAATGGGTCTACCATACATGAGTTCATATGGACTTCACTTTAACTTATTCCTTGGTGCTAACTACATGCAGAACAGGGCTATCAGAAGCAACTTAATGCAATTTTCTTGAGTCTCCTGACCTAATCTGGCTGAGGCTCTTGTCAAAGTCTGATTGAATCTCTACTTTACCTGACAATTGGGGTCTCCAGACTGAGGGCAAGGTCCATTTTTATGCCCAGGGCACTCATAATCCCCTTCATCACTTGAGACACAAATGCTAGACCATTACTGCTTTGGAGGGATATTGGGAACCCAAGCCTGGGGGTTATTTCTTTTAGTAATGCCTTAGCCATTTCAGCTGCCATTTTGGTTCTAGCACAGAATACTTGTATCCAGCCAGAAAATGTGTCTACTAGCACCCCCAGATGGCACTAGTGGTAAAGAACCCACCTACCAAGGCCGGAGACATAAGAAACACAGGTTTGACCCCTGGGTCAGAAAGATCCTTTGGAGGAGGGCGTGGCAACCCACTCTAGTATTCTTGCCTGGAGAATCCCTTGGACAGAAGAGCCTGGTGGGCTACAGTCCATGGTGTCGCAAAGAGTCAGACACAACTGAAGCGACTTAGCACGTGCACACAGGACCAAGAGAAATCTGACATTTTCTGGTACTTGGTAATGGCAGTGACATGTCTTGGCATGACAGTGAAATCAATCTACCAGTCTTCTCCAGGCTATGTTCCCCTGGTCTGAATGGACCTTATCTGGAGGCCTCTGAGGAGTCTGGTTTTGAGGTTGTTTATTGCACAGGTGAGACAAATCTCAACTATTTGACTGATAATATTTTTCATGCCAGGAGTTACCATGACCTCAACTAACCAGTTATAAAGGGCTTGCCTCCCGTAGTGAGTTCCTTGATGAGTCTCCCTGATGGCTTGACAAGTTGCACTTTGGGGAAAGAAATGTTGCCCATGTTCATTAACTAATCACCCATGGTCTCCTAGATCTCCACTGAAGCCCCGCTTCAGATGTCTAATTCTTGCTTTGTGTAGACTGGGGAGTAATTGGATGGATCTGGCCTGCTGGGTATGAGAAGAAATTGCCAAGTTACTGGTTCTAGGGCCCACCCTTTTCGCAGTTGTGTCTACCTTTTGTTTCCCCTAATTACCTCTCCATCCCTCTTTTGGTGACTCCTCCCCATCCTTCTTTCACTGCCAACTTTTGGCGAATCTATACTGCTTCCATAGTAGTTACTGTGTATCCCACTGAGCACAAGTGGCTCAGCGGTAAAGAATCGCCTGCCAAGCAGGAGACCTGGGTCGATCCCTGGGCTGGGAAGATCCTCTGGAGAAGGAAATGGCAACCCACTCCAGTATTCTTACCTGGAGAATCCTATGAATACAGGAGCCTGGCAGGCTATAATCCATGGGGTGGTAAAAAGTCTGACACGACTGAGCACCTTAACAGCAACAGCAGCATAGTGCTTCCAAGAGCTTCAATATGCTTAAGCCATGTTTCACCTGTTTATTCTCCACAGTATGTGTACCCTGTTTCTTTCCAAACAGCCCTGTGTCCATGTAGGATGCGAGATGCCTATTGGGAATCTGTTTAAACATCTAAGGTCATCCCTGTCCTGAGCTCTAGGGCTCAGGTGAGGGCTATCAGCTCAGCCTTCGGGGCAGAAGTCCCAGGGGGTAGGCGTCTTGTTTCTATGACGCGGATCTGGGGAGTTACTGTGTATCCCACCAGCTTTTTCCTCTCCAGTGAAACTGCTCCCACCTGTGAACCATTCTTCTTTGGCATTGGGAGAGGCTCACTTCTTAGGTTAGAGTGACTAGAGTAGGTTTTTTTATAGAGTCATGGTCCAGGGAGAGCAGAGTGGCAGGATTTAGCATGTAACAGGTGTTAATGGCAGCCATTGGACTATTTAAAAGTCCAACATGAATTTGTATCTATCTTCTGAGGAATAGCCATTCTGTTCCATTAGAACATACTAAGGCCTGAACCTGGTGTGGAGTCCATATAGTGACTGGCTGACCAAACCTCAACTTTTCAGCCTCCTTTAGCTGCTACTGGGCTTCCCTGGTGAGCTCAGTGGCAAAGAATCTGCCTGCCAATGCAGTAGATGCAAGTTCAATCCCTGGGTTGGGAAGATCGTCTGGAGAAGGAAATGCCAATCTGCTCCAGTATTCTTGCCAGGGAAATTCCATGGACAGAGGAGCCTCGGGGGGCTACAGTCCACGGTGCTGCAAAAATTGGATACAACTTAGCAACTACACAAGTAGCTGGTACAGCCCTTCTCTCATGAATGTAAAGGTCAAAATGATTAGCTAAATCTGGGAGGGCCAGGGCATGGGTCCGAAATAATTGTTTTTTCAATTCTTGAAGGGCCCTTTTTGCTTTCTGAATTCCATTCAAAGGGATCATCATCTTTCAACTTTTCATATAGAGGCCTAGATCATACTTAAGGATCCAAATGTGGCAAAACCTGGCCATCCCCAGGAAACCCCAAAGCTGTTTTCTAGTTTTAGAAGGGGTGAGGCTGCTAATGGCTTGCAACTCTGGGGCCAATGAAGTACAGAAGAAGGCATCTTTTAAATCTACTACATAATACCAGGTTCTGGTGGACAATAGAGTGACCAGCAGGGCATAGGGATTAGGGACCACTGGATGCATTTTCTCAGTTGCTTCACTGACAGCCCTAAGGGAGAATGAGGGTATTACAGCCCGATTGGCGTGGTCTAATGAAGCCCTGGTCAATTAAACAGGGTGTTCCCTGTTCTTGCAAGTAGCTCACAGGGCTTCCTGATCTTGGGATTCCTGGTTCTGCAAGTGGCTCACATGCTCACCCGCCCACTTCAGAGAAACTAGCGCTGCCTGGAAGAGGTCAAGTCACAGTCCCATACCTAGCTTGGGACACTTTCACATTTGAGCATTGGATTGAGTGTCCTCATTCTGAGTTAGCAGGTGGTCCTTGTTACCTACTCCCTTTTGCAGTCTCACCTCTTGGCTCACAGGGCTGGCAACTTTCCTTAACCAAACCAAAAGTGATCATGGAGAATGCTACTGTTGATCCCCAGAGTTTGGCAAAGAAGCAGAAAGCCCTAGGGCAGCCACTGTTGCCTGGTAGAGAAGTCAAGAGGACAGTGTTACAGGCACAGCAGCAGCAAGACTGCCATGGCCCCCTCTCATCCGCAGGCTCCCTTTGTCCCTGGGCTTCTGGTATCACCAAAGACCAGCCAGAGGCGGTAGACAGACGGGTGTGAGGTTTCAATCTCCAGTCCCCAGTGATTCCATATTATGATCCCTTCAAGCGGGGCACAGTCCAGATTACTCTGGGAGCTACACTGTGTGTACCATATTGAAGTGTTGGGTTGCTGAACTGAGTTGCTTTGAATTTGGCTGAAGGCTGCCACTGTTCTACCCCATCAGGATATACTCAAAGATCAGAGTCAGTCATCCTCCCGTGAACCTCCAAAGCCTCTGCAATCCTCTGCATGCAGTACCCCATGAGCAAGTGAGACTAGACCAAGTACAAAGGGAAGAAAGGGATTAGACTTTATTATCCAGATTCTATTTTTATGTCCTGAAAATTGTTAATGGACTTTGCTGGTGATATTTATGTAATTGGCGAACTGGTTCGACATGGAGCTTCACTTGAAAGCTAACTGTCAGTCATAATATCAATTAAGTAAGTCAAGCAAGTACAATGATTCCAAGTAAACAAAATACTGACAAAGCCATAACTGCACTTGAGTTGTGTCATTTGAGCCAACCAAATTATTGGCTTAACCTGGACAGACCTAACCTTTTGTAATTAAAAAAATTTTTTTTTTTTTGCAAGGGGATTCTGGTTGCCAGCAGTCTGAGTTTGCGGAAAGAATATGCCTTTGTTGTCGTAAACAGTCTTTATGGAGTCCTTTTCTTTGAATTAAAAATGAGTAAATAACCATGTGTTCAAAGAAGAACTTCAAATAAAAGATCCCAGAGCTGAGTTATAACATTCCCAAAGATTTGCATGTGACTGGAAGTCAGTATTACATTTTCTTAGTATAAACTAATTCCACTTTTAAGTAGTTCCTACGACAGCAATTGGTTTGTAGTAATCCTAGTCATGAGAATTAGTAAGACTTGGATGACAGTGTCTGAAGGCAAACCCTGGCACCCCAGTGAAAGGCTGGCCCATCTTTCTGTTCTCTAGGTTGTTCCTCAAAGGTGAGGTGCATCAGAATCACCTGGAAACCTTGATAAACATGCAGATTCCTGGGCCTCACCCCCAGAGATTCTGATTAAGTGGCTTAGCCACCAAGGCTGTGAATGTGTATGTTTAACAGCTGTTGATTCTGATGCAGGGGGTGTGACACCTATAGAAGGATTGGATTGTGCTGTTTGTTTTCTTGTTTTTTTCTCTTTCCAGTGTCTGAAGGTAACTTGTGCAAGGGCTTAACAGCCTAAGCCATCATGGGAGTTTTCCTGTGCTAGGCAGGTATTAAGCTGTTTTATGTTTTAATCTGGTTTTTTTTTTTTTTTTTTAACAAATGTACTTGTATACCAAAGAATTTATATGCCCCTTGGAGATATTTATTCCTACTTGAAATTCAGTCTTGAAGCCAATGTTTTCAAGTCTAGTGAATTAAACTGTCTCACCAAAGCAGTTGGGAATGTTTTTACAAATCCTACCCTTTAATCCTAATGAAAATAGAATACAGACACTACTAAAACAACTGCAGTATAATTCATAATCTAATCAAGAGAGAACACTGCTAAGTAACCCAATAGCAGTTCTCTAAAGTGCAGCAGCAGTTGGTAAACCATGTTGCAAAAGTACTCAGCTGTAATGATGATAATTTAGACTATGAAGCCTTTGTGGTCGGAGAGGAGAGAAAAAAAGGAATAATGATGCATTCCAACTGTTTGAGTACCACTGGGATTTTCCCTATTTGGGGTTTAGGGACTGTGAGAGGGACCTGAGGTTAGCATGTGCCCCTTCTCTCTGCCCTCAACTTTTCTAGTTATTTTCCTCCTTTCTCCCTTGCTCTCTATTTTTGTTTTCCTTTCTTTTTTCTTGAGAATGTGTGTGACGTCTGGGCCCTAGAGCCCGTTGAAGAGGGTTATCTGACCTTTTTAAAAGATGACTGGGTGATACATTGACCTGCAGGTTCTCAGTCAAAGAGCTCCTCTTCGAAATTGAAAGGGCACAACCGTTTGTAAAACCAAGCTGTTTTTTTTTTTTTCCTTTCTTTGAATGCCCACAGCAGTAATTAAAGTCTATTGTGATAGTTTCTGAAACAGGGAGGAAATAGGAAATTAACATCCTGAAACTGAATTGGAATCCCAGACAAGTTGCCAACCTGTAGCTGAGTCACTAAAGTATCTGGAAGCTATTTGCCATCTAGCGAGACAGGAGGAGGTTAGGATGGAAATCACTGAAAAACAGATGACTCAGTTTTCCTTTTTAGAAAATGTTCAATTCCAGCTGCCTGATTTCCCTGTTTAAATAAAAGGGATAAAACTGCAACAGGCCAGTGGCATCTAGGATGGAGAGTAATAACTGCTACCTGCATTGGTATCAATCGAAAAGGCACTCATTGAGGCATTGGGTAACTTTATGCAGAAGCTTATGACATTTTGTTGGGCTTCCCTGGTGGCTCAGATGATAAAGAATCTGCCTGCAATTCAGGAGACCCAGGTTCAGTCCCTGAGTCAGGAAGATCCCCTGGAGAAGGGCATGGCAACCCACTCCAGTATGCTTGCCGGGAGAATCCATGGAGAGAAGAGCCTGGTGGGCTACAGTTCATGGATCCCAAAGAGTCGGACCCAACAACTAACACACACACAATGACATTATCTACCAGCAAGAGGAGATATAAGTCAAAGGAAGATTCAACCATGTAGTTATTTCCTGCTTTGTCAGAGACTCATATGGCAGGAAAGAATGAAGTCCTGTGTTTCCATCCCAACTTTTCTATTTACACACTGTGTGACATTGGCAGGTCATTCAGCTCCTTTGAGAGTGTTGCCTCATCTGTGAAATGAGAATAATATCTGCATGACAAGGCAGTTGTGAAGGATAGATGAGTTAGTATACTTGAGTTAATGTACATTTTCAGCCCTATAAAAATGTAAAGCCTCTTTGTTGCTGTGAAGGTATTTGGAGGGGTTGGCCGTGGTTACTTGGTCACAGTAATAAGGTAAGAGAGGGGTCAGTGTACTGCTCTTGCATTTAGAGGGGAAATAATGAGTATTTGAATGAAGATACCCATTATCACAGATTTATGTTTATAAGTATGAAGATGACCTCCGTTTGAAAAGTTCAATTATATCACCTTTCATTTCAAAATATTAGGTAGCGAATGCATCAACTGTAGGCATTTCTTACCAAAGTAATAATAATAGCCATCATCTAATGTTTTCTTTAGACTGAGCATAGTGATAACAAACCTTTCCCTTTATACCATCAGACTGAGCCATAGCCCCAATATGTAGGCATTCTCCCCAGCCACTGTAGACAGCAGCCCTACACCAATAGGTATTATTATGCCCACTTTAGAGAGAATGAAACTGATCAAAATTAAATTAAAAAAAAATTTTCCAGGGGCATATATCTAATAAGCAGAGAAATAGACTTTTTAACCCAAGTATATCTGACCCTAAAGCCTGTGTCTTTAACTACCAAAATCTTGAAGAGAATGGAAACCACCCTGTTTTCCACTGAATTGGAACAGAAGTCTTGTCTCTGTGACAGGCTGGCCTTGACTTACGGTCCTGTTTTTGAAATTGGTACATGATGATGAACGTAGCTTAGACACAGGCACACACACACACACACACACACACACACACACACACACAAACACACACACACACTCTCCTCCTTTATACCTGGCTCCTGTCAGCCATGAGTTGGTTATGAAGGAGATATGTGTTATAACTGACTGATGAAGAGCCAGAATGCTTAGCTCATATTGCTGATTACCTATGTATCTTTGAGTAAGTGATTTAAAATCCGAGCCCTAATATCTGCTTTGAGTGAAGGTCATAATGTTTATCTAACCCACCTCATAGGGAGTTGTGAGGGTCAAGTGGAACGGTGCAAAGAAGAGTATGTTTAGATATTGAAGAAAAGGGAGGGTGTTGTTAAGAGTTTCTCAGCCAGTAAGAGATTGAGAGAAGGTTTGGTAAGTAATGTAGAAAAAAAGGGAAAAGGAACCATTAATCCCCTGCAGTAGTCACTCCTTTTATTTCCCACGCCACATCCATCACCTCACAGAATGGTGCCTCAGTATACCATAGTCTGATTATCTAAAAAAGTGGCTTTCAAAGTATCGTGTGCCTACTGGTGGGACGCAAGATTATTTCAAGAGGTACTTGAAAATGTATTTTAATAGTTCTGTTTACTAGAACAATATAGAATAGAAAAATAGAAAAATATTGTGATTTCCCGAATTACTTTTGAGAATTCAGCTAAGTATAAAAAGTGAATCAATTTAAAATGAATTAAATATAATGAAGTACAGGTATTACACAGATCCAGCAAACATGGCAAAGGTAGAAGGCAAAAGATTTTAGGAAGCACTGAAGAAAGTACTCTATTTGAAAACGAAGTCTTGTCAGAGGAGCTTGTTGGAGCTATCTCCGGCTGATCTCAATGGATCTCTTGTCTTCAACAACAGTAATAATAACAGTAAAGAGCTCTGTTGACATTCTCTCCAAAGCTCACCCCATACTCCCACCTTCCCTACTCTGGTTGAATGTACTTGCCCCATAAGGAAGGCAATTTGAGCCAAAGTATTGTTTTATTCCTTCTCCAAAAAATACACTTTTCACTCTACATTACACAGGTTTCAAACCATGGGTGCTCCTCTACACAGGGCATGAGTTTCTACTTTGAAAAATGAGGATTTACTCAGTATCATAAACATACTTCAGAAAGAAAGCATAAGTGCTCTGGAAAGGTCTGTAACAGTCCTACTGGGACTGATTGCTCAGTTCAGGCCTTGAATATTTGCCAGGCCCTAGCTGCATCTTATGGAGAAGGCAATGGCACCCCACTCCAGTACTCTTGCCTGGAAAATCCCATGGGTGGAGGAGCCTGGTAGGCTGCAATCCATGGGGTCGCAAAGATGACTGAGTGACTTCACTTTCACTTGTCACTTTCATGCATTGGAGAAAGAAATGGCAACCCACTCCAGTGTTCTTGCCTGGAGAATCCCAGGGACGGGGGAGCCTGGTGGGCTGCCATCTATGTGATCGCGCAGAGTCGGACATGACTGAAGCAACTTAGCAGCAGCAGCTGCATCTTAACTGCTAAAGGTTAAAAGCTACTGACAACTCTTCTACTGCAAGGCTTGTTTTGCAAGCCTTTGATGACAGGGCTTTCATTTAGGATGGCTTCTCCAGGCTTGTTGAGAAACCAGTATTGACCTGATGTGACCTCAAAAGAAAGCAACATAGTCTTCTATATTAAGGGACTTCAGTGGATCATGTTGGATTTTTTTCCAAATATAATCTAGTTACTTAAATAGCGATTAAAACTAAAATAAAGAAGCATCAATTATTAAGAAAAAAAAAAATCCCTTCATGTATTTTCCCGAGAAGTTCCTGGTCTAATAGAGACATTTTCTCTTACTAGCAGTCACAGCTAAGGGCAGTCTGACATCCAAACCAGGGTCTCTCTGGTTCCAAAGACAGGGACTTTTCCCCATACCACAGTCCTTGTACTCAAATCTTTATTGATTGATATCAACGAGTAGCACTTTGAAAATCATTTAATTTCATTAAGGAGAAAAGAGAATCAGAATTTAATTAAGCGATGGAGATGGAAATGCTTCCACAGCATTCATGGGGATTCCTGGGAGACTGTTGGGGAAATGCTGGGACCCCATCGCTGCCTCGCCTCTCTGTGTTAGATAAAATGACTAAGCCACATTCCTGCTGGGGCTGAGCTGGAAATGAATCCAAAGCAGGGGCGAAGGCTGGCACACAACTCGCAGCTCTGCGTGTGGGTCTTTCCCCGTCTCCCTGCCCCAACAGATGCAAAGAGCAGGGGAGACGGAGGGCCAGGGGGGCCCTGAGTGCTGTGAATCATGAAGGCAGGGGGTGATATGGAGCTGTTTGAAGAGCGAGATTTCCCTCACCCGACAGAGGTTTTTCTCCCTTTGACAAATTTAGCTGAAGGAATCTGACAGCAAACCACAAGCTTTCTTTGTCAGGCTGAGCAGGCAAGAATCATGTGAAATATTTTCCCACGCCACTTCCACCACCTCATAGAATGCTGCCTAAGTGTTCAATAGTCTCCGTTTTCCTCCTGTTTTTCTATGCTCAAGGTCAAACGGTTACTGGAAAGCTGACATCGTTGTTGGCTGTTGCGTGGTTTTGCCACTTGGCAGGTAAATTGGAGCAAGCCCTTCCTCTTGGTTCGCCTGTGGTGAGTTGCCCATTGTTGAGTTTTGCAGACCTCTCAGCAGAGTCTGCAGAGACTTAACTTGTTAACCTCCCAACAGCAAATTCCCAAGGAGGGACACCAAGCCTTCCTTGGTGTTATAAGGAAGATATATCTTCCACATGGGCACTCAAATTGCTGCTATTATTTGTCTCACTAAATGGATCACCACAAAGAACTTGTTCTGAATTAGTCTGGGTCCCTGAGTCTCAGTTATTTTTGGCACTGAAATACCTCTTTTCCTCTGTTCTTTAAGCTTACCCCTTGGTTGTGCTGCTTGCCTCTAGCTGGAGTCCTTCGGAATGTCTGGTTCTGGAAGCTGAGCTCATGATGCCCTGAGATTGCAGATTGGCAGGTCTGGCCCTGGGAGTGAGGTTACTCAGGTGTTATCAGACTCTGCCCACAGCCAGCAGCTCAAACCCCTACTGAGGCCCATGTGATAACATCCCAGACTAATGGTCTGCTATGAAACACTCCTCAGCATCCCCTAAAACTCTTGTTATCTGACAAGTATTTTGTACTTAATTCCCAGAAAATGTGAAATCTCTGGGCTCTTGTGGGTTTTCTGAATGTCAAGTCAGCACAACTCTAAACAGCTTTTGAAGTGAGTGCATAGAATGTGCTTGGAATAGCAACCTGCCTCCTCATTTTTGATAGCAGCTTGATTTAGTTTTACTTATTCTGTTAGAGTCCTTTATACTGGGACAAGTGGGCTACCCGCCTCCCCCACCTGCAAGAGTCCTCAAAGACTTTCCAAAGATACCAGACCAAGATAGCTGACATGGATACATTTCCAGAGCTTCAATTTCCATATGATAATTTCCCCAAATCGGTCTGCCTTTGATGGAAATGAAGATGTCCTTCAGGCTGAAGAATAAGAAGAAATTCAGACCGACTCTGCAAACAAGGCTGGGACTGGGCATCCAGGAAGGAGAGGAGGGCGATATGCAAGTCCACACAGCCTTGTGGAGCATGCCTTGAGGTAGAGGTGAGACCTAGGAACTCAGATCTTGCTTTCCCAGGGACAGCTGACCTTTCATAGGGTCTTGCCCTCCCAGAGCAGAAGTAACTGTGACTGGGAAAGAAATCTCCAGAAAACACTTCAGTTGGTGCTGGTTATCAGTTTAAACCATCAAGTTGAATTTATAACAAGACCCTACATTTGACTTGCCAATTCATTAGGTGAATATAGTGACAAGTGTGTTTGGGGGAGGGGGTTTCAATGAATAATTTCACCCCTAAGAGCTCTACACACTGTAGCTCCGTTACTTACCCTTTATAAATGGCTCAACATGCACTTTGCTTAACAAAGCTCAAAGGAGGACAAAAGAAAGATGAGAAATAAACTTGCATGTTTGTCGCTCATTCAGTTCACAAGGTATTTTCACATTATCTCATTTAATCCTCTTATTTTTCCTTTGCCGCGTTTAAGACAGGAACCACTAGGTCCCTGAGCTCCTGGCCTCCACGCTCTTAAGTGAATCTGCCCCTGCTCCTTGTGTATGGCAAAAACCACCACAATATTGTAAAGTAATTAGCCTTCAATTAAAATTAAAAAAAAAAAAAGAATTGGAGAAAAAAAAAAAAAAGATCCTTCCCACAATGATTGTGGGATGCAAGGTGTCCCTCCCTGCCCAAGGCTAATTCTACTTCCTCCCCTTCCTTGGGGCCACATTAATCATCCCCACTAGTTTTAGCATCTTCCTTTCAAAATACTCTTTCCCCCACATAGTAACAGGGTCACATCTCTCCTGTCTTCAGGGAAAGAAAGCCTGTCTGACCTGATGTCCCTCCGTGTGTCACGCCTCAATCCTCTGCTGTCTGGTGTCTACCTCCCGTAAGACTGTCCTCTCAGGGGCCAGTCATCCTACCCAATAGACAGCTTTCAGTCTTCATTCTACTCCACCTCCTTTCTCGAGCCATTTGGCACTTTGAACCAACTCCTCCTCCTGCAAACGTCCTGTTTCCATGGCTTCCAGGGTATCGCTTTTTCCAGACCTTCTCCCATCACCTCTAGCTAATCCTGCTCAAGTGCGTTTGCTGGGTTCTCTTTCTTCACCTGCTTTTTAAGAAACGATTATTATTGAAGTATGATATACACATAGAGAGGTGTACAAGTCCTAAGTTTACAGGCTAATAATTTCCACAAACTGAACACACCAAAATAACTAGCACCCAGATCAAAACACTGTTTCCAGTGCCCCTAGAAATGGTGACAATCACCTTCGCAGCTGCCATGCAGCCAACTTGCCCCTGCAAAGAGTAGCCACCCTCCTGATTTTGAAAATCAGGCATGAGTTTTGCCTGGGCTTGAACTTCATGTAAATGTGAACTATGAATGCTTTGTATCTGGCTTCTTTTGCTTATCATGTGTATATGGGAGAATTAGCTATCATTTTCTGGATGTACTTTGTTCCCACTCCCTGCTGTATGAGCTTTGACTGGAGAACACACCATAATTCATTTATCCGTGCTTCTGTGATGGCTGTTTGGTGAATTTCCAAGGTTTTGTTATTAGAAGGCATGATAACAGCAAAACACTCATGTACCTGCTTTTAAATGGTGAATTCTCTAGATTTCCATCCCAAACCTCTCCTTCTCCCTTGTCCCCCAGAGAAGCTCTGGACTATTTGAGGGGCAGATGAGCAAAGATGGCTTAGACATGAAAGCCAGTGTCCCTCTCACTAAATAAGAAAGAAGCTGCTAGAAGTATTTCACATAATTTTTTTCAATTACAATTTTCAAAAGTTTAAGTTTAGCATCTTCCAGTTAGCCCAACAACAACCTGAATTCCAAAATTCTTATACCAAAGATTAAAATAATGCCAGGTAATGTGCAAGGGCTTCCCTGTTGGCTCAGATGGTAAAGAACCCGCCCGCAATGCAGCAGACCCGGGTTTGATCAAGAAGATCATCTGAAGAAGGGAATGGCTACCCACTCCAGTATTCTTGCCTGGAGAATTCCATGGATAGAGGAGCCTGGCAGGCTCCATGAGGTCGAAAAGAGTCAGACGCGAATGAGTGACTAGGCACATAGGTAATGTGCAAGATTCTCATAGGAGAGATAAATTTAGAAAATTTGTTTTTCAGCATATAGGGCCATTGATTCCATAGTACTACTGAAAGTTTACATTCTCTTATTTTGGTCATTAGCTTCTACTCCACAAAAATTAGCAGGGCTTGGACCTCTTGATGACACAGTGTAAATGTTCTAGCAAGGTACAGTAGACAATGAGCATGGCAGTCTTGCTGCGGTAATCAACCAAGTCAAAGCAACATGTGACAGCTCCAAGTCACAAGGCTCACTGATAAGACCACGTCAAGTAAGAGTCAAGATCGATTCATAGAGGAAACAGCTATAGGTACTTCAGGTAAAACCAAAGTTCTGGGATTATACTTGCAACAAGTCTATAAAGGAATTTTTAATGAATTTTGCTACTGCTTTACTTGATGGTTCAGAAATTATTTTTATTTTGGTATAACCATTCTCAAAAAAATGTCAGTTCAAATCTAGTAGTATAATTAGCAATCCATAGAAAAGATTTTAATTTTATACTATCCTGCTGCTGCTGCTGCTAAGTCGCTTCAGTCGTGTCCGACTCTGTGAGACCCCATAGATGGCAGCCCATCAGGCTTCCCTGTCCCTGGGATTCTCCAGGCAAGAACACTGGAGTGGGTTGCCATTGCCTTTTCCAATGCATGAAAGTGAAAAGTGAAAGTGAAGTTGCTCAGTCGTGTCCGACTCTTGGCGACCCCATGGACTGCAGCCCACCAGCCTCCTCCACCATGGGATTTTCCAGGCAAGAGTACTGGAGTGGAGTGCCAGGAGGTAGAAAAAAAACTCATGATTTTTCTCACTACCCAAAATTTCATGATTTAGTATTTTTATCCTCCAAATATAAGACATGTAAAGATTATTTTCTGAAGAAATTCTTCTACTCTGTGCCAAATGGTTTGGAAATAGTCATCGTTTCCCTCTGATGATAAACTATGTGGTATTGCTTCTACTTTTAAAAACAAAGAAAAAATGTGTTTACAGTTTCCCTTTGAGGCTCTTTAGAAAGAATTCTTGTGACGCTTAGTGAACAGTAAATAAATGTTAAACAAAAAGCTGGCTCAAAATTGAAACAAATATAAATATCACACTTGATTCACTGGCCACCAAAGTATAATATGTAAAGAGTCAGTTGACATAATTTTCAGTTTAGATCATCTATGAAAGTATAGTCCCAGCTAAGAGTTCACAATGGCTAATGTGCTATGAACCTGCCTCACATCTTCCCACTTCTTACGCCTGCACACTGCTTAGCATGTTTTTAAAAATTGTCAACCTTTTCCTAATAGAAGACGAACTGACAGTGTTCAGTATTTTGGAATTCCTTTGCTTTCCTAAAAGATCCTGATGACAGTGTCAGTTCAGTTCAGTTCAGTCACTCAGTCGTGTCTGACTCCTTGCGATGCCATGAAGCACAGCACGGCAGGCCCCCCTGTCCATCACCAACTTCCAGAGTTCACCCAAACTCATGTCCATCGAGTCAGTGATGCCATCCAACCACTTCATCCTCTGTTGTCCCCTTCTCCTCCTGCCCTCAATCTTTCCCAGCATCAGGGTCTTTTCAAATGAGTCAGCTCTTCGCATCAGGTGGCCAAAGTATTGGAGTTTCAGCTTCAACATCAGTCCTTCCAATGAACACCCAGGACTGATCTTCTTTAAGATGGACTGGTTGGATCTCCTTGCAGTCCAAGGGACTCTCAAGAGTCTTCTCCAACACCACAGTTCAAAAGCATCAATTCTTCAGCACTCAGCTTTCTTCACAGTCCAACTCTCACATCCATACATGACCACTGGAAAAACCATAGCCTTGACTAGACGGACCTTTGTTGGCAAAGTAATGTCTCTGCTTTTCAATATGCTGTCTAGGTTGGTCATAACTTTCCTTCCAGGAGTAAGCGTCTTTTAATTTCATGGCTGCAGTCACCATCTGCAGTGATTTTGGAGCCCAGAAAAATAAAGTCAGCCACGGTTTCCCCATCTATTTGCCATGAAGTGATGGGAACGGATGCTATGATCTTAGTTTTCTGAATGTTGAGCTTTAAACCAACTTTTTCACTCTCCTCTTTCACGTTCATCAAGAGGCTCTTTAGTTCTTCTTCACTTTCTGCCATAAGGCTGGTGTCATCTGCATATCTGAGGTTATTGATATTTCTCCCGGCAATCTTGATTCCAGCTTGTGCTTCTTCCAGCCCAGCATTTCTCATGATGTACTCTGCATAGAAGTTAAATAAGCGCGGTGACAATATACAACCTTGACGGACTCCTTTTCCTATTTGGAAGGAGTCTGTTGTTCCATGTCCAGTTCTAACTGTTGCTTCCTGACCTGCATATAGGTTTCTCAAGAGGCAGGTCAGGTGGTCTGTATTCCCATCTCTTTCAGAATTTTCCACAGATTATTGTGATCCACACCGTCAGAGGCTTTGGCATAGTCAATAAAGCAGAAATAGATGTTTTTCTGGAACTCTCTTGCTTTTTCCATGATCCAGTGGATGTTGGCAATTTGATCTCTGGTTCCTCTGCCTTTTCTAAAACCAGCTTGAACATCTAGAAGTTCACAGTTCACATATTGCTGAAGCCTGGCTTGGAGAATTTTGAACATTACTTTACTAGAGTGTGAGATGAGTGCAATTGTGTGGTAGTTTGAGCATTCTTTGGCATTGCCTTTCTTTGGGATTGGAATGAAAACTGACCTTTTCCAATCCTGTGGCCACTGCTGAGTTTTCCAAATGTGCTGGCATAATGAGTGCAGCACTTTCACAGCGTCATCTTTCAGGATTTGAAATAGCTCAACTGGTATTTCATCCCCTCCACTAGCTTTGTTCATAGTGATGCTTCCTAAGGCCCACTTGACTTTACATTCCAGGATGTCTGGCTCTAGATGAGTGATCACACCATCGTGATTATCTGGGTCGTGAAGCTCTCTTTTGTACAGTTCTTTTGTGTATTCTTGCCACCTTTTCTTAATATCTTCTGCTTCTGTTAGGTCCCTACCATTTCTGTCCTTCATTGAGCCCATCTTTGCATGAAATGTTCCCTTGGTATCTCTAATTTTCTTGAAGAGATCTCTAGTCTTTCCCATTCTATTGTTTTCCTCTATTTCTTTGTATTGACCGCTGATGAAGGCTTTCTGTCATATATATATATATATATATATATATATATATATATATATATACACACACACACACATACATAGATATATGTGTGTGTGTGTGTATATATATATATAATTTAGCAGAGAAGGCAATGGCAACCCACTCCAGTACTCTTGCCGGGAAGGTCCCATGGATGGAGGAGCCTGGTGGGCTGCCGTCTATGGGGTCACACAGAGTCAGACATGACTGAAGCGACTTAGCAGCAGTAGCAGCATATATAATTTAGATTTATTTATTTTAATTGGAGGCTAATTACTTTACAATATTGTGTTGGTTTTGCCATACATCAACATGAATCCGCCATGAGTGTACACATGTTCCCCATTCTGATCCCCTCCTCCCACCTCCCTCCCCGTACCATCCCTCTGGTTCATCCCAGTGCTTTCTTATCTCTCCTTGCTATTCTTTGGAGCTCCGATAGTAGTTCTTCTTTAAACTTTGCTGCAATTCTGTTGAGTTTTCTGCTATATTAATATTGTAATTATGTATCTACCTAGGTACTTTATTGAGATACATCTCACAGGCTGCAAATCAATTTTTGCCCTATGTCAGTTGTCCAGGTGATAGCCTCTCCTTGATTATGATAACTCACATTAGTCGGGAGTTTTTTGGTTGCAAGTGATAGACGCCAAACTTGAGCTAAGTTAGGCAAAGTGGATTTAATTGAAAGGACTGGGGTGTCTTACAGCTAAATTGCCTGGAAGAAAAACAGGAGAGCAGCTGTGTCCCGGGGACAGCTGGAAGCAGGGCCGCAGCTGCAGCTGAGACTGCTGCCCTCGGCCTCAGTCTCTCCTGTGCATTCCCGTCATTCCCTCTCCCTGCAGACAGATTTCTCTCCGTAGTGGGGAGCACAGCCTTGAGGCCACTGCCAGTCCCTGGCATGTGTGTGTGCATGCGTGTGCCCACAGAGCCTCTCAGTTGTGTCAGACTTTGCGACCCCATGGACTGTATAGCCTGCCAGGCTCATCTGTCCATGGGATTCTCCAAGCAAGAATACTGGAGTGGGTTGCCATTATCTTCTCCACGGGATCTCCCCAAACCAGGGATTGAACCCATGCCCTATAGCACTTTTGAACAAATTAAAAGGCAGAGATAGCTCCACAGTTGCATAGTTTGGTGAGAAGAGGTATCTTCATGAATTGAAAAATGCACACGTTTTACTTGGATACAACCCTATACCAGGGCCCATGATTTGGTCTGTAAAAGGAAGTGAGATTTCACTCACTCCACTCTTCACCTGCACAAAGTACAAGCTGGACCTAATGACCTAGCATGGCCTCTGATTTCTCTACCAACTTCTGTACTTCCGTAATGATAAACTCAAGCTTCTCTCAGGTCCACAGTAAAACATTCTGTGACTAGGCTCTGACTGACCCAACTAAAGTCAGAAAACCACATGTGACCAATCAGCTCTGACCACGGACCCACAGCATTTCCTAGTCTACTGTAGACCCTTTCCTTGACATTGGGGTCACCCCCGGAAAAGAACAAGTCTGTGAGTCAAGCAGTCAATCTGTTGGCAGCTCCTACCCAGGTTTGGATAATTTTTTTTGGAGAAAATTACATAAACTGAATTGTATTCATTTATTGCACTATTGGGGCTTCACAGGCGGCGCTAGCAGTAAAGAACCCACCTGCCAATGCAGGAGAGTTAAGCGAACACGGGTTCAATCCCTGGGTCAGGAAGATCCCCTGGAGAAGGGCATGGCAACCCACTCCAGCATTCTTGCCTGGAGAATCCCATGAACACAGGAGTCTGGCGGGCTGCAGTCTGCAGAGTCAGGCTGGACTGAGTCGACTGAGCATGGCACCGCACACTACACTATTACCTTATCAAATATTATTGAATAAGTTGAGGAGATGTTATTCATTACGACTGAAGGAGTTGGAGAATTTAACTGCCAATTGTTTAGTTTTAAATCTGGTAGGGATAAACTCAATGTTAGAAAGCAAAATATTTTCCCTTTTGTCTTACACTGTGATGTCTCAAAACTGTCTTTATGCTTATGACATAGATTCATACTGCTTCCCACCCCACCTGTAATCGCTGTTTTCAAAGAAATATGTGTCCAGTGATGGATTAGGGGAACATTCTATTTTCTTCAGCTTGTTTCAAATGAACTATTGTTATCTATTGATATTAGTTCATTATCAAATTTATCTCCACTCTAACACTACAGAGTTTTCTAATTCATTTAGCTTACATATTTTCCTGAGTACTTTCTCCAACAAGAAACTTCTTAAAATTATAAATTACTTTTCTCTGCTACAGAATTTTTGCAGAATAACTGGTACAAGTGATAGAAGGTTTCTTTCTTGATGACACTGCATCTCAACCCTCAGAAATGAGGTCTTTAAGCTTCATCGTTTGTCTTCTGTACTTCTGAAGATAAATATAGGTTGATATAGTCTATCACTTAACTTCACAGTTCCCAAACCACACACAATTCCCAGTCCTCATGTAGGGTCCTAGCATGAAATCATTGCATTCCCTACATTTACGTCAATTCTAGATTTACCCCCAATCAATTAGTGTTATTGGTGATAATTATAAGAATAAAATGTGAAGTTGTTAGCACCATTCGTGATTAAGCATATTCTCAGAAGCATTTGATTTATTTTGACATAATTTTTAAACAACTATAGTTACCTGCAAGGAGTAAGGTGGGGGAATTACACTTAAAAATAGCTATAAAATTTAAAGAGTAAGTGTCCTCAACGTCACCAGTCGTTAGGGAAATACAAATCAAATCACAGGATACCATTTCATACCCGCTAGGATGGCTATTGGGCTTCTCACGTGGTGCTATTGTTAAAGAACCTGTCTGCCAAGGCAGATGTAAGAGACTTGCGTTCAATCCCTGAGTCAGGAAGATCCCCTGGAGGAGGGCATGTCAACTCACTCCAGTATATTTGCCTGGAGAATCCCATGGACAGAGGAGCCTAGTGTGCTACAGTCCATAGGGCTGCACAGAATCAGACACGACTGAGGTGACTTAGCACACAGGCACAGAATCGCTATTATAAAACAAAACGGAAGATAGTAAGTGTTGGTGAGAATATGGAAAAATTGAAACTCTTGTGCACTACAGATGGAATGTAAAATGATGCAGCTCTTATGGAAAAGAGTCATTTTTAAGAAAATTAAATGTAGATTTACCATTTGATCTATTCCGCTCCTGGGTACTTATCCAAAAAAACTGAAGGCAGAGACTTGAGCAGATATTTGTGCACCTATGTTCACTGCAACATTATTCGCAATAGCCAAACTGTGGAAACAGCACAAATTACTGTGGATCAAAGAGCAATGAAATATTATTTTGCCTTGAGAAGAAATTCTAACACAATGCTACAACACAGATGAACCTTAAAGATTACTCTAAGTAAAATACGCCAGACACAAAGGACAAACACTATTTTTTACTTATATGGGTACCTATAGCAGTGAAATTCATAAACACGGAAAATAGAATGGTGCTTGGCAGGGGAGGAGGGAAAAGTGTTACTGTTTAATGAGGATAGAATTTCAGTTTGGTAAGATGAAAAACTTCTGTAAGTGTATAGTGGTAATGGTTGGACAACAATATAAATGTACCTGGCACTACTGACCTATACACTTAAAAATGGTTAAAATGATAAATTTTATGTTACATATATTTTGCCACAATAAAAATAGTGTCAACATCAACAAATATTTGCGTAGACAAGAACATCAGTTACATGGAAATAATGCCACTGCAGTGCCATCAGTTGAGTTTAACAAAGTGCTCAAAGTTTAACATTTTCTATTGTAACTCAATGAAAAACAGAATATTTGTATACTGTGACAAGACACAATTGACATAGCAGGTATCTGATGACTATAACTTCTTCCCTTTGGGAATTTGAAAGGAGGCATATTTCTTCACCAGCTGTAGCTCCCCACAGCAATTCCACACGCTCTCCAAGTTTATCCTCCCTGGAGAATCTACTTAATCACTCCCAGGGCTTAATCTTCTGTTTATATGCTGATGAGTCCCAAATCTATGTCTCCATCTCAGAACAGCCTGCTGAATACCTCCAGTCAGATAGGGAGGTCACAGGGACCTCAAAGTCAATATGTCAAATCTGAGCCCATCTTCTCTCCCACTTCCTCCTACTTCCCTAGGCCCTCCTCTGGCATTCTCCTCCCAGTTACAGGCAACACCAACTTCACTACTCAGCCAGCCAAGCCCTAAACTTTAGTTACTCTGACGGACGTCTCCCTCCTCTTCCTCACCTGCTCCCAATCAGCCACCCAGCCGTCTGTGCCACCTTCCTTTGGTCACTCCAGCCCCTCTACTATCACCTGCTGCCTTTGCTCAGGCCTTCTGTTTCCCCCACCACTCCCTCCCTACTGCCAAAGTGAGTTTACCCCCCTTGGCAGCCACTGGATTGAAATCTGCGATAGCTTCCTGCATGGTTAAACCCGTACTCTGTAGCATGCAGCAATATCTTAATGATTCTGCACAGCGCCTGCTTCTGTTTGGGTGTGCCTTGCACCTGTGGACCACGGAGGGATCACTTCATGGGGGCCCAGGAAATCTCAGTCGAGCCAAAGGTAATCATCAGTTTGTCGGTCTAGTTCCCTTTCTAGTTGCTTCTTTCAGCATTTCTCCATCCATATCCTCTACTTCAGCCTGTAGTACTTCTGGTTTTCCTGGGCAGGATTAAGCTGTTCGTGCCTCTCTGTCTTTGCATGGGGTTTAAATGAGATGTTCAGGAATCCAGCATTGTCACATGTGACCCAAAGCACAGTATTTAATCTTACTAGACTTCTTGTTCCTTGCCTCGTAAACACCTACCATACAAAATTATAGCGAGGATATAAGGAAATGACATATGCAAAAGTGGTCTGTAAACCATAAAAATAAACTGTTATTTTGTAATTCATCAAAGCCTAACTTTAATATCACCGCTTCCAAGAAACTTATTTCATATCCTAAGCAGAAACCAAAGAATTGATGCTTTTGTATTGTGGTGCAGGGGAAGACTTTTGAGAGTCCCTTGGACAGCAAGGAGATCAAACCAGTCAATCCTAAAAGGAAATCAACCCTGAATATTCGTTGGAAGGACTGACTGATGCTGAAACTGAAGCTCCAATACTTTGACCACCTGATGCAAAAAGCTGACTCATTGGAAAAGACCCCAGTGCTAGGAAAGATTGAGGGCAGAAGGAGAAGGGGATAACAGGATGACCGTTGGATGACATCATCAACTCAGTGGACATCAGTCTGAGCAAGCTCTGGGGGACAGTGAAGGACAGTGAAGTCTGGAGTGATGCAGTCCATGGGGTTGCAAACAGTCAGACAGGACTTAGCGACTGAACAACAAACCAGAAACCATTCTCTTCCTCTTGGAAACCCCACCATACACAGCCCGTTTGTGCTCATGGATTCCATCGCACTCTTTAACTTATCCAAGTTCGTGTCTCATGTCTACAACCAGATCATTAATTCCATGAAGTCAGCAGCCATTCCTACTCTATGACTCTCCCTCCACCCTATCAAGGTCTCAGGGGTCTAAAGTCTTTTTTAAAAAGTAACTACTAAGATTTGAAATGGTGGGAATAAAAGTTCCCAGTGGTGAAGTAGCAGAAAGTCTTCTGTTTGAGATGTTTGGGATCATGGATCCACCTGCAAATGACGAGTCCATCCACTGTGAGCTGGAATGATAGTAGCTTATCCACCCACTATTTCTTCTCAAGCCTAGACTGTGTCAGACATGACTGGCCAATCACAGTCTGTTCTGCTGAGCATGGAGGTTTCCAGCAACTTTTCCACCACAGCTCCAGGTAGCCACGACTAGTTGATCAATTTCAGCACAGGAGAAAAAACTCTTTACCATCCACTAAACTCAGAGATGTCTACAAATAGCTGACCTAAAGTCACTACAGAGCAAGGTAAAGGTTTTTAAAAGGGAGAGATGACTTTAGATCTGGCAAGTGATCTGCCTGGGCTTTAAAGTAGTCATTCCTTGGGTACTGCCTCAGGGCAAGCTATTTCAGAGGACACAGCCCACCCTATATTTATGGGGAGAGTCTGTCCCAAACTGGAAGGTCAGAGATTCCCAAAGGCATGTCCCCTTCAGGAACTCTAGGAACCCCTTTGATGGACAGGGAGCCTGAGGGTCTTGGTTTCCCATGAAATGCCCCCACCTCGATTCACTTAGTGCTCACTCACTCATGTCTTCCCAAAAAGAAGCCAACAGAGTGTCAGCCTGCTTTCCTCCGCGAAGGGCTTATGTGTAATTAAAAGGGATTATGCTTTGAAGAAAGTAGCCTTTAATCACCCTGTGAAGGACACAGCAGCCTAAGCTGGAGGTGCTCTGGGCACCATTTATGTCCATTGCTGCTTGTGAGCCCCTGTCACAGACGCAGGGCTGGGAGTGATCTCCGATCTTCCGTGACCACCAGCATGGGCTTTGCCAGACAGATCAAGCTTCTGCTCTGGAAGAACTGGACCCTGCGGAAAAGGCAAAAGGTAAGAGAGAAGACTCTGTGGTCTTGGACTGAGGAGGTGTGGAGCAAATAGACAATGGAGAGAATGGGTGGGGTGGGAGCAGGGAGGGTGAGAAGCCAGTGGGTTGGTTGCTATTTGTCACTGAAGCAGCAAGTAATGTCTGGCTCCTCAGTGTGCCTCTCTGACGAGTGTCCTTCCCAGGAAGATGTGCTTCTCTGTCCTGAGGTAGCTGCCTTCCATCCACAGCCCAGCATGGCCGTACTATGAAGTCTGCTTTTGCCTGCCCTGCACATGAATCCATTGCCTGCCCATCCCTCCCCTGCCCCTGGTTTTTAAGCCTGCCTCTCTGTCTGCATTCCCTTGTGCATTCATACTGTGTGGCAGAAAGAGTCCAAAGTCCTGAAAATCAGGCTCAAAGGAAAACTATGGTTTCCAAGAGCTTTCCAAACCAATGATACTATATTTCATTGGTTCTAAATGGCACAGTTTTTTCACATTTCTGAAATTGAACTACAGCTCACAATCAAGTGATACGTTCTTTTCTTAGTGTGCAAAAATAACCCATCAAAAAAAGTAACAACGCATCTTACCATTGATAGTGTCTTAGATTCGATGAGATATAATATCTTAGCACCACAGATGTTTACTGAGCCTTGCAGTGAGCACACAAGGGATTGGGCTGGACCAGGGACTTAAAAAGCACAGATCCTACCCTGGACTCATTTCTAGTCTGGCTGAGAGAAACTGAAGTATGTTTTGAGACCAAGAGCAAGAAAAAGGAACACAGGCCAAATATCCCGTGAGAAGAACAGCCAACAGCCACAAGAAATCAGAGGACCCCAAGGGTGTACATGTAAATCCAACTGGCCTCTGTAATTTTTTTCTGGGAAAGGATGCAGAGCGAATATGTAACTATCGATAATGCACATCGCTGCGGCCTCAGCATTGCTGCAGTATGGAAATGCTGGATGACTGAAGGAGCCAAGAGAAGAAGCAGTGGGGGTGGATTGAGTGGATAGGACTGAGATAGAGCCAGGCGAGGTAGGAGGAGACAGGGAGAAGATGGGCTGTGGGGAGGAAGATAACGGATCTGTTCCAAGCCTCGATTCAGAATGGGTTTTTGTGGCAGGACAGGGTTTTCATGGGTACTGGAAAGGAGGTTGGAGAAGGAAGGGGGCCAACAGGTGGAACATCTGAGGACCCCTGATGAGTATCTCAGTCACAGTCCAGTCAGAGGGACTCTAATGGAGGGAGGCGTTAGCTGGCAACCAAGCTGGTACCTGAGGATGTGAAAGAGCTCCAGGTGACATGGAGGTAGCAGCTGCAGGATACAGTTACCAGCCCTACAGCTGAGAGAACCAGGGAGAAAGTGGGATTGCTAAGTCTCAGAAACACAGAGGTGATGTCAGCAGAGCCGAAATGCAGACCTGTGAGGAAGGGACACAACAAGGCCACTGCTGAGGTCTCTGAGCCCAGTCTCAGGCTCAGACCGAAGAGGAGGAAGCCCTGGCTGGCAAGAGGGTTTGGAGCTGAGAGACGATAGCTTAATAACTGGCACAAAAGGGAGCAGCAAGGGCCACAGTCAACCAGTGCACAGATGATTCTTCCCATTTGTGTGTCTTGGACAGGATTTAGGGAGACTGCAGGGGAAGCCAAGTTAGGACCCCTTCCTACTGGGAGACACCACTGTCCTCAGGCTGCTTTCCTTTGTCAAAGCTGGTGTGATTTTCAAACTAGCACTGAAGTTATATGTTACCCCAAGAACCCTATACTAAAAGTAATCAGAGACTTAATCTCTATTTCCAGGAGCTTCCTTTGTAGAATGCAAATAGGCAGAACTGAAGCAGACTCCTTATTAAATTCATTCATTTATTCATTTGCTCCTTCAGTTAACAAATACTTAATAATCGACTCATTGGAAAAGACCCTGATGCTGGGAAAGATTGAGGGCAGGCGGAGAAGTGGCCAACAGAGGATGAGATGGCTGGATGGCATCACCGATTCAATGGACCTGAATTTGAGCAAATTCAGGGAGATAGTGAAGGACTGGGAAGTCTGGCATGCTGCAGTCCACAGGTTTGCAAAGAGTCAGACATGACTTAGTGACTAAACAACAGTAATAGCCAGGCACTTGGCCAGGTGCTGGGTACACAGTAACAAGACAATCACGGTCTCTGCCTACATGATGTTTAGTCTAGATTTTCACTCAATTTTACTCTCAATGTGCTCTTCATGGTCCTCAAAAAATGCACCCAGGGACAATAGCTGCTGGCCTGCAATGATTCCATTCCTGTGGCAAGTGTGTTGCTGTTACAGAGAATAACCCTATTTTCAAAAACCCTATCTTCCAAACCCTATTGGCCCAGAGGCCCTCACGGTCTCTGCTTGCTTTCCCTGGTGCTGGTGGGTGGTCTCTGTTCAGAGATTCTGTCTTCTCCCCAGTGTGCTTCCTGGAGGTAGCATTGCCAGCCCCTCTGTGATGAGACAGGGCCTTTCAGGCTGAGGACCTTGGCTGGGGGCATCTCCCAGGATGCACGTAGTCAGGCCTGACAATCAGGACAATTGGTGCCATTGGGATGGCGGAGATTGAAGTCTTTGTCTGGTGTGCCTCCAGCTAGCTTCTCCACTGCTACATTCCAGGAATTTCCAGGATGTCTGAGTATGATGGAGATATCCCCACAGCCCCCAATAGCTCTGATAGGGATCTGTGGCCCCTTCTGTAAACTTTTCGGAAGCTTCTGCCTTCACAAAATGATGACTATAAGAAAGAAAAGAAAAAGAAAAAACTCACCCAGCCCATAACCCAGCTTCTAGGTTTTAATTCCTCAGACTTGCATGGTTTGGGATGTTTACTGTTGTGGGCAGAGCAAGAGCAAAACCAGATACGAGATTTCCCTCTGCTTCTTCTCTTTATCCCTTAAGGTCATAAAAGGAAAGTCTTCAGATCTTTGCTTCCCCCGCCCCTATCCCTTTGTTTTTCCTTCCTCTGTTGACATTTATCAAGTATTACTGAATGTCTGGCATTACACTAAGTATCACTTCATTTAACCCTCATCTCAATTCTGTGAGAGAGCCACCACTATTATCCACCATGGGCATCAATGATGTCATTGAGTCTTTGGTGACTGGTGGGCCTGGACCTAGGGCTCCAGGATAGGCAGGCATGCCAGTGACCCCACACTGCCCCCAGGTAGCACGCCCTGTGTAGTAAGCTGGTCAGGAAGACAACAAAGATAGGGTGACCATCTAGTTTATCATCCAATCTAGGGCAGCTTTAAAAGTGAAGTAAGTAAGTAAGTTAAGTCGCTCAGTCATGTCCGACTTGTTGCGACCCCATAGATGGTAGCCTACCAGGCTCCTCTGTCTATGGGATTTCACTAATTATGAGTATACCAGAATAATACGTGTAAAGTGATAACAGACCTGGGAAAGTGGGTTTTATGGTCACTATCTGTGACCTAGGGGCTTCCCTGGTGGCTGAGATGGTAAGAATCTGCTTGCAATGCAGGAGATCTAAGATCAATCCCTGGATTGGGAAGGTCACCTGGAAAAGGGAATGGCAATCCACTCCAGTATTCTTGCCTGGAGAATTCCATGGACAGAGGAGCCTGGCAGCTACAGTCCATGGAGTTGCAAAGAGCTGGACGTGACTGAGTGACTAACACTTCCACTTTCTGTGGCCTGTTTATCCATGTGTTAGATAGCCCCTAACCTTCTGGAACTCAGAGCCGGGGTGGAAGCGGGAGTCTGCGCACAATGACTGAGCAGCAGACCGTGTGCACTAGTGGAGAGGAAGGGGCAGGAGATGAAGCTGGGCTCTGGGAGCTCAGAAGAGAGAAGGGGGTTGGCAGGGATAAGAACAGACTCCTCAGGGAGTTCATTCCCCAGAGTATGCATTTCTAGTGATAAGAGCTCTCCCACTGTTCCCTAGCAAATACACTCTTGCTCATATTTTCAATGGGGCAGGCACTGTGTTGAGTGAGTTTATAAAGACATATTAGGTATGTCTCTTGCCCCTTAGAGCCCATAGTCTAGGGCCCCTTGGTGTCATCTCTCTGGTCCCAGCTTCCATATCAGGGCAGGATATTTGGGGAAGCTTGAGGATTCATGGAGCTTCCCAGGTGGCTTGGTGGTAAAGAACTCACTTGCCAATGCAGGAAACACAGGTTTGATCCCCAGGTGTGCAAGATCCCCTGAGGAGGAAAATGGCATCCCACTCCAGCATTCTTTCCTGGGAAATTCCATGGACAGAAGAGCCTGATGGGCTACAGTCCATGGGGTCACAGAGATTCAGACATGACTTAGTGACTGAGCAGGCACACAAGGATTCGTGAGAGTAGGGGGCTATCATTTCCAGGGCCCCAGACCTGGGCATCTGGTATATCCATGACCTTTGACCTAGGGTCCAGAATTAGGTGAGGAGAACCTGGCAGGTGAGGGAAGGCTGGGCAGCTAGTTGCAAACCTCCTCAGGTCCTGGGGCATAGTCATTCCGGATGAGAATCCTGTCTGGGCTCTCAGCGCAGAAGGGGAAATCATGCAGCTGTTTGGATCCCTGGCCACCCGCTTTCAAATTGAAAACAGAGTAGGAGGGAAGAAAACCTAGCTGACCAAGGTTTCAAACAACAAGCATGACTCTGCCCTTCCCTGTGACCCCCTCCTCCCCTAAGTAGATTGAGTGGTAAAGGGGGAGGAGGGGAAAAAAAAGATAGAGAACAAGGAAATACCAGTTTGAGAAAAAAAATTTCCACCAGCCCCTTCTGAGCTTCGGTTGGGCTTAATTAGTTACAGACATGTTTAAAGAGGAGGGGTGTGGGGAGCGAGAGCTACTCTGAAAACATGTGTTTAATTATACTGTGGAATTTCTCCCTAGGGTATGCCTGTGCACAGTTGAGCATCAAGGACAAAGATGCCGCTCTGGGATGGGGGCTGCGCATACAGTTCTGGGGGAGGGGACGAGGTTGTCGTGGGGACTTGTCAGGCTAGAAAGGCTAGAAAAGAATTGCCGGTGGTCTTTGTGCAGGAAGTGAAGTGTGAAATGCAGCCCTGCCGAAACAAATGCTCGCAGAGCTGGAACAGCAACACTGACTTCTCCAAAACTGCTTTTCAAAGATTACCAACTACTACCCGGGCCAGCGGTTCTCAGTCCCAGCCACACGCTGGAACTGCCTGAGAAGTGTTAACAAACAAACAAACAAAACCAAGCTGATGTCCCAGGGCCAGACACCCTGGTGTGATGGATGTGGGGCATGGCCCAAGCTCCCTACAGATTCCTGCATTCAGCCATGTGAGAACCGCAGACCTAGGTTGATGAAGGTGCTCATTTGAGAGGCGGGGACTTTAGGTGGAAAATAGAGGCCCTAACTCAGAGGTGTGGTAAAGAGGAAAACCTGCAGAGCTGTACTGGTCCTTGCCCTCAGCAAAGGGTGAAGGAGGAAAGTAAAGTTCTGAACTGACCTCCCCCGATAGGTGGACTTGCAAAGACCAGATATTTCAAAACTACAAGTGTGAGTGAGTAAGTGGGTAAGAGAATGCGTGACTTACATGACAAAGAGGGATGAGATGCACTAGCCTGGGTTTGGGAATTTTATCCATGGGACAGGTAGGCCAGGCTGGCTGACCCTCCCCTGGTCCAAGATCCTCCATGGAGTAGGGGACAGTGTGTGGTTAGTTTTCTCAGAAAGCCCCATGCTTCCAAACTGAAAACTGAGCAGTTTTGACTCCAGAAAGGGAGAAAAAGGAGGAAACGTGAATGTGAGTGGAGGGCAGACCTAGGACCTTGCAGATAATTTAAATTATAATTAAATTATAATTTAAATTATCTCATGGCAGTGTGCCCTTCTTTGTTTATTTAAGCAACAAGAAATTGTTGATAAAAAATGTTGGTAAATTTAGATTTCTGGGTTTGGCTTCACTGTGAGTCACAGTATTTCATGGGAGGATTTGCATCTCCAGTCATTCATTCAATGACCAGACATGCAAAGTCCAGTGGCGCTATAAGCAAACAGGGCAGTGAGGAGGGGCAGAGCTCTGGGCCTGGAGACAGGAGGCTGGATTTTGGCTCCAGAGCTGTCACTGCCCATGAGATACGGCACCAGTCACCTGCCCTTCCTGGGCCCCTGTTTCCTCATCTGCAGAAGGAAAAGTTATCAGGAGACCTTTACTACCTGCAGCATCAGCATTATCTGGGAGCTTGTTAGACGTGTGAGATCTGATAGGGCCCTACAGAATCAGAATTTACATTCACGTGCACAGCAACATCCAAAAAGCACTGAAGCACTTATCCTGATGATTTCTGATGAACATACTGTGCTAACAAAGTTTTCAGTTGGGTTGGCCAAAATAATCAATTGGATTTGTCCATATTATCTTCTGGGAAAACCCGAATGAACTTTTTAGCCAACCCAATAAAATAGAGGCAGACTGGAACCCAGATGGACACCAAGTCTTGGGAGTCCAATATATCAGAGTAGAGTCAGTATGGAAGGTAAGGTTTAATTAAGGAAGTCCTTTAAATATATCACAACCAGAGTCCTGTTGCAGAGACAGACACGGAAATGAAGTGGGTCTGCTCGGGGTATGATTCCTGTAATCACTTAGTATCACTGGTCTTTCTCACTTTGTGTTTTGTTTTTCCAGATTCGCTTTGTGGTGGAACTCGTGTGGCCTTTATCTTTATTTCTGGTCTTGATCTGGTTAAGGAATGTCAACCCCCTCTACAGCAAACATGAATGTGAGCATAACAGAGGTGGGGTAGGGGGAGCCTTGGCGTGCCTGAAGGTCCCTATCACTTTGTTTAGAAAGGGTTTGGGGACTGGGGGGGTGGTGCCAGGATCTGATCTGCTTATCATCATTTCATGCCTAGAATGCAGAAAACAGACGTTATGCAAACTAGCTTTTAAATCCTGCACATTCTACGCAAATACTTACATGTGGTTACTAAAGAAATGTGTAATGATTTTTTGTTTGGTTGTTTTTTTCTACGCCTAAACACTTTGTACTTTTAAAGGGAGCAGATTATAGATGAGTTATTTGAAATATTGGGTTGGCCAAAAAGTTTGTTCAGTTAAGATGTAGATAAACCCAAACAAATTTTTTGGCCAGCCCTATATTTTGAAGATAGTTTAGGAATATGTTAGGCATGGTGCTAAAGAAAAAATAAGAAGGGACCAGTCCAGGTTTGATGCATGAGACAGGTGCTCAGGGCTGGTGCACTGGGATGACCCAGAGGGATGGGATGGGGAGGAGGTGGGTGGGGGGTTCAGGATGGGGAACACATGTACACCCATGGCTGATCCATGTCAATGAATGGCAAAACCACTACAATATTGTAAAGCAATTAGCCTCCAATTAAAATAAATAAATAAGAAAGAAGGGACAGAAATTAGTGTATTAATAATGTAGTATTTCTTGGACCCCAGAGGTGTCCTGGGACCGAGGATGAGCCTATGTATGCCTCTCTTATACTATGCCCCTCAGAGAACGCTTTCGCCTGATTTCTGGCTAGGATGACTTCTTCTGGCTCTTGGCAGCCGGTGTGGGATCCTCAGGAGTCATACCAGCTGCTCAGTCCCCTGTTCTGGTTTCCCATCCTCTTATTAGTGAGTTCCAGGCCCCATATTCTGAATCAGCCTTCTGTCCATCAGACCCTTGCTTGTGTACCTCACCCCTCAAGGAGCCTATAACCTGTGCTCCCTCTTTAATGCTTGGGGGTAGATGCTCAATACACAGTTGTGGAAGGAATAGGCAAACCTCTTCTCCTCCTTAAACATCAGCAACGCATGGAGGCTTCTCGCTCTAACATCGCTCCACCCCTTTCATCTCCCCATAGTACAGTGTGCTTCTCCTCTGTTCCCCCTTCACACTTCCATCCATGCCTCTATTAGGATATGTTTCCATCTCACCACTACACTGGAAGCTTGAGAGAAGAGACCCTGTCTCCATCACCCAGCACGGGGCCAGGCATACATTAGATGCTTCTGCTTCTTAAGTGTTGGTAAATGAAGGAAAGCACCAGAAGGACCAGGGTCCATCCTACAGAGGCTCTAGCTCCTAGGACCTGCATCCTTCTTGGTGTCAATGTCTAACCCCTTGCCTTCATTTCCTGTCTTAAAGGCCATTTTCCCAACAAGGCGATGCCCTCAGCAGGAATGTTGCCATGGCTCCAGGGAATTTTCTGCAATGTGAACAATCCTTGTTTTCAAAGTCCTACTGCAGGAGAATCTCCTGGAATTGTGTCAAACTATAACAACTCCATGTAAGTGCTGGGATTCCCACCATACACCCTTTATTCTCCTCTTGCCTTGGAGTTCGTGTACCTGCACACAGAGCATGTGCTGCTGAATAAGTGGTCTGGTGGCTTGCAGAAACCTTAAACTCTAAGGAGCAGAGCATGTTTCCACTCTGGAACATTCTGTATCAGCTGTCAGGGCACTTGAGGAAAAGGCTACAAACATAGGCCAGATGACAGAATTTCTTGGTCCTTATATCCCAAAGACATGACTAGGAGTCTGATGTCAGCACCCTGCTAAAATGTGTCTGCTGCCTCCAGCTCATCCATCTGCTCAAGCAGAGTCACTGGATGAGAAACATTCCATTCCCCTTCTGATTCCTTATGTCACTCTCCACCCTGGATCAACTCTGAATGATCTCTGTTCTTTTAAAAGTCTTATTGGACATCTAAAAGCTAAGAAAATTGTCAGGGGACCTTTTGAGGGTGAATGAAACCAAGTTTACAAGGTGAAATTTGCTTCTTGGAAGAAAAAGAGACAATTTCCAAATCCTCTGTCATCAATGCCATTAGTTCTCTTGGTTGGCCAGATCCTAGGATGTTGCTTGAGAGCAGTAGTTCTTAACTTGTAGGGGTGAAGACCATTCCCAGAAGCTGATGAAAACTGGTGGGCCCCTTCCCGAGGAACATGAGGACGCACACACCCACAGAACATTACACTGTGCATATGATTTCAGGGCATTTGTGCACTCCAGGTTAATAACCTCTGGTCTGGGACTGAATTTCAAGTCAAATTCCATAAGAGAGTCTATATTTGGAATTTCCTTGAAGTAGATAGGGGGACTTGATGTAGCATGTTCTACAGACAGAGGCTCAGGAATGAGGACACGGTTGTCCTTCAGCCACTGGGCTGACCTCCAGCTGCAGTTTGTGACGCTTACCCCCAAAGGTCAACAAGGGTTTGTTGGAGTGCAGGCTTCACCTACTTGTATAAACATCAAGTCAGATGGAAACTGAGATATTGTGTTGCTCCAGTTCTTTCCTTAGAGGAGATTTGGATATAATTCCGCCAGGGCAAAACTGCATTTTGACAAAAAGAAAAAGAACATTTGGTAATTCCACTTAATACTCAGAGCTAACCTTCCCCACTGGGAACAAACTGTGACTGCTTTTGTCGTACAAAGGCAAGAGTAGTTGTGACAGAGACTGCCTGGTGCACAAGCCTATAACATGTTTGCTAAGCCCTGGTTTATTGGAAGATAGAAGAGGGAATACAGAACACCCATCTTCCTGGAAGACAGCATTTTAGCTGGGCTCCCCTGGCTGCAAACACCACGTGGAAGCTTTAATTTACAATCTGAACTTTCAGCTTGAGCCTCCTGGAGGTGCCTAAGAAGAAACGCTTGCCTATCCAGAGAGACCCCATGGGTCACGTGATGGGATCAGGGGCGCTTTGGAGGTGCTTCAGTGGCAGCTCCATGGAACTTTGGTGGGACTGACACTGAGGGTCCACAGATTGAGAGGTGGAACTGGGGAGGGGAAGCAGCTTTGGACTCTAGCTGTGTTCAGCATCTGGGCCAGGAAATCTGAGTTTCATGTTTCATGCACATAGTATGCGTGAAATGTTGGCTTACTCAAAATTCATTTGCTTGCAAGGCACAGAAACACATTTAAACAAGTTTAAACCTCAGAGGGAAAGATATGATTTGGACACTAGTAGCAGTAAATAGTAGTAAATGTCGCTCAGTCGTGTCCGACTCTTTGCGACCCCATGGACTATAGACTACCAGGTTCCTCTGTCCATGGGATTTTCCAGGCAAGAATACTGGAGTTGGTTGCCATTTCCTTCTCCAGGAGATCTTCCCAACCCAGGGATCGAACCCAGGTCTCCCGCTTTGTAGGCAGACACTTTACCATTTGGACACTAGACCTTCTTACAAAGCCAAGAGCAGCAAGCAGTTCTCTGGGAGGGGAACAAGAACAGAAGAACCACCAGGAGCTGCTCCCTCCTGTCTGGACCTACAAGGTCCAGCCTCTCCACCACCGTCTGGGCTTCTACTCCATCTGCCTCTCTCCACTGACCACTCTGCCCTGCTTCTCAGTGCCTCAGCTGGTACTAGTGGCCCAGTTCACAACACCTGAGCTTGGGCAATCAGAAGAGCATCTCTGAGTACCATTCAAATTCCTGGGAGCACATCTGTTTCCCCAGCTTTATTTTCTTTGTCCAATCAGTCTTGGCAGAGGTGTGTGTGTTCATGCATGCAAGGAGGGCTTTGTAGATTAAGTATGGCTGTTAGAACCTGAGCATATGAATGGCTGGAAGGGCAGGTCTCAGAGAAGTGGGTACTGGCTGAAAAGAGCCCCTACTAATACCTCCTATTATCATCCTATTTAAGACTTCTTGGAGGAGGAAACACAGAGTGAAAAGAGTTAAGAAGTGACCCAGCCCTGCCAAAGTTGGAAGACTTTTGACAGCAAATTGCTCAGAGCCCCTGTTATCTTATATGTATAAGGAAGTAAAAATATCTCCTTTTGTCTTGGCAATATTGAGAGGATATATAATGTAGGTATATACAAGCGGGGTCAAGCAGGTGGTATCTTAAAAAATTACACAACGTGTTATAATGATGATGAAAATGACAGCTATGTCTTTAATGATGAGGCTCATTCTTACAGCTTGGCAAGGGTGTATAGAGATTTTCAAGAACTCCTCATGGATGCACCAGAGAGCCAGCACCTTGGTCAGGTTTGGAAAGAACTCTGCACCTTGTCCCAGCTCATGAACACCCTCCGAATGCACCCCGAGAGGATTGCAGGTGAGGTGGACTTCAGTGTTCTTAAGTACCACTTGCTTCTCATTTGTCTCCTCCACCAGACAAACTGAAGATACAGAGAGGAGTTAGAAGATTTGGTTGGAAAAGATACCAGAGGGTGTAGGAAGGGATCTAGAGACAGGAGGAGGCTTACCTTGGTGAGAACTCCTCTTTCTACCAGGCCTGAAGGTGGGAAGTTAGGAAGGAGGGCAAGAAAGGTCTCATCCCAGGTAAGTCGTGAGATAGGAGAATGTGGAAAGAGATGTGCTCTGGAAAGTCTGAGGCCAGGTGAAGGGGAAAGAGTTCATGGAGCCTGAAAAAGATGTGGACCACATTCACAGAGTCCTAGAGCGTGAGCTACCCAGGACTGTGTGGAAGCAATGCCAAGTAGCAGTAAAGAGCCAGGAAGATCGGTGCACAGGTTTGATGTTGTTATTTCTGTTGTTCAGTCGCTAAGTCATGTCTGACTCTTTGTGACCCCATAGACTGTAGCCCACCAGGCTCCTCTGCCCATGGGATTTCCTAGGCAAGAACACTGGAGTAGGTTGCCATTTCCTTCTCCAGGGGATATTCCCTACCCAGGGATCAAACCCACATTTCCTGCGTTAGCAGGTGGATTCTTTACCACAGAGCCACCGGAAGCCCAGAGCATGTGTTTATCACGACACAAATATGTATAGTCCTTCTCTTTATTCTAGTAATATTCAGCGTCCCAGGCCCTGAGGCAGAGCAGGTGCAAAGTTGGGGGAAGCAGGATTGGGGGCTGGTAGGGCTGGTAGGGAGGTGCCAGGGAAGGTCCAGGAGGCCAGGGGGTTGAGGGCAGTGATTGGACTACACAGATAGGGTCTAGGCTGCATATGGATGAAAGAGAAGCCAGGACTGGAAATGCCCGAGGGAAATGGAGAGGCAAAAGAATGGAGGCCTCAGAGTGTTCCATGACGCTGGTCACAGACTGAGGAAACAGCAGGATAGAAACAGTGACAGCTGTGGTCAGAATGTGAAATATGTGGATTCAGGATTTCAAAGGCATGCAGGACAGATGAGAACAAGCCCCCAGGTGCGCCAGTGGAGGTTGAAGTGGAGCAGAGGCAAAGGTTAGGTGACGGGAAGGCAAAGGAAAGCAGGCTGGATGGACACAAAGGTTGCGGGGGTGGGAGAGCCCCCTGGAATCCAGAAGCTTGAGGACGGAGGGGGAAGGAGCTCCCTCTCCCATGTCCCCCTCTCCAGGGGAAGAACTAGAAACAAGCAAAAGCCAAACCCAGAAACCCTCTGACATCTCTTTTTAGAGCACAAGTGGATGCCGTGCGGTTTTCGCGTCCGCCATAGGCTCCTCTGTAGGTGGTTGGAGTTACTGGCTATGGAAACAGCCTGGGCACCAGGTGGACCCCACCCCCTTTTCAGGGGTAAATGAACAGCTGGAAGGCAGCAGGCTGGCCAGGACCCCAGGGGTCAGTGCGGTTGTGAGGGTGGAGAAAATGCTGCCAGGGTGGGGAAGTTCGTTCACGGATGGGCTCAGAGGCTGTAAAGGAAGTGGTTTGTGGCTGCTGGGAAATGTCAGCTCTTTGAATGGAGATGAACTGACTATGAGGATGACCTTGCAGAATGACAAGGGTGAGGAAGGTGATGCCCAAGAAGACAGGAGGGGCTGGATAGGATAGCTTCTGCCTAGGGAGCGTGGTACGAAACAGTCGCCCAGGGCTCCTCACTCATGCAAGCCAGGCAGTGTGCTGGTCCCTGGTGACAGACCAGTGCCCTCCCCCGAGGGATCCCTGGGCAGAAGTGGAAGGCCCGTGACCACACCCTGTGGGGCTGCTGGAGGGAAGCAAGGGGCCAAAGAGCATAGGTGAGTCGGTCCAAAGAGAACCCAGTCCTCCTCCCACTGGGCCACCTTCTCCCTTCTCTCCCGATTGGAGCAATAAAGCACAGGAGTCTGATCAGAGGACGGTTAAGTTTCCTTCATTACATTCTGCTGCTTCCGAAATCAGTAATGCATACACGTTATATCGTAAAACTAGATTACAAACACAGCCTTCTTTGCTGCCTAGGAGTTTACTAAGAGTAAGGGTTGAAAGAACCGCAGGGCCTTGCAGGGTCTGGGCACAGTTGGCATTTTAATATGAGGGAAGTAAGGGGGAGAAGCACCAACAAGGCAGCAGCTTTTCCCAAGGTTAAACAGCAGATGAGAACACAGGCTTGCCCAACGCCTGGAATGACTGTCCACCCTGTTCACCCGGTGCACGTTTCACTGTTTTCTCACTGTCAGATGGTCTGGCTGGAAGGAAGCAAAAAGGAAGTCGTTTCAAACCACAGTGTCTCTGTGGCCTTTCAAGCCGGTATATGAGGACCAAAATCACTGCTTACAAGCCAACACAATGCTAGTTTTGAATTGGCATACAGGTGCTTCTTGTGTCAGCCTTTGGGCTGTGGGGGAACATTCCCTTCATGAGACTGGCTTCGGGGGGTCTGGGAAAACCGCGTTAGAGGAAGCCAGCTGAGACTGTCCGAAGGAATTTGAGGGCTGAGAACACAGACTCTGCAGAACCCCTGTCCTTGGGGGCCATGAGAGGGGAAAGCAGACCATCCCCAACGAAAAGGACAGGGTGTCTGAGGGAATTTCTGGCCGAGCACTCAAGGCCGCAGTCACTAGTGAAGATAGTTTCAGTCTGTCCCTGGGCTCCCAGGACCTTGCTGGCTGTGAGCACTGAATCCTCAGCCCCAGGCTGCAGTGGAGGGTTAAGCCTCTGAAAGCGAGATGGGCCTGTCACTGGTGTGTGCTTTTGCCTGTCAGTTCCCCAGTCACCTGGGAAAGTATGCCAACAGTGACCTAGGGCATTTTCCTTTCCTAGCAAACCTGTAGTACTGCATTCTCCACAGAGGAGGATTAATGGTAAAAAAAAAAACTAGCCGTGAAGCCCCCTCCCTCTCACCCCCGAGCAAGCTCTGCAGTCTCTCAGTCATCTTTAAACATTGCCCTCCTCCGAGCCTCACGCACGCATTTCCCTGGTCTCCCCACCCCCATCCCAGCCTCCTGAGCTGCATGGGCCTCAGCAGCCCCTTCCCCCAGCCTCTAATCTTCCCAGGGAAGAGAACAAGAAGAACAACATTTTAAACTACATTTATTTTCTTTTCCTCAGGGCCCCCCAGTTCACATTTCTCCCTTGGGAATCCTGCTGTCTGCTTGCATTCTGGCCCCACGTCTCCCTCCAGGGTGCCCCCCCCCCTTCCTCAGGTGTGCTGAACCAGCATGCTCCTTCATGCGCCTTGTCCCTGGGGCCCCGGCAGCCCAGGCATCTGGGTGGGAATCTGGGCCAGGGCAAAGTTGCTCCCAGCTCCCCTTGTTTTGTCCCTTTTCCCAAGCGAGATGTCTGTAGATGTTTGTATGTAAGGTCCGGCGAGGGAGTTAAAGAATAACGAAGAGTTCAATAGTCAGATAGGGTCCTGACTCTCAGGTCAAGACAACAGTTATTTACTGGGTGTCTCCTATTACTCCACAGACATTCACCAAAGCCCTGATTCCATGTCAGGCTGTAGTGCTGGGTGTCACGTAGAGATGATTTGGAGGGCTTACATCTCTGTGCCCAGCTAGATATGATGGAGAGTGTGATAAAAGCAGTATCTGTAGCTCTCTACTCTCAAGAGTCTCTGTGTGTGTGTACTGGGAGTTGTGTTGCTGGAGGTCAGAGGATATAGTATGATGCTGTATACAAAGAAATGATTTGGAGATGAGCAACCAAACTGGAGCCCCAGGGGAAGAAAAAAAAGGAAGCTGGGTTTGGAAGATAAGTTACTGAAAAGGAAAGAAAGGAAGAAGAAAATAGAGCAGCCCCTCTCAGAACCACTCCTCCCTCCTGGGGTAGTGTCCCCAGTCCATGGTTTCAGCTACCTGTGGTCATCCAGTCTGAAAATATAAGTGGAAAATTCCAGAAGTAAATAACTCATAAGTTTTAAACTGTGCGCCTTTCTGAGTAGCCTGATGAACTCCTGCACTTACCTGCCTGGGATGGAAACCATCCCTTTATCCAGGTATCCTGCCCATTAGTCACTGCCTGGCTTTTCAGGTTGACTATCAGAGTATCACAGTGTTTATGTGCAAGTAAGCCTTATTTGATTTAATAACGGCCCCAAAGTGCAAGACCAATGATGCTGGCAATTTGGATATTCTCTTACTCTGCCTAGTTTATAAATTAAACCTCATCATAGGTATGTATGTATAGGGAAAAAAACAGTATATATATATATAGGGTTTGGTACTATTTGCATCCGCTTGGCGGGGGGGTGGGGGTCTTGGAATGTATCCACTGAAGATAAAGGGACTATTGTAGTCAGGTCCTCCTTAAGGCTTTGGGTGACACTGGATTCCCTGGTGGTACAACTTTCAGGGCGCTCCATGGTGGTGAGGGAGGTGTCTGTGTGATAGAACTTCGGGGTTGGTTCCGCAAAGCTGGCCCCAGCTGCATGGGCAGGCCTGTGGCTGGCCCATCCCCTTTCAAGAGGAAATTGGCAGAACATCAATGTAGAGGCAGCATATACATAGAAAGTCACAACCTGAATATGAAGGGTGGCTGTCAAGCGCTCAGGGAACAAGACCTCTTGGCTGCCTGGGGAAGGCAGGATCTGGGGAGAGAGCAGATGGGGCACTGTAGTATGAGAACCTGGAAGGTGCAGGGACATTCGATGATTAAAGTTAAAGAAGAACTAAGAGATAGGCAGTCAGCCAGGCTTCTGGCAAAGACAGGATGTAGAGATCAGCATTTTCATGCAGCCCAAATACTTGAGTCTGACACAGCTGAGCAACTGGAACTGAAATGACCTGCATGTTGAAATGATTTCATAAATATCTGGACCCTCTGCCATCTTCTCGGGCTGGTGCCTCCAGAACTGGAGCAGCGGCCAGCTTGAGACTGAAGGTTGGCCCTGGAAGCAGGCAGAGAAGGTGAGTGGGAATTCCCTAGAAAGGGTAAGAATAATATTAATGCAATCAGGACAAGCATTTTCTTTTTGAGTTGGGAGCTAAGTACTTTACATTCTTTATTCCAAGTCACCCCCACAACAATCCTAAGAGGCATATGTGGAAAATGCAGACCCAGAGAGGGTCAATCACTTGCCCCAAGGTCACTGTAATGGTTAGAAATCCTTTATGCCTCCTTATAAAGAAATTTCTGCTTCTAGTGGGTTTGAGTGGAGTGGAAAGAATGTGACTGGGCTGATCAGGGCATGAAACTGCAAGCCCAGGCAATAGACTCTCCCCTTTCCCCACTTGAAGATTTTCCTGCCCCAGACAGCCCCATCACTCTTAGTCCAAGTCCATACCCTGAGCTTAGAGCCATAGTTGATGTGAGAGAAACACCAGGAAGGGTCGTCTACCCCTTGACAGTGGCACTGTGGACAGAGCACGTGTCTCCTCCATTTCCACGTATCTAGGGTTTGAAATCAGTCCTGAATATTCATTGGAAGGACTGATGCTGAAGCTGAAACTCCAGTACTTTGGCCACCTGATGCAAAGAGCTGACTCATTTGAAAAGACCCTGATGCTGGGAAAGATTGAAGGTGGGAGGAGAAGGGGACAACAGAGGATGGGATGGTTGGATGGCATCACCGACTCAATGGGCGTGAGTTTGAGTGAACTCTGGGAGTTGGTGATGGACAGGGAGGCCTGGCGTGCTGCGATTCATGGGGTCACAAAGAGTTGGACACGACTGAGTGAACTGAACTGAAGGGTTTCTCAGCCTTAGCACTATTGACTGTTTGAACTGGATAGTTCTTTATGGTCAGGGAAGCAGGGTTCTTCTGTGCATTGGGGGATGTTTAGTGGTATCCACTAGTCCTTACCCACCAGTATTTTCCAAGTTGTAACAACTAAAAATGTCTCCAGACATTGCCATATATTCCCAGGAGGACAAAACTACTCCTCTCCCCACCCCACTGCCCAACACCATCTCTGGGAAGGATCTGATGACCACCACCACCTCCACCCCAACCTAGGTTTTTCCAGCTTGTGTGCCTTCTCACAAATTTTGCCTATCTGTTCCAGCAGTAAATGCTGTGACTCTGTTGGTGATAGGCCTGACCCTTAGGTGCTCCCATGGAGCCCCCAAACAGAGCCTTCCTCTGAGAGTCAAGTTAGAAATCACTTCTAGATATTTTTCCTTATTTGACCCAGTTTTCCTTCAGCACCCTGCTCTTTTTCTCTTTTGTATGCAGGAAGAGGAATTCGAATCCGGGATGTCCTAAAAGATGAGGAAACACTGACACTGTTTCTCGTGAAGAACATCGGTCTGTCTGACTCAATCGTCTACCTTCTGGTCAACTCCCAAGTCCGTCCAGAGCAGGTAGGTGGATGTCATTGGTCCAGTGGTCCCTGGAGGGGAGGGGCAGGCACTGAGCCTGAGAAAGGCAAGGGAGACCTTGAGCTTCTTTTTTCCTGCTTGCTTTCACATTCAGAAGCATTCAGATTCGTGCCACATGCTCAGGAGAATACCTCGGGTTCAGTGAGATGATACAGTCCCCATGATGGGATTCTGACGTGGCGTAGAAGCTGGCAGCACTTGAAACACCTCAGGGCTTTAAGACTGGAAGGAACCTAAGAGATCATGTGGCTCCAACTCCCTTTATTGTTGAGGAAACTGAGGTTTATTCATGTAGTCGTCAAATACATAGAGACGTTTTAGGTACCAGAATGCAGCGGGAACAATGCGAGGAAACCCCTGACTCCGGGAGCTCACATTCCAGTGGGGACGACAGGCGATGACCACGTAAGCCGAGGGCACCTACGTGCGTTCCCAGGTCGTGAGGAAGGTCCAGCAGGGTCTGAGTTAGGGAGGGACGGGGGTGGGGGGGCAGTTTTCAATGTAATCATCAGAGAAGGCCTTCCTGAGGAGATGCTATCTAAGCAGATCTTACTGAACAGTAGGCCCGGTGCAAATGCCTGTGAGAGGAGAGTGCCAGCTGAGAAACAGGCAAAGCCAGGATCAAGTGTGCTGAGGTGACCTTCAAGGTCATGGAGCCTGATAATAGCTGCACAGAGAGCAGACCTCTGCTTTCCTGGGCCGTGCCTCCTCAATGCCAGGCAAACTGCTTGTAGCTCCGCTAAACGTGTGTCATCTGTTTTCATAATCTCCTGTATTTGTTCAGAGCGTTTTTACCACTAAAGTAAGACTTCCACCTCTCTGAGCACCTGAACTCCTCACACTAATCCCAAGATGGGTCAAACAGATGAGAAACTTGACATGCCTGGTGGCCGAGAGACGTGCCCAGCTATAGAGCTGGAATTGCTGGAGCTGGAGTGGAATCGGGATCTTCTCATTCCTAGTCCTGGGCCCTTTCATTGGTTCTCAAGGTCCCCAGACCAGGAGCATCAGCAAGGACTGGGAGTAAATTCACAGGCCTCACCCCAGACTTACCAGCACTCTCCACTTTAACAAACCCTCTGGGTGGTTCTAACAGCTCAGGGGTGAGAAGCATGGCTCTAATTTAGGCCTTCATGGGCTCCTGGCCCAGCATCCTGGGTGTGTGGGCTCCTAGTGTGATAAACACAGTGAGAATGCATGATAAGCAGGAGCCTTAGCACAGACATCCTGCCTGCCTCTCCTGACCAGGACGGCACCTCCTCTAGACTCCGGAGGAATTGTTGGTTAGTCACTAAGTCGTGTGTGACTCATCCTGACCCCATGACTGTAGCCCACCAGCCTCCTCTGTCCAAGGGATTTCCCAGTTAAGAAGAGTGGGTTGCCATTTCCTTCTCCAGGGATCAAACCTGCATCTCCTGCATTGGCAGGCGGATTCTTCTCCTCTGAGCCACTAGGGACTCCAGGGAAGATGGAGATGTAAATAGAGAAATTTCAGGGCCTGTGTCAGTCCTGAGGCAAAAGTCTGCACAGGGTGCCGTCTGAGCCCAGAGAGAGGAGGGGACTCACCACCTGCCTGGTTGAGGTTTGTTCTGTTGGATGGGCTTTTCAAGCTGGTTCCCAGTACAACAGTGAAGAAATCCACACCTGCCTTGCTGGCTTCTCGGTCTCTGAGGTTTTCATGGAAACTAGACAAGGGGAAATAAGGTTCAGCCCTGACACAGCACATCGGGGCACTTGGAGCGAGGGCAGTGCCCAGGCGCAACCCCAGTGCACGCCTGGGTAGGCCCCGGGGGTCAGGCCTGGCTGGCTGCCCAGCCCTGCTTGGCTCCCCCTCCCGCTCCAACCCAATGTCAGGCAGCATGGATTGCTCACTTTCCCCTTTGCTTTCTCTTCAGCTCATAAAACTCAAGTCCTGGAAATGCCTGTGATGACTTCCAGTTGGTAAAACAAGGGAGATGGAGATAAGGGCAGGAATTTAGGGGAAATTTCTTTCCAGTTCCTCACCTCTGTGACATTTAGGTCTTTAGCTGCTGTGTGGCTAGCATCAGGGCAACAGCCTTTCATGTGGGGAGGAGACAGGGCCGTTGGGGTGTGCCTGTATTTCAGGCTCTGATTAGCTGAGGCTTCCCTGAGCTTAGGAAGGAGCTCAGCTCCTGCACTCCAGAGGCCAGTCATGTGGACCTAGCTCCCTCCATGCCTCCTACCCACCCTGCTTCTCAGCCCCAGTGACCTGTGAGCCTTCCTCCTGACCTCTTTCTCCATCTCCAACCAGCTCTGTAACTCCTGGACAGAACTGTCCCCTGGAACTTTCCTCCATGCTGGCAAAGTTCTCTCTGTGCCATCTATAGAGTAACCATAGCCATGTGTGGCTGGTGGGCATGTGAGATGAGTCTAGTACAAGTGAGGAAGTAGGAATTTTAAATGCCATTTAATTTTAATTACCTTAACCGATTACATAGGGTGTGCCGCTCTCTAATTAATCATCATTATACATGGGATTTTGTTCTTGACTGCCTAGTATCTAAGCATAGCTCCAAAGGGAATAGCATCACCCTCCTCGCCCCATCTAGAGAATTATTAGATGACTGAAGTAGCACAGTTCTCTGGCTTATCCCTCACCACACCCCTTACCCACAGCCCAGGAAACTCCTGAACTTTCTTCAAGGCCCAGCTCAAATGTTACTTCCTCAATCAAATGGTTCATAAACCCTCCCTTCTTTGTCCCGCCCCTCCCCCTGCCCTACTTGATAAGAGAATTAAGAGCAAAAGTTGTTCAAAATGGCTAAGCAAAAGCTCTGGGTTCAAATCTCAGCAAGGTCACACAGTTAACTGCAAGTTAATTAATCACTCTATTTCCTCATGTGTAAAATGGAGACAATAAAATTTCCTACCATACACAGTGGTTGTGGGAGGTTAAAAGACTTAATATCTATAAAGCACTTAATGCCTGGCACATAGTAAACACTTAATAAATACCAGCTACTTTTACTAGCAATTTCTAATGCTCCCTCTTCTGTGCTCTGGTTTCATTACATTAAGTCTAGCACTTACTGCTGTTTAAATGCCTGCATTTCCAGCTAGCCCATGAGCTTTTTGGAGGGCAGAAAATTTATCTCATTCTCTCCGCATCCCTGGTAACAGAATGGGAACACAGTGAATGAGCATTGAATGAGTGAGTGACACTCATATGGTGTCCCAGCTTTCTTCCAGCCTGTTGTATAACCCTATCAAGTCACCTAACCCCTTCAGCCTCACTTGTCTCCTCTGAGATACTAGAGGTTTGGACAAAATGAGTTAATTAATTCCCTCCCTTGTGTAGAACCCATGGGACTGTGGAGGCCAAGGAAGTCCATGAGCCTGTTCTGTTCATGGTATTTAATGCTTTTGTCCACTGGGAGTCCAGAACTCCAGGAGGCCAGTAACTGTGCTGGGTGGATAAGGGTCCCTGGCCAGGGCTGAGGCCTCCTTTGCCTCTACAGGCTATCAGGGAGCTTGTGCTTTGAGAGTCACTGCCCACAGGAGGTTTCTGATATGGGTGCTCCAGGGGTTAACATCATTGGATAAAATACAGGGTGCCTGGTTAAATTTGAATTTTAAATAAACAATAAATAATTTTTTCAGCATAAGGATGTTCTATTTGGACTCCATTTGGGACATACTTGTACCAAAAATTGTTCATTGTTTATCTGAAATTCAAATTTAACTGGGCATCCAGTATTTTTATATGTAAATCTGGTGAGACAGAAAGGGGGAGAGGTGGTCATTCACCATCACTCCAAATGCATTCTAGCTACTCACTCACCTCAGCTGCATGCCGTAGGTCCTGATGGTACCTTAGCATCATTGCTAAGAAGGAATGGCTCATGTTGTGAAGTCTCTCTGTTAAAATGAGGCTTGGGAGTGTTTTCATTTTCTGTGGCTGCTGTAACAAATTACCACAAACTTAGTGGCTTAAAACAACACATGTTTATTATTTTATGGTTCCAGAGATCACATTCTGAAAGTCAAGGTGCCAGCAGGGCTGTGCTCCTTACTGGGCGGTCTAGAGGAAAGTTCATTTTCTTGCCTTTTCTAGCTTCTAGAGACTGTCTGCGTTCCTCAGCTGGTGGCCTCCCTTCATCTTCATGGCTAGTAGTGGCCTGTCCAGTCTTTCCCACATCAAATTATCCTGACATTGTTTATTCTGCTATACTCTTGCACATTTAAAGTACACTTGTGATTACATTGGGCTCACCCAGATAATCCAAAATCATCTCCTTATTTTAAAGTCAGATGAATAGCAACCTTAATTTCATCTGCAATCTTTAATACCCCTCACCATGCCACATAACATATTCACAGGGTCTGTGGGTTAGGACATGGACATCACTGGGAGGCCAGTATTCTTCTACACAGGGAGGTTTCTGGTGTTGCTTTTCCTTTCTGCAGTTTGCTCGTGGAGTCCCAGACCTGATGCTGAAGGACATCGCCTGCAGCGAGGCCCTCTTGGAGCGTTTCCTGATCTTTCCCCAGCGCCGTGCAGCCCAGACAGTGCGCGGCAGCTTGTGCCCCCTCTCTCAGGGCACCCTGCAGTGGATGGAAGACACCCTGTACGCCAACGTGGACTTCTTCAAGCTCTTCCACGTGGTAAGGGAGGTGTTCAGCTGCTCGCCCCCTGGGAGGTAATTTCTGGAGCCAGTATGGCCTGGTAACAGGCCACTGGGGACTTATGAATGAATAGTCAGGGAAGGCATAAACTTGGTGTTCAAGACAATTCTTGTTCAAGACAAGACAGGCTCCAAAGGCCCCCAAACCAGCTGACAGTATTTCCAGAGCATGGCCCAGACATCCAGCAGTCACCACTAGGTTCACCATTAGATCTGTGTTGTGGCAGATCTAGGTCTACCCCAAATGTGGGGCCAGCCCTCTTCGCCACCACCGGCAGTATGGAAGGGAGGAGGCCTGGGGGGACCCCTGGATTGGCTTCCTGGCTAGGTCATCATGGACATGATGGTTAACCTTTCTTGGCCCTATCGCTCATCTGTAAGACAAATATAATACTTTGAAGAATAGTAGAAAAGATACATTAAAAATATGGGCAAAACATTTAATAAATGTCAGTGAATGAGAGCTTTACACTCCCTTCTCTGGGTCTGCTTTTGACCTCAGAGCTTACTGTTTATGGGTAGAAAACAGAGAAAATGTCATAGAAAATTTGCAAAAATTTGGCATGCCTGATCTAGCACAACACTATGCTCAGAACGACATCCTACATAGTCTTGGGATTTGATTGTATCTCTTCTTTTGCTTGAAGGGGCTTCCCCCGGTGGCTGTCAGATGGTAAAGAATCTGCCTGCAATGCAGGAGACCCAGGTTCAATACCTGAGTCAGGAAGATCCCCTGGAGAAGGAAATGGCAACTCATTCCAATATTCTTGCATAGAGAATTCCAAGGACAGAGGAGCCTGGTGCACTACAGTCCATGGGGTCTCAAAGAGTTGGACATGACTGAGTGACTAACACACACACACACACACATACACATACACACACACACACACACACACACACACACACACACACACACGATGAGAGGGATAGGAGGCTTCAAGCATTTGTTCTAAAATCATCAGGGAAACTGGTAAAAGATGCAAGCTCTAAATTCCTACTCCCAGAGGTTGATTCAGGAAACCTGGGCCAGGCTGGAATCTGCTGTTAACATAGGTGATTCTGATAGAGGTATTTGTAGGTCATGCTTCAAGAAACACTCAGAATTAGAATTTTCTAGCATTGAATTGTGTTTTCTCTTTTGCCTACATTTTAATATCTGGAACTATATTTCACGGAGTGCCAGTCAACTGAGAACTTGGCGGAGGAATTTGTGTTTTGTCTTTAAAAAAAAAATTCTGCTTCTTAGTATACTTTTAAAAGAGTTGTTTATTTATTTATTTTGGCTGCACTGGGTCTTTGTTGCTACTTGTGAACTTTCTCTAGTTGCGGCGAGCGGGGCCTACTCTCTAGTTTTGGTCTGTGGCTTCTCATTGCAGTAGCTTCTCTTGTTTCAGAACACAGGCTCTGGGGCACGTGAGCTTCAGTAGCTGTGGCATACAGACTTAGTTGTCCCGTGGCACGTGGGATCTTCCCAGACCAGGGATCAAACCTGTATCCCCTGCATTGGCAGGCAGATTCTTAACCACTGGACCACAAGCGAAGCACTGTGGATTTTTGCTTTGCCTTTTTTTTTTTTTTTTTTTAATTTGCTCTCTCAAGGAGAAAATTTGCCCTAGGCTTGTCTTTAAAAGCAAGGTGAAGGCCTTTAAAAACAAAGTAAAACAAGACCCCACAGTTGATGGCAAGGTTCACACTTCATCCCTTTCAGTGTGACTTTTCCTTGACATGTCATTCCATAATTTTCCCAGTTCACTGGGGATCCAGAGTGGGTAAAGGGGTCATATCTATGGATGCCACCAATACTGAGAGTCAAGGGCCCCAGAGAAGGTCTCTGCCAGGAGAATAAAAAGTCATGTATTTCTAACTTCTCTTTCCAAAGTGCCTCGAGGAACCCAATTTTAGACAGTTCTCAGTTTGTTTTCAGACTCAGACAGGAGAGTGAGTAGGTGATGAAGGTCCTTATTCTGGACAGCTGAACCCCAGCATCATGGGAGACCAGCACCTGCATTTGTAGGTTTGTACTTGAAGAGCTGTGGAAGGTTCCCTGAGTGCCTGGGATATGCAATCCTCTGGGCACTAGGAAAGGGGTAGGGGCGTGTGTCTCTTTTTGAAGCACCTTTATAGCAAGTGTATCTTTGGGACATGAGGACAGACAGCCTGGATATAGTAGGACAAAGGGTGACCTGGGCACAATGCTTCATTAGGGTCTGGACCCATAACTTAGACTTCAGATGTTTATTTATCATATAAGAAAGACCAGCATGCTTTTTCTTCTGTCCTTATATGCAGCTCTGGCAAGTGTCAGCGTTCAGAAACCAGAGAATTTTGGTCAGTCACTCTCACCTCCCTGAGATGGACCCTGGGTGCTTACCCACCACCCAGGTACACGTTTCCATGCACTCAAACCTGAATTGGACCAGGCACTGAGGCCAAGGGCCCAGCCATGGTCTTCACACCCTTACTGAATTCCCAGCTATCCTGAGACAGACAAACAGGCCATGTCACAGCACTGAGGCGTTTCCAGCTTGGTTGCATACTGAGTTACCTGCGGAGCTTTTAAAAGTTACGAATATCACCTCTCCCCACAACTGATTGATTTTGATTCAACTGCTTTTAGCATTTTTAAAAAATAATTTTCTTGTTTTATTTTTGATGTGCTGGGTCTCCATTGCTGTGTGGGCTTTCTCTGGTTGTGGAGAGCGGGACTACTTGAGTCGCAGTACAGAGGCTTATTGTGATGGCTTCTTTTGTTTCGGAGCACAGGCTCTAGGGAGCTCAGGCTTCAGTGGGTGCAGTAGTAGAGGCGCCCAGGCTCTAGAGCACAGGCTAGGTTTAGCTGTTCTGAAGCATGTGGGATCTTTCTGGATCAGGGATTGAACCCGTGTCTTCTGCATTTGGCCAACAGATTCTTTACCACTGAGCCCCTAGGGAAGCTCTCTTTTAGCATTTTTAAAAGCTTCCCAGACATTCTCATTCCAGCCAGGGTTGAGAGTTGTGGACCTACAACATAGGAGTTTGATTTACAGACTTAATTTCTGTAGACCAAGCATGTGAATGAGTGCTAGTCGCTCAGTCGTGTCTGACTCTGCAACCCATGGACTGTAGCCCACCGGGCTACTCTGTTCATGGGATCTTCCAGGCAAGCATACTGGAGTGGGTAGCCATTTCCTTCTCCAGGGGATCTTTCCGACCCCGGGTTGGAACCGGGGTCTCCTGAATTGCAGGCAGATTCTTTACCAACCAAGCTATGAGGGAAGCCCAAGCATAACAATAACAGTACCCAAATGCCCCGAAGGCCTCAGAGCACTTTCACTTTTCACCCCTAAGACCAGGGTGCTGTGCAGAAGCATCTTCCCTGCTGTTGACCCGAGACTGCCAAGAGGAGAAAGCCCTGGCAGATGGGCTAACCCTGCAGATAGGGTTGCCCTACCTTCCATCCTCTTGCTCCTGCTTGTGTCTGTGGGGGAAGACCTGACCAAGACAGGACACATGGGCCCAAGCAAAGAGGACAAACACCCTAGGTGGTGACCTTGAAATGTGCTTTTCCAGCTGACAAATGGACTAAGTATCTAAACATCTTTTCAAAACTACAAAGAAGGAAACCTACGTGGCTCAGACGGTAAAGAATCTGTATTGCAGGCAGACACAGCTTCGATCCCTGGGTCAGGAAGATCTCCTAGAGAAAGGAATGGCAACCCACTCCAGTATGCTTACCTGGAGAATCCCACGGACAGGGGAGCCTGACAGGCTACAGTCCATAGGGTTGCAGAGTTAGATATGACTAAGTGATTAACATGAACATGAAGAAGGAAACCTATAAGGAATTATTTGCAGTAAGATGGGGCTTTTGCTCCTATACCCACCCTATCAACGTTTTTAGAAAACCAGTGATGTAACAGGCACAGAAAAGCTCAGGGCAGACCCTCCAACCCTCTCAGAGGGGCACGGGCCAGGCACAGCTGCTCTGAGGCAGGGGCAGAGGCCTCCCTGGGACAAGGCTGTTGTTGCAGCTGGTTGGCTAGCAGCCAAGCTTAGGTCCTGTGTGGGGAATGCTGTGTCTTCCGTTCTCCTGGGCTGTTTTTCAGGCACATGTATATCAGTGTATAAATAAGCTTTCAGTAAGTGCCAAATTGGTGTTCACTAACAAAGAGAGAGGGACCAACTCACTAAGCCACTGCATGACACCTACCCCTGTTGTGTCAGGACCTGGGTGTGTGGGTGGAAGTTTAACCTCCAAACTGGCCTTAGAGCCAAGAGAACTAGCAGAGGGGGGCTGGGGACTCAGCACCAACTGGGGCCAGCTGTGTTTTTCCTCAGCCCCTTGGAGATCAGAAGTGAGTGTTGTCATCTTCAAATAATCCAAATGCAGTACCCACGCCTTCCTCCACCCCACCCATCCCCAGATGTACGCTCGCATACTCTCTCTCTCTCTCTCTCTCTCTCTCTCTCTCTCTGTCTCTCTCTCGGTGCCCAGTACCCTAGGCAAACGGAAAAAAACAGCAGCCAGCTGACTGGATTTACTCCAAGAAGAATTAACCCCTCTTGCTTTCACCTGGGTTGAGATGGTTTGAAAGAGCTTGCCTTCACCTGTGGCCTTTTGAGACCTAACGCCCCCAGCTTGAAACCAGGAGCTCAGACCTGGGCCAAGGTACTGAGACTGCCGCCGCTACCTGAAACGTCTTGCACCTCATAAAAGTCGGTGTGTCAGTTTCGGGTGAGGGGTTGGGCTGTTTCCCATCTGATCTGGCCCAAGGCGTGTGTCTTCCTCCCCCTCCTCCGCCTCCCTCTTCGATCCTTCCTGTTTTCTCCCTGACTCCTGGTGCACAGCTTTGAAATCTTGCTGAGAAGCAAATCTGTCCCTTCGGCTCCGCATGTTTATTTGTGGAAGTTCGGCAGGGGAACCGAGGCGGGTGCCAAGACCTGCCACGCTGCTGGGAAATCTGCGTTTCCCTCCCTTCCCCCTTCTCAGTGGACACTGATAGAGGAAATTGGCCTCCCCGGCATTTTGGCCCGTGGTTTTCCCCTTTGCAGTCGCTTCCAGTGTGACATGATTCAGCTTTCTTTCCTTTCCCTCAGCTACTCCTCTGTCACGTTTTTAGTTTTCTGACTTCATTTTCCCTGTGTCTTTGTGACTATGGGGTGGCTGAACATTGATTGAGTTCCACAGGAGAAAGGCTGATCTTGGGGGTGCTTGCTACATGCTCTTTTCAATGTCCTGCTTTGTTCTTGGCTCTGCGCCCTAAATTCCTGAATCACTGGGAATAAGTGTGGGTGGACTGCCCCTGCTCAGTGTGAGCTGGCCATGGTTTCTGCTCTCTTGGATCATTCGTTGCAGTTTGTTAAATTTCAACTATGCATTTCAGTTTTCGGGTGACGTTGCCTCCTCAAAATTCTCTGGAAAAGCCCCATGTCTCCAGGATTTTGCGATGGTTTCTCCCATTAGTGACTTCACTTCATGATCTCTCTCCTCCCATCTTTGAATCTTTGGGCTGTCAACATTCTCCCATTTTTGCAGGGTGTCTAGGGAGAAGGAAGAGAAAGGGGTGGTGCTCGGTGTCAGCAATGTGGAGGGAAGTACAGCAGGCTGAGCGAAAAGAAAATCAAGTTAGGAATAGGTTTTTTAGTTTTTTGAAAATTATTTAGCCACAGTAAGTAAATACAGCTGATTTACAGCGTTAGTATTTGTTCTTTCTATAGCTACAAAATTATGTGTCTATTATAATTCAAAATTTTGGCAAGCTGATTTTGATTAAAAAAAAGAAATGAAATGGAAGAGAGAGGGACATTAATGTATGTTAAATGTATATTAGGATTATGGGCTCGATTGGCCTTGGCCTGCAATGGTTTCTTTTCGGCTCCAGGCACTAGTAGGCCAGGGCTTATTTTCTTACCGGATAAGTTGTAGTTTTATGAATTTAAAAAGGAAAAAAAGACTGAGAGGTCAAAACTAAAGTCACTTAGGACACAAACAGTCCCCTGCAAAGACTGCTCTTAGGATAAAGTGTCCTGGGGTTCTGGCCTTTATTCAGTAGCTGTAGATAGAGCAGCAACATGTTAGGCATCCGGTTTTCTCCAAGGTAAACTGGTTTAAAGAAGGATTTCTGCCTCTGAGTTTTCTTATCTCTCCAGAACAGTAGTTCTTAATCTTTTTATAGATTAGGACTGCCTTTGAGAACGTGACAACAGCTCTAAGCCTTTTCCCTACAGAAATGTGAGTTCACACAGACACACAGCAGGTGGGGGCGCTTGAAGCCTCTGAAGTCAGACCCGAAGTTAAGAGCTTTTGCATTAAAATTTCTTTCCTACTTACCATTCATGTATATTCTGTCCAAAAGATTTGAAATACAGCCACAGATTCTTCCTTAATTCTCCTTATGAAGTAATCAGCTTCTCCCCTGAGTACAGGACCCCAGAGACAGAGAAAGGACCAGAAGGCCGACAGCCTGCTGGGGCACACAAGATCTCCCGGTGGTCAGGGGCCTGGTCCCAGCTCTGTACTGGCCCCTTCCTTGCTGTCATTTGCAAAGAACTCAGCCTCCCCATGTGTAAAATTGAGACAGCAAAACCTATTCCATGGATCTCATAGGATTCAGTGGTGAAGTTTACATTAGAGGTAGAAAAGCACTTTGAAACAAAAAGCATTTTTGCTCTTACAAAAATAAGAATGTAGCTGCTCTGTGGGGGCCTGCCTCATCGCTCCACTCCCAGAAGTGACCTCCTCAAACACTTAGGTGGGACACTCTTCCTCCCCAGACCCCCAGACTAGGAAGAGGACTATTTCAAGGGGTAGTCTCTTGGCTGCCCTAGATTCCAAACTCAGCTTTGCATTCATCAGCCACAAATACTGAAAACAAAACTGAAGTCGCCGCGGGAAGAAAAAGGCCCAGTTTCTGTTGAGCCAGAGAGAGTCCCATTACTTGTCTGTTCAAGAGCCCACCCTCTCATTCAGACTCTGCCCCTCCTCCCCAGTTCTGGGAGACAGCTTGTCTCTGTGACCTCTCCCAGTAGAGACAGTTTGGCATTTCCCCACTGCTCTGAGTGATTTAGTCTGAATTCTCTACTCATGACGCATTTCCTGGTACTCAGGGTGTCCCCTCCTGGTTGCCCCCTCACCACTGAAGCTTGTTTCCTCTCTTTTCATCTGATGCTTCACAACTGTCAGGTTGCAACAAACATGCTTCAAATCTACATTCCTCCAGTTGCCTAGCAACAACTTCCCTCCCGGATAAATCTGGATTTCCTGTAGCGGCCCACAATTAAACACAGTGGGCCCCTCACTGTCTACCGCTTCTTCTGCTTTTCACCTCTGTCTGGGTGCTTTAAAGACAGCAGTTCATCCCTTACTCCAGAGCCCTCCACCAGTTCCCAGAGGCCATGTTATCCTTGTAAAGACACTTTTAACCCAAGGCTACCTATTCACCCTTGTGTTAGATCCTCAACTTAGAAATCAATACTGCTTTCCAGATGGACTTCTTTGAATCAGAGAAAGTAAAACAAAAATTTCAACTCATAAAACATGACTTTTTTGTTGTGACAGCGTGGCATCTGTTTGATTAACCTGTTGGATCCAAAGTGTCAGCAAGAATTGCTCAAATGAGACTTTTTTAGTAGCTGCTGCTGCTGCTAAGTCGCTTCAGTTGTGTCCGACTCTGTGCGACCCCATAGATGGCAGTCCACCAGGCTCCCCCGTCCCTGGGATTCTCCAGGCACGAACACTGGAGTGGGTTGCCATTTCCTTCTCCAGTGCATGAAAGTGAAAGTGAAGTCACTCAGTCTTGTCCAACTCTTCAAGACCCCATGGACTGCAGCCTACCAGGCTCCTCCATCCATGGGATTTTCCAGGCAAGAGTACTGGAGTGGGTTGCCATTGCCTTCTCTGTTAGTAGGGAATATGCTTTATTCTGCCTCAAGAAAAAATATTACATAGTCCCAAAAGACAGGCATGTACCTCGTCCCTTGAGAACCCAGAGACCTCATGTAACCAGAATTTTCTTGGCTACTGTGTAGGACCTTGTATCCATTTTTCAAGTTCTGGACCAAGGCCCAGGAACCCCTCAGACCTCCCATAGCTGATGGAAGATGATAGAGACCTACTTTTCTATAGCCCTATTTGTATATCCAATCTTCCTTATGAGATCTAATCAGGTCTTGAACTTGGGTTGAGTTCAACTTGAGTGCTGAGTTCTGTGCATGACATAGAAGGGTTACTTGTTGTTTGGGAAATTGAGAAAACTTATTTGGCATAGGAATCAGTGGTGTGCGTGTGTGTGTGTGAGAGAGAGAGAGAGATGGTGATACTTGCCATTTATGTCTGTGACCTTTTTTTCCAGAAATGTTTTCACATTTCCATTCAAATAAATTTACAGTCCCTTCTGGTTCTTTTGGCAGGAACAATCCATGCAAATTAGAATAGATACTGGGGGAGGGAGCCTGGGAAAGTTATTTTATAATTTATGGCAACATCAATCAGACAATTGGTGACCAGACACGTATGAAGTGTTCCCTGGGGAGGCGGGATGGGGGAGCACTATTCTGAGATGCAGGTGGTATCTAAAACAAAGGTTCGAGTACTAGATCCTCATTATTTACCATCCCCACTGGAAAGAGCTAGGAAAGGCATTGCAGCTGTGGTACCAGGGACACAACTGGAACTCAGTAAATTTTTATATTAACATAATGAATATTATTAAATTGTTTTTAATGGGATATAGTTGCTTTATAATATTGTCAGTTTCTGCTGTGCAACAACATGAATCAGCTGTATTCACACATATATTCCCTCTCTCTTGAGCTTCCCTCCCACCCTATACCCGTGCAGGTCTTCATGCAGCAGCGAGCTGAGTCCCCTCTGCTCTATGGCAAGGTCCCACGAGCTGTTTCACACACGGCAGTGGATATATGTCAGTCCCAATCTCTCAGTCCGTCCACACCACACCACCCCCTCCATGCCCACACATCTGGTCTCTACATTTGTGTCTCTATTCCAGCCCAGGAAATAGTGCACCATTTTCTTAGATTCCTCATATATATGTGCTAATATAAAATATTTGTTTTTCTCTTTCTGATTTACTTCACTCTATATAACAGACAAGACTGAAAAGGAGAATGTTAACCAAACACAAAAACGTACCTCCAGCAGTGGTTCCTCCCGTCCCCCTTCCCCAAATTTCTGGTCTCATTCTTACTGGCGGGCCCTCTAGTTTCTCTTGCCATCTCTCCTTACATTCCTCCTCCACCTGGAATTCCTGGCCCTCCTGTTCTGTCCATAAACACTGCCTTCAGTCTCATGATCATCACCTTGTCTTCTTTCAAAGCGTAACCAACTGTTAGCTTCCCCCATCCCTAGGGAGAGCCGAGCACACCCTTTCTGTAAGTCACCGTTGTATCCTGTGAAAATATCTCTCATGGAACTTAAAATCACAATAGACTCGGTCTCTTATCCACTAGATTGTGTTTATTTTCTCATTAAGTAATACACTACACATTTATTGCACATTTACTATGTACCATACTCTGAAGATACATATTTTTAAAAGTGTATTCCTATGCTTAATGAATTTACAGTATAGTAGAAAGACAGAGGGGCTTCCCAGGTGGCTCAGCGATGAAGAATCCACCTGCCAGTGCTGGAGACACAGGTTCAACCTCTGGGTCAGGAAGATCCCCTGGATCTCCAACCTTCTCCAGTATTCTTGCCTGAGAATTCCCATGGACAGAGGAGCCTGATGGGCTACAGTCCACAGGGTCACAAAAGAGTCAGACATGACTTAGCAACTAAAACAACGACAGAAAGAGAGATAACTTTTAAAAAATAGCAAACCAATGTAAAAGTGAGAAATGGACAGAGGATTTAGGAGCAACTAGATGGGGTACATTAACCCAGAGGAAAGAGGGCAAGAAGAGCATGCTGGTGGAGGGGAAGAAAGGTTTCTGGAGAATATGAGGTGGTTTTACGTGAGCTGACTCTGGCCAGTAAGGTGAGGATGGGATGAGATGGAGTGGGTAGGCTGTTTTATTAGGCCCTAAAATGATAACCTAGCAACTACGGGCAACAGGGTTTGCAGAGGCCTACAAAAATGCTTGAGATCTAAAAATAAAAAATGAATCATACTCTGGTTTCTCTTCAGATCACATAAATCTTTCACCATTTACTAAAAATAAAAATTATGGCTTCAAAATACAAAGAAAAAGCTTTAAAATAAAAGTTAATAAACATTAAATTGAATCCTTAAGGTAATATTTTTCAATTTTATGGTTAAGTTTAATATTCATGAAATTCTAAATTTAAAAAATGGGTTTATAGTTCAGAGTCTTCCCCTTTACAAACAATAGTAAGTATTTGCAGTGATTGCTTAGACACTGTACCAGATCATTCATTAAATAAGCTCAGTTCAGTTCAGTCGCTCAGTCGTGTCTGACTCTTTGCAGCCCCATGAACTGCAGCAGGCCAGGCCTCTCTGTCTATCACCAACTCCTGGAGTCCACCAAAACTCATATCCATCGAGTTGGTGATGCCATCCAGCCATCTCATCCTCTGTTGTCCCCTTCTCCTCCTGCCCTCAATCTTTCCCAGCATCAGGGTCTTTTCAAATGAGTCAGCTATTCGCATCAGGTGGCCGAAGTATTGGAGTTTCAGCTTCAACATCAGTCCTTCCAATGAACACCCAAGACTGATCTCCTTTAGAATGGACTGGTTGGATCTCCTTGCAGTCCAAGGGACTCTCAAGAGTCTTCTCCAACACTACAGTTCAAAAGCATCAATTCTTTGGTGCTCAGCTTTCTTCACAGTCCAACTCTCACATCCATACGTAACCACTTGAAAAACCATAGCCTTGACTAGACGGACCTTTGTTGGCAAAGTAATGTCTCTGCTTTTGAATATGCTGTCTAGGTTGGTCATAACTTTCCTTCCAAGGAGTAAGCGTCTTTTAATTTCATGGCTGCAGTCACCATCTGCAGTGATTGTGGAGCCCAAAAAATAAAGTCTGACACTGTTTCCACTGTTTCCCCATCTATTTCCCATGAAGTGATGGGACCAGATGCCATGATCTTCGTTTTCTGAATGTTGAGCTTTAAGCCAACTTTTTCACTCTCCTCTTTCACTTTCATCAAGAGGTTTTTTAGCTCCTCTTCCCTTTCTGCCATAAGGGTGGTGTCATCTGCATATCTGAGGTTATTGATATTTCTCCTGGCAATCTTGATTCCAGCTTGTGCTTCTTCCAGCCCAGAGTTTATCACAATGTACTTTGCATTAAGTTAAAGAAACAGGGTGACAATATACAGCCTTGACGGACTCCTTTTCCTATTTGGAACCAGTCTGTTGTTCCATGTCCAGTTCTAACTGTTGCTTCCTGACCTGCATACAGATTTCTCAAGAGGCAGGTTAGGTGGTCTGGTATTCCCATCTCTCTCGGAATTTTCCACAGTTTATTGTGATCCACACAGTCAAAGGCTTTGGCATAGTCAACAAAGCAGATGTTTTTCTGGAACTCTCTTGCTTTTTCCATGATCCAGTGGATGTTGGCAATTTGATCTCTGGTTCCTCTGCCTTTTCTAAAACCAGCTTGAACATCTGGAAGTTCATGGTTCATGTATTGCTAAAGTCTGGCTTGGAGAATTTTGAGCATTACTTTACTAGCGTGTGAGATGAGTACAATTGTGCTGTAGTTGGAACATTCTTTGGCATTGCCTTTCTTAGGGATTGGAATGAAAACTGACCTTTTCCAATCCTGTGGCCACTGTTGAGTTTTCCAAATTTGCTGGCATATTGAGTGCAGCACTTTCATAGCATCATCTTTTAGGATTTGAAATAGCTCAACTGGAATTCCATCACCTCCACTAGCTTTGTTCATAGTGATGTTTCCTAAAGCCCACTTGACTTCACATTCCAGGATGTCTCGCTCTAGATTAGTGATCACATCATCATGATTATCTGGGTCGTGAAGATCTTTTTTGTACAGTTCTTCTGTGTATTCTTGCCACCTCTTCTTAATATCTTCTGCTCCTGTTAGGTCCATACCATTTCTGTCCTTTATTGAGCCCATCTTTGCATGAAATGTTCCCTTGCTATCTCTAATTTTCTTGAAGAAATCTCTAGTCTTTCAAAAATTGTTGTTTTCCTTTATTTCTTTGCATTGATCTCTGAGGAAGGCTTTCTTATCTCTCCTTGCTATTCTTTGGAACACAGAATTCAGATGCTTATAGCTTTCCTTTTCTCCTTTACCTTTCACTTCTCTTCTTTTCACATCTATTTGTAAGGCCTCCCAGACAGCCATTTTGCTTTTCTGCATTTCTTTTCCATGGGGATGGTCTTGATCCCTGTCTCCTGTACAGTGTCACGAACCTCCGTCCATAGTTCATCAGGCACTCTGTCTATCAGATCTAGTCCCTTAAATCTATTTCTCACTTCCACTGTATAATCATAAGGGATTTGATTTAGGTCATACCTGAATGGTCTAGTGGTTCCCCCCACTTTCTTCAATTTAAGTCTGAATTTGGCAATGTTTTTGCTGACTGTATAAAGCAGTTCAGTTCAGTTCAGTCGCTCAGTTGTGTCTGACTCTTTGTGACCCCAGCAGCACGCCAGGCCTCGCTGTCCATCACCAACTCCCAGCGTTCACTCAGACTCACGTCCATCGAGTCGGTGATGCCATCCAGCCATCTTATCCTCTGTCATCCCCTTCTCCTCCTGCCCCCAATCCCTCCCAGCATCAGAGTCTTTTCCAATGAGTCAACTCATCGCATGAGGTGGCCAAAGTACTGGAGTTTCAGCTTTAGCATCATTGCTTCCAAAGAAATCCCAGGGCTGATCTCCTTTAGAGTGGACTGGTTGGATCTCCTTGCAGTCCAAGGGATTCTCAAGAGTCTTCTCCAACACCACACTTCAAAAGCATCAATTCTTCAGCGCTTAGCCTTCTTCACAGTCCAACTCTCACATCCATACATGACCACTGGAAAAACCATAGCCTTGGCTAGATGAACCTTAGTCAACAAAGTAATGTCTCTGCTTTTGAATATACTATCTAGGTTGGTCATAACTTTTCTTCCAAGGAGTAAGCGTCTTTTAATTTCATGGCTGCGTTCACCATCTGCAGTGATTTTGGAGCCCAAAAAATAAAGTCTGACACTGTTTCCACTGTTTCCCATCTATTTCCCATGAAGTGATGGGACCGGATGCCATGATTTTAGTTTTCTGAATGTTGAGCTTTAAACCAACTTTTTCACTCTCCTCTTTCACTTTCATCAAGAGGCTTTTGAGTTCCTCTTCACTTTCTGCCATAAGGATGGTGTCATCTGCATATCTGAGGTTATTGATATTTCTCCCGGCAATCTTAATTCCAGCTTGTGCTTCTTCCAGCCCAGTGTTTCTCATGATGTACTCTGCATAGAAGTTAAATAAGCAGGGTGACAATATACAGCCTTGACGTACTCCTTTTCCTATTTGGAACCAGTCCATTGTTCCATGTCCAGTTCTAACTGTTGCTTTCTGACCTGCATACAGGTTTCTCAAGAGGCAGGTCAGGTAGTCTGGTATTCCCATCTCTCTCAGAATTTTCCACAGTTTATTTTGATCCACACAGTCAAAGGCTTTGGCATAGTCAATAAAGCAGAAATAGATGTTTTTCTGAAACTCTCTTCCTTTTTCCATGATCCAGCGGATGTTGGCAATTTGATCTCTGGTTCCTCTGCCTTTTCTAAAACCAGCTTGAACATCAGGATATTCTCTGTTGAC